>NC_091985.1:176577901-177177901 GCF_044704955.1 Pristiophorus japonicus
GAGAGCTAGTTTTGAAATTGATACAGGGCTATGGGGAGAGAGCGGGACAGTGGGATTAGTTTGGGGATTGATACAAGGCTATGGGGCGAGAGCGGGGCAGTGGGATTAGTTTGGGATTGATACAGGGCTATGGGGAGAGAGCGGGGCAGTGGAATTAGTTTGGGATTGATACAGGGCTATGGGGAGAGAGCGGGGCAGTGGAATTAGTTTGGGATTGATACAGGGCTATGGGGAGAGAGCGGGGCAGTGGAATTAGTTTGGGGATTGATACATGGCTATGGGGAGAGAGCGGGGCAGTGGGATTAGTTTGGGTGAAATTGAGCACCAATTTTACATGAAATGCATGGTGACCGTTTTACACCAGGACACGTGTCTGGGTGATCTGTGAACAAACCTGGTTTGCCTGCCTGGGCTCGGGGCTTTGTGTATTGGTCCCAGTCTCTGGGTCCTTTATGTATTTGAAGAATTTGAAGTTGGCCAGACCATTTCATTCTTTCAGGGCATTGATGGTCAACAGCTTCAATCCTGTGTATCTGTGAGGGGGTGACACAATCGAATTTACACCTTATCCAAACCAACAAAACTTGCTTCTCCATTTCCTGCCCTGCGAAGATATCCTCCCAACGAACTCTCCCGGGCAGGTACAGCACCGATTAGATACAGAATAAGCCTCCCTCTACACTGTCCCATCAAACTCTCCCAGGGCAGGTGCAGCATGGATTAGATACAGAGTAAACCTCCTTCTACACTGTCCCATCAAACACTCCCAGGGCAGGTACAGCACGGTGTTAGAGACAGAGTAAAGCTCCCTCTACACTGTCCCATCAAACACTCCCAGGGCAGGTACAGTACGGGGTTAGATTCAGAGTAAAGCTCCCTCTACACTGTCCCATCAAACACTCCCAGGGCAGGTACAGCACGGGGTTAGATTCAGAGTAAAGCTCCCTCTACACTGTCCCATCAAACACTCCCAGCGCAGGTACACCTTTAAGCAGCTGACGTTAAATTAGAGAGTAGTCGGTCTCTGTAATCAATCTCCCAGTGTTAACATAAAATGGCGACCATTAACAAATGTGAAATGGATGACTGAAGATCGGTGTGTGCATTGTCACTGTGGTTCTGGGAGAGCTTCAGAGAGACAGAGAGAGAGAGGGGGAGAGATATACAGAGAAAGAGACAGACATACAGACAGACAGAGAGAGACAGAGAGGGAGAGACACAGAGACAGGGAGAGAGAGAGACAGAGAGAGAGAGAGAGACAGAGAGGGAGAGAGAGACAGAGACAGACAAAGAGACAGACAGAGAGACAGGAGAGCGGCAGAGAGACAGAGAGAGAAACTCAAAGACAGAGAGAGAGAGAGAGGCAGAGAGAGAGACAGAAAGGGACAGACAGAGAGAGAGGGAGAGAGCGAGGGAGAATGATAGAGAGAGAGAGGGATAGGAAGAGAGACGGATGTCGAGAGGAAGAGAGACGGATGTCGAGAGGGGGAGAGACAGAGAGAGAGAGAGAGGGAGAAACAGAGAGAGAGAGAGAGGGAGAGAGACAGAGAGAGAGCGAGGGAGAAACACAGAGAGAGAGAGAGAGAGACAGATAGTGAGACAGAGATAGAGAGAGAGAAAGAGAGTGAGAGACAGGCAGATAGAAACAGATAGAGAGAGAGAGAGAGAGAGAGAGACAGAGAGAGGCA
This sequence comes from Pristiophorus japonicus, assembly GCF_044704955.1. Taxonomy (NCBI): domain Eukaryota; kingdom Metazoa; phylum Chordata; class Chondrichthyes; family Pristiophoridae; genus Pristiophorus; species Pristiophorus japonicus. The sequence continues at coordinate 176,579,590 of NC_091985.1, forward strand.
GTCAGACAGAGAGACAGAGAGAGAGAGCGAGATAGAGCGAGAGAGAGACAGAAAGAGACAGGTGAGAGAGAGGGAGAGTGAGGGAGAGAGAGGGAGAGAGACAGAGAGAAAAACACAGAGAGAGGGACAGAGGGAGGTAGAGGGATAGAGAGAGAAAGGGATAGAGAGAGAGAGAGAGAGAGAGTGAGAGACCATGAGAGAGAGAGGAATAGAGAGAGATAGGGAGAGAGACAGAGAGAGAGAGAGAGAGAAAGAGAGAGAGAGAGAGACAGTGAGAGAGAGAGAGAGAGAGAGAGACAGTGAGAGAGAGAGAGAGAGAGAGAGACAGTGAGAGGCAGTCAGACAGAGAGACAGAGAGAGAGAGCGAGATAGAGCGAGAGAGAGACAGAAAGAGACAGGTGAGAGAGAGGGAGAGTGAGGGAGAGAGAGGGAGAGAGACAGAGAGAAAAACACAGAGAGAGGGACAGAGGGAGGTAGAGGGATAGAGAGAGAAAGGGATAGAGAGAGAGAGAGAGAGAGAGTGAGAGACCATGAGAGAGAGAGGAATAGAGAGAGATAGGGAGAGAGACAGAGAGAGAGAGAGAGAGAAAGAGAGAGAGAGAGAGACAGTGAGAGAGAGAGAGAGAGAGAGAGACAGTGAGAGAGAGAGAGAGAGAGAGAGACAGTGAGAGAGAGATAGAGAGAGACAGAGAGGGGAACAGAGAGAGGGACAGAGAGAGAGAGAGAAAGAGATTGAAAGAGACAGGTGAGAGGCTGAGAGACAGGGAGAGAAACTCGGAGACACAGAGAGAGAGAGAGAGAGACAGAGAGAGATAGAGAGACAGAGAGAGAGAGACAGAGAAAGAGAGACAGAGAGAGAGAGACAGAGAGAGAGAGACATAGCGAGTGAGACAGAGAGAGACAGTCAGAGAGAGAGACTGAGAACGAGAGTGACAGTGAGCGAGAGAGAGATGGTAAGAGACAGACAGAGAGAGAGAAAATGAGAGAGTGAGAGAGACAGAGAGAGAGAGAGAGGGACAGAGAGAGACATGGACAGAGAGAGAGAGGGAGAGAGAGAGGGAGATCGGGAGAGTGACAGAGAGAGAAAGAGAGCGAGAGACAGACAGATAGAAACAGATAGAGAGAGAGACAGAGCGAGAGAGAGAGACAGAGAACGAGACAGAGAGAGACAGTGAGAAAACGAGAGAGAGAGAGTGAGTGAGACAGAGAGTGTCAGAGAGAGGGAGAGTGAGACAGACAAAGAGAGAGACGGATAGAGAGAGATAGGGAGAGAGAGAGACAGAGAGAGAGAGAGCGAGCGAGATAGAGAAAGAGATGGAAAGAGACAGGAGAGAGAGACAGAGACAGACAGCCGGAGAGAGACAGAGAGAGAGAGAGAGAGAGAGAGGGACAGAGAGAGAGAGAGCGAGAGAGGGAGAGAGAGATAGAGAGATAGAGAGACAGAGAGAGAGAGAGAGAGGGATAGAGAGAGAGAGGGATAGAGAGAGAGAGAGGGATAGAGAGAGAGAGAGAGAGAGATCGAGAGACAGAGAGAGAGAGAGAAGGATAGAGGGAGAGAGAGATAGAGAGAGAGAGAGACAGAGATACAGAGACAGAGAGAGAGAGGCAGAGACAGAGACAGAGACAGAGAGAGAGAGAGAGACAGAGAGACAGAGAGAGAGTGAGCCAGAGATAGAGAGACAGAGAGAGAGATAGAGAAATAGGGAGATGGTAAGAGAGAGAGAGAGAAAATGAGAGAGTGAGAGAGATAGAGAGTAGGACAGAGAGAGAGAGAGGGACAGAGAGAGAGAGAGGGAGAGAGAGAGGGAGATCGGGAGAGTGACAGAGAGAGAAAGAGAGCGAGAGACAGACAGATAGAAACAGATAGAGGGAGACAAAGCGAGAGAGAGAGCGAGATAGAGCGAGAGAGAGATGGAAAGAGACAGGAGAGAGAGAGGGAGAGAGATAGTGTATAATTTACCAATATCTCGCAAAGATTCCAGGTACCTTTCCCCTACAGAGGAGAAGAATCCCTTTCTGGTCTTTTAAAATTAATTTAAAGGGGCAGGCAAAGCCTGCGGGGGATAAAAGGGGATGCATTCATGGAGCCCCCCCCCCCCCCCAGTGTTTGGACTCATAGGAAAGGGAATTCAAAATGGACCTAAATTACAGAAGCTTGAGATCCCCTAAACATCTATGGGAAGTAGCAGATCAATTTTAAGATTCTACAACATTTTGGCTGCGAAATAGAGTTACCAAATACAGGAGGTGGAACCAACGTAGGAAGCAAATTCGTGTATTAAGGATCCCAGGCTATTCACTCCCTAAGAGATAATCGAATTACCCAATCAAGCACAATGGAAATCATGGTCAGAAAAACTGGACAATCCTAAAACAATGCAAAACCAGTGATAGCACATTCTCACACCCTAATCGAGTTACTGCTGACAAAGGAGACATTTGAAAATCAATAGACAGAACAGTTTAAACAGAGCCCAAGAGATTTGATGGGAGATAACGGAGCTTTTTTTTTTAGATATATCTATCCCCCAGTTTTACAAGGAAAGACTAGCAGAACACAGAAACTAGCAGAACACAAAACTAGCAGGACACAGATGGGAACAAAGAGACAGACACAAGCAGCCGGAGTGAAGAAATGGAATAGTGAAGGAACCCGCAAGAAATCGTCAAGGACCGACTGAGCACAAAGCCCACGAAATGGAAGGTTGTCAGCAACCAAATTGACAAACCCGGGCTACCACAACCAGCGAAACGACCAACCAAAACCAACTCAGCAAAAACCGAAGAATCAACATTTATTTCCACTCTACAATCTACTTCTGAACGGCCAACGGGTGAGAAATTACCTAAAAGGACTAACTAAAACTAAAGAAAGTGGGTACTTACCCCATACATCCAAAACGCAACTTAGCGCATCAACGGACGCACCCCAAACGAAGACTACGCAGTCCGAAGTTCTCTCCTCCGTCCGGGGTGCGGCTAGCCTAGAAGGCCAAGTGCAACGAACCCCAAAACCGTGATTCACCGGCAACTGTCTAAAGGGATTGGTGAGCATAGTCGCTGAACCCTCAGAGCTATAACTTAGTTCGTTAGGGGAATTGGGAGGGGGGAGGCTGGGACTCTACTGACCGCCAAAATGTATCCTACAGTCAGAGCATTGAGCAGCAATATCAGGAATATTGGGAGCAATGGGGTGAAACAGCGGTGAATCCAGCCAAATGCTACCCAAGCAGTTACAGGGTACGTTGTCCACTGTCATGTAGGGTTCATATATAAAGAACCAGGGGGTGTTTTTTTATATAGAACAGCAGGCACGCGGTTTCTATAACCAGGGATGCAGTTTTCTCGGTGCAATATTTAGTCCTCAGCTTCTGGCAACAAATGGTAACAAAACGATCGAATGTGAAAGCGACGGTTAACCAGACAGAAATATCGGTGACTGCACAACCCAGCGCTCGATTGAAAGAACACACAGGTGTGATGTACAGGAAGATAGTCGGGAAATAATAACCATTAATCCGAACCAGTATCACATCAGTGATGATGACCAGTAGATCCGCTGCTGCCATGGCCACCAGGTAGCGAGTAATACAGCCGGAGAGACCGCACTTTCCCCGGGACAGGATCACAATCGTCATCACGTTAGCTGTAAAAGGGAAACAAACAGAAACAGGGAATTAGCCGTCAGGTTACAGCAAGGGAGCCAGTTACACAGGATTTGGTGTGAAATGTACTTTACTGCAGGATCTGGGGACTGGAACTGAATTCTTTACCGCTGCTCGAATTGTCTAGCAGAACAGGATTTTAACATACAATTGCAATGTTAAATATCTGTGAGTGTGGGGAAAATATGCGAAAATAAACGACTTCACAAAGAGTATAGAATATACAAATGGACTCTGGAAATTTCCTCGGAGCTGCTACCCTTCTGCCACTGCAACTTCGTAGAAAGTGGGGTAGAAATGCACCGGAGATCCGAGTAAACTACTTACTGGCCATTTAAATGTATGAATAAATGGACAGTGTGAGAATGAGTTATGGATAATTGCTAAAAGTAGCGGTTCAGTGACGGAAGAAGAAATGATCAATGTCGTGAATGGTCAATTCTAAATTGGGAGATGTTTGGGGAGCGGTGAGAATGAAGCCTGACCGAAATGCAGTCAATGCTAAAGGGGAACAATCGAGGGTGAGACAAAGTGTGGGATTTGGGTCCGTAGACAGGAAAGGGGAGCGAATACAAGGTGTGGGTACGAAATGGCTCAGAGTTCTCATGTTGTTTTCGCAGACTGGAGGCTATGAGTAAAGACCGTTGAACAAACTACTGTCAAACACCATGATAATAGGGGAGTTGTTATACTTGAACTCAACCAAGTTGCAACAGTTACGTTTATAATCCACCAGATGAACATTTAATCTGATCAACTGACTTCCTTGCTGGAAGTCACAGGTCTTTACATTGGCGCCTTGAACAGTACAAGCCCCATCTGGACAAACTCCAACAATAACCACAAGGGGGAGAAGTTCAGATGTAATCATGAACAAACAACCTTACCTTTGCACCTTCTTCTGTGATCCTAGGAAAAATATACATTCCAAAGTACACAATGGCACAAGAGTCATAATCTTCTCCTCGCTTTTGATGCCTCTAATAATGGAGCAAACTTCAGAGGGAGTTGTAGGCGGAGATATCCAGACCGAAGCAAAGATAGAGTGCAAGTGAGAATAGAGGCTGCAGTCCAGCCCAGGAGATACCTGTGTGGAGTCAGCTTCAGAAAGGCTCCGTGGTAAGGTCTTAGCTCTGAATTGGCAGAAACCATCTTTAATATTAATCTGGCACATAGCAATATGGAGAATCTGTCTCTCTGGTGAGAAAGACTGGCCGAAAGTACATCCAGGGGATGTGGGACAATATATGTACCTGAGCTTCCAGCGCAATCTACCAACAATGTAAAATATGCTCAGAAGTGTTTGATTCGGATTCCTTTGGTGTGCAGGACAGTGTGACATATAGCAGTTGTTCCAACTTGATATACGTAAAGAGCTCCATTTATTCATTTGTAAAGAAATAGAGACAGGCAGAGAGCAAGAGAGAGACTACATATGAAAAAGAAACATCTGCACTGAAAAGACATCCTGAACAAGATAAGGCAGCTGGTGTAGAAATAATTAACTGTATTCCTGTTCAACTGTGTTTAGACAATATAGTCTTAGCTCGAAATTAAATCACATGAGTATATAAGATTAATATCGTTAAGTATGAGTGTATGGTATGTGGGGTGGGTGGTGTCAAAATCTCGACCTCCGAAAAGAATGACTCCGACACTTACAGCTCCGGTAGAAGTTTCCTTTTTAATTTACTTGCTCGCAAGGGGTAGGTTTCACTCAGTCAAGGGCTAAATGAACACCTCCGAAATGGTTCAGTTTAACAAGATATTTATACAGTAAAACCAAAGTTCTGGCCTCTCCCTGTGTATTGCTCAGTCTCACAGTCAGTGAATACAGATAAAGAGTTAATTACTATATCCTGGTCCTGACATGGTGTCCAGATATTTCCTTTTGTCAGGGTTATCAGAAAGCCAAACGGCCATTACTCCATGAGTCATAGGTAATGGGCTATCACCTGTCTTGTATTGTGTCAGGATTGTTTCAATTTCCTGGTCAGTTTATCTGTTTGCATCAAATGGATGAGGTAAAGGAAAGAGATAATGGCTAGAAGATAAGGGTGGGGTGACATGGAACTCCTGTAGTGTAGACAATAGGAGAGCACCATGGGGGGCTACTTGTCTCAGCATGACTTGTCTCCTAGCTGTCTGATGGCCATCAGCCATCTAACAGCAGGTTTAGCTGTTTATGCAAGCTGACTGCTAAAATGCAGAAAGTTCTGGAAGGGCCAGAACTCCATTTTAATCAAAAGGCACACAAATACCGTATGGTATCAGCTTAGATAAAAATACTTTCCACATTCCCCCATTTTGTCCTTCACAAGGACAACTCAATCCATTCTGATCTTGTACAGTCTCTCCATTTCCATTTCCTTTAGTTTCATTACTCACTAGGCATATTATACCTTCAGGATTTCTTATTCTGGGAGTAATGCTTAGGAAGGGAGGCTGATGGTTATTGTCATAATTGGGCTGGTACCATCCCTGGAAGGCTGTGAGTTTATACCCTGCCGACCTCCATTCTGTTTGCTCCTTTGTTTCTGGCCCCTTAGTTAGTTTTGTCCTGTTTTGCACTGTCAACCATTCTACCATTTCTGATTCGTTAAAGGGGACAGATCTCAGGGGAATACCCCCCTGGAGTGGACAGGTACATGGGAACATATCCAACAACTCGACAAGTTTCTTTCTTGAGCATACCTATGACTCAGTGCCATAAATACGTTTACGTGCAATTCCCTTCGGTGGTGGGTCTGTACCCCTGGTGTAATCAATAATGTGAAGTAAAACCCTGTCAAGCCCAGCACCATCAGTCCCCATAGTCCATACAGTTCCTTATTCAGTCTTCCTTTTTCTGTTCCTCTGATTCCTTCGTCCCTTCCTCCTGGTCGGGTGCCCGTTTGCAATGGGATGCGTGGATCCATGTTGGTCTTTCCTTTACCTTGATTGCAGTATTGGTCGCCAGCAAGACCTGGTATGGTCCTTCGAATCTTGGCTGTAGACTGCTTTTTCTTTTAAAAATCTTGATGTAAACGAATTCCCCTGGCTCCAGGTTATGACACTTCCCTTCCGCTGGCTTGACTTGAGCTTCCTTTACCTGTGAATGAAAGCTGGAAATACATTTGGTTAGTGCAATACAATAATTCAACATATTTTCCTCCATTTTGTGGATGTCCATCTGTTTTGCAGTAAATGGTGCTGTAAAAGGTAGTCATTGGGGACGTCCCATAACTATCTCATGCGGTGACAGGCCTGTTGTTCTGTTGGTTGTAGATCGCATTACCATCAAAGCTAAGGGCAGCAGTTCTGTCCATTTCAGTCCAGTGTCATTGCATAGTTTTGCCAGCTTATTTTTAAGCATTCCATTATATCTTTCAACAAGTCCAGCTGATTGTGGATGATAACTGCAATGAAAACGTTGATTAATCTGTAAAGCTTTACACATTTCTCTTATAACAGTTCCCGTGAAATGTGACCCGTTAGCACTAGAAAGCTTAGCAGGGATTCCGAAGCGCGGTACAATTTCTTTTAACAAATATTTAGCAACAGTAGTGGCATCGGCCTTTTTACATGGAAAGGCTTCAATCCATCTAGAGAACACATCTACAATAACTAATACATACTTGAATCCCATACACATAGGTAATTCAATAAAATCCATTTTTAAATGTACAAAAGGCCCGACTGGATTTGGGTGGGAGGCAGATTCTACTTTTTCCGTCTTACCCGGATTCATTGTCTGACAGGTAACACAATTTTCACAGATTTGTTTTGCAATTGCCGAAATACCTGGTGCATACCAAGTTGCCAAAATATAATCTGCCAATCCCCCTTTGCCTGCATGTGTGAATGTATGAACACATCGGGCAATCCATGGAAGTAAGGATCTAGGGGCCACCACGTGGCCGTCATGGTGAACCCATATTCCTTCTGGATTTTATAACATTGATCCTTCGTCCAGGTCACCACCTCCTCCATACTGGCCTGTGTCTGAAAGGCCAGCACGTCATTAATAGTGGGTGGCGGGTCTGAGCAATTATTTTTCCTTAGTGGGAACAATGACACCTGCATCCCCCCTTTCGACAGAGCTGCTGACTTAGCTGCATTATCAGCTCTGGCATTCCCAAGTGCCACCTCATTCGACTGGCCTGTATGTGCTTGGCATTTGATAATGGCAAGTTTCAAAGGGCATTGAATGGCTTGCAGGAGATTTTCCACTTGTTCTGCATTTTTGATTGTCTGAGCCTGTTGCATAGCATAATAAGCTGCTGCCAACGAAGGAAGACATCCTGGTAGTCCGCGGGCCACTGGGTCTAGTTAGGTACTGAAATACGCTACCGGTCGCTGCCTGTCCCCATGTAACTGAGTCAAAACAGATTGTGCAAAACCCGACTTGTGATGCACAAATAAGTTGAATAGCTTAGTGTAATCTGGTAATCCCAAGGCTGGTGCTGAAGTGAGGGACTGCTTAAGGTTCTGGAAAGCATTCCGGGATACTTCATTCCACATCCTTTAAGCATTGTGAGAATATAGTAGATTCATTCACAGCTCGTAGGTCATGGACAAACCTCCATTTGTGTGGGCTTCTGAACTGGACAAATCTGTGTGTTACACGGACTTCTCATTTATGCTTATGGTGATTCACAGATCACAGAATGTAAAGTACTTGTTTTCTAATTTTATTAAAAGGCTTCCAAACCCAAGATTTTTCCAATACACCCAAAATGTTGATCAAGAGATCACCTGAAATATCTCAAAATCCCAATTCAACTATTGTACTGTCACTCTTTATCAAAAAAAATCCTCTTACTGAGCTAGAAGCTTTTGTACCAAGAATTTACACCAAGGACAATGAGAGTGTACTCCCCCAGCCTGCACCTCGAGAGACCCACAAAGGCTTTTTTAAAAAAAAGGCATTACAACTTTTAACCACCGGGACCATGTCTCAACAAACCTATCCTTTGTGCATTTCCTAGCTCCGTAACCTCTCATCAGAATAAATCCACACCTGCGCTTCTAACTTAAAATGTCTTAAACTTCCCACATACAGGACAACACTATGAAGGGTTAAAAAAACTTCACTTTGTTTGAAAAAGTGGGTGGAGCTAAAACAAACAGGCAGTTCCACAACTTTTCCAAACAGGTTTCCAGACACAAGGAAAAAAGACAGAAGTACTCTCATTCAAAGACAAGACATTCACGCACTCTCATTGAAAGACAAGACATTCACAAGTCTCTCTCCATTCAATAAAGCTTTTTCTTTTGCTAGCTTCATTTTTTTTTGAATCCATAAGTCACTATCAGGTTCTCTTTTTTTTTACATTTGATTTACTTCCTCTGTTAATTTTACATGGACTTGAAGAATCGGAACCCAGGCCTTTTCTATTACTTTCCTTTTTTTTTCTACCTGGATCTCTGTTTATAAGACACTCCTGGAGACAAGTTGTTCTCTCTAAATTAAATGAACCATCGGGTGGAAATGGCCTGTTTTCACCCTTAGTCCACTTTACCGTTTTTGTTTCTTTGGTCAATTGAAGACTGACCACAATTCTGGAGCATGACATAGGCTGGTGTGCCTTTTGTGGTGTTTTAACTTGCTCCAGCACCCATTCTGGATGATTAAGATTTTCCCACAGTTTCTGATCTCACAATCCTTTCGGCCAACCGAGTTCTCTACGCCCACTTCTCCTGGCCGTTACGTGGCCTGAAAAGGCTCTTAATTCGGGCTCAGTCTGGGTGTGTGAGATATGTTGGCACGAACCAATCGTAGTTGATCAATCAGTTACTGTTTCTTTTCCTAATCAATCCTTGTGTTTTTTTTTCGAATCACAACTTTCCCTAGTGACTCTTCCCGTTTCTCTAATGGCAATGACTCACAAAGGTATTGCACCCAACAGTAATACAAGGGCAACAAACAATATTCCCGTGAGTACACAAATCATAACCTCTAAACAAATTCTCAGTCTGCGTTGTACGCCACTACAGACCGAGTCCTTAACTTATCCTAATAACAGCTGATAAAACTTAAGGTTCCGTACCCAAACTCTTTGATCGATTGCGCTCTTTTTTTTTATATAGTCTTATCACATAAGAACCCCTTCCGAATTAAAAACAATAAAAATCTTATCACATAAGAACCTGGAACCCTTTTCGATCGACTTGCGCTCCCTTACCTACTGAAACCTTCCCCGGGCTGTCTCGAGGTTTTTTCCAGAACCTGTTCTCTTCTGCTGGCGAGCTGAGAAAGAAATGGTTATAAAAAAAATACCTTTAACTTTTAAATGCCGAGTCTTGTAGATGCAGTACCTCAGCTGTGGACAACAGATTACATCTGCGATTCAACAGTGAAGAAACCTCTTGTGAGCAAAGGCTCACCTTGTTTGGCCACTGAAGCCTTTCACTGGAGAGGCACTATGCCTGTATCCGTTTTACTCACAGAACAGAGAGTATGCATCTCGGTGGAACCTCCAATAACTGTCGAAATCTCGACCTCCGAAAAGAATGACTCCGACACTTACAGCTCCGGTAGAAGTTTCCTTTTTAATTTACTTGCTCGCAAGGGGTAGGTTTCACTCAGTCAAGGGCTAAATGAACACCTCCGAAATGGTTCAGTTTAACAAGATATTTATACAGTAAAACCAAAGTTCTGGCCTCTCCCTGTGTATTGCTCTGTCTCACAGTCAGTGAATACAGATAAAGAGTTAATTACTATATCCTGGTCCTGACATGGTGTCCAGATATTTCCTTTTGTCAGGGTTATCAGAAAGCCAAACGGCCATTACTCCATGAGTCATAGGTAATGGGCTATCACCTGTCTTGTATTGTGTCAGGATTGTTTCAATTTCCTGGTCAGTTTATCTGTTTGCATCAAATGGATGAGGTAAAGGAAAGAGATAATGGCTAGAAGATAAGGGTGGGGTGACATGGAACTCCTGTAGTGTAGACAATAGGAGAGCACCATGGGGGGTTACTTGTCTCAGCATGACTTGTCTCCTAGCTGTCTGATGGCCATCAGCCATCTAACAGCAGGTTTAGCTGTTTATGCAAGCTGACTGCTAAAATGCAGAAAGTTCTGGAAGGGCCAGGACTCCATTTTAATCAAAAGGCACACAAATACCGTATGGTATCAGCTTAGATAAAAATACTTTCCACAGTGGGGAGCGTGTGGTTACCATGGATACAGAAGTATAGTGAAAATCTACGGAGAAAGAAGGATGATGTAACTCTGAATCAAATACAAGAGATGGGCCGTTCTGTGCTTTTGTAGATGGAGGTCGGCCTTCTTCTTGAACCGCTGCAGTCCGTGTGGTGACGGTGCTCCACAGAGTTGTTTGGTGGTGAGTTGCATGAAATAATGGCGACGATATGAGGAGATAATATTTCCGACTGGACTTTGCAAATGGCCAAATGTGTTAGTAATTTATTTATATGAACTATACAGCCTCATAAACGTTTCTAAAATCATTTCCCGTATTCAGTATTTGTCAAACCACTTAATTGATTCAACAATTGGAACATTATTTCAACAACAACAATAATTTGTACTTATACAGCGCCTTTAACGGTGGAAAGCTTCCCAAGGTGCTTCACAGGAGTGTTATAGGACAAAAACAAATAAATTTGGCACTGAGCCACACAAGAACAAATTACGGCGCATGACCAAAAGCTTGGTCAGAGGTAGATATTAAACAATATCTTCAAAGAAGAACGGGAGGTGCTGAGGATTTAGGGAGGGAGTTCCAGAGCTCAGGTCTCGGGCAGCATAAGGCACGGCCACCAATGGTTGAGCAGTTATAATCAGGGATGCACAAGAGGGTTGAATTTGAGGAGTGCAGACATCTTGGGGGGTTGCGATGTTGAAGCAGATTACAGAGATAGCGAGCGAAGAGGCCATGGAGGGAGTTGTACACAAGAATGAGCATATTGAAATTGAGGTATTGATGAACCGGGATCAATGTAGGTCAGCGAGCACAGGGATGGTGGGTGAGCGGGACTTGATGCGAGATTGGACATGCACTGGGGAATTTTGAATAACCTCAAGTTTACATAGGGTAGAATATAGGAGGTCAGCCAGGAGTGTGTTGGAGTTGTACAAACTAGAGGTAGCAAAGGCATGGAAGAGGGTTTCAGCAGCAGAGGAGCTGAGGCAGGAGTGGATACGGGCAATGTTATGGAGGTGGAAACAGATGGATTGAGTTATGCCGCAGATATGTGGCCAGAAGATTATTTCACGTTCAAATTGGATACCTAGACTGCAAACTGTCTGGTTCAGTCATGCACGGGAGAGGGATCGAGTCATTGGTTAGGAAACACAGTTTGTGGCGGGAAGCAAAGAAAATGTCGTCGGTATTCCCAATATTAAATTGGACAACATTTCTGCTCAACAGGTACTATATGTCGGGCAAGCCATCTGCCAATTTAGAGACCTTGGAGACCTCGAGATAAGTGGTGCGGAGGTAGAGCTTGGTATCAGCAGCATACATGCCACACTACCGAAACTGCTCTTATCAAAGCCACAAAAGACATCCTTTGTGACATTGACAAAGGTAAACTTACCCTGCTTGTCATTCTCGACCAGCCCGCAGTCCTTCATATGGTTGAGTACTCCATTTTCCACAAATGCCTCCCCAACTGGGTGGGACTGCACACGCCTGGTTCCATCCGTATCTCCCTAATCGTAGCCAGAAAATCACTTGCATTCGCTTCTATTCTCACAATCAAATCGTTGCATATCGTGTTCCCCAAGAATCTATCCTTGGCCCCCTCCTGTTTCTCCACTATATGCTGTCTCTTGTCAACATCATCTGAAACCACAGCGTGAGTTTCCACAATGTATCTGCATTCTCCTTTTTACCCCATTTAGAGTTTAAGCTGTATTCTTTTCCCCACAGGCTGTAATTTGACATTTTATTAAATGTGTTGTACCCTTCAGTGTGTATTGGTCTGTGTGTGTTATTAAAGGTGTGCCTTTTACTTCTTCTTAAACACAATAAAGCCATACCTGCTTCCTACCTTGAAACCGATTGTCTGTCCAAGTCTGTCACAGTCTCTTCATAATTCCAGTGTCTAGAACCAAGGGTGTGGGAGCGATTCGGAACCGCTCATATAAGGTCAGAAGGGAAAGCTGACCCTCTGCAAACCACCCCTTACAACAGAGAGAGACAGAGAGAGGGACAGAGAGAGAGAGAGGGATAGAGAGAGAGAGAGGGAGAGAGAGAGAGACCGAGAGAGAGAGAGTGACAGAGACAGAGGTGAGAGAGACAGACAGAGAAAGACATAGAGAGAGAGAGAGAGAGAGACAGAGAGAGAGAGAGAGACAGAGAGAATGAACAGAGAGAGACAAAGTGAGAAAACAAGACAGAGAGAGAGAGAGAGACAGAGAGAGTGAGTGTGAAAGAGAGAGAGACAGAGAGTGTCAGAGAGAGGGAGAGCGAGACAGACAGAGAGAGAGAGGGATAGAGAGAGATAGAGAGAGAGAGAGAGACAGAGAGAGAGAGAGAGTGAGAGAGAGGGACAGAGAGGGGAACAGAGAGAGGGACAGAGAGAGAGAAAGAGATGGAAAGAGACAGGAGAGAGAGAGAGTGACAGAAACAGAGAAGGAGAGGGATAGAGAGAGAAAGGGATAGAGAGAGAGAGAGAGAATGAGACAGAGCAAGAGAGAGAGGCAGAGAGAACGAGACAGAGAGAGACAAAGCGAGAAAACGAGACAGAGAGAGAGACAGAGAGAGTGAGTGTGACAGAGAAGAGACAGAGAGTGTCAGAGAGAGGGTGAGGGAGACAGACAGAGAGAGAGAGGGATAGAGAGTGTTGTAGGAGGTAGGCACCTTTAGAATATACCAGAATACTAGGCATTAGGCACCTGCTAGATATATCAATACTCACGTAAGCTTAAAATGGACACACACATAAAATGGCTGCCCAGGCATGATGGGAAATCAGGTAGTCAAGCTGTGAACTGTTGAACGTTCAATGGCCAAGCAATAACCCTGTGAGGCCCACTGTAGGAATGCCTGGGATGCGGGAAGACAGAGATAAGAAGGAAACCATCTCCTGTGAACAAGGACATAAACCAATTAATTCCCCAGGAAGAAAGATAAGAGGGAAACCATCTCCTGTAAACAAGGTTATAAACCAATTATTTCTCCCAGATGAAAGAACTAGGGAGAGAACCTATAAAGTCATCGATCAGCCCAAGCTGACAATAACCGAACATATGGTTCCCTGGATACTAGGGGAATTCTATTGGGTTAAAAGAACCTATATGTAATCTATAATCATTGTGATTGGCTTGTGTCCAGACGTGATGGGCTGTGTAGCTGTAGTAAACTGTTTTGTAACTGTTGTGAAACATATAAAGGTGCATGTAACCCTTTGTTCTGTGGAGAGAAACCTGGATACGGTCCTGAGTTTTTCCTCCCCGCTGAGCGTAATAAAAGCCGCATCAGCATTGGAACCGACTCTGAGTGTTGAGTGATTCTTCTAAGAAAACACTAACGCTGACAATGGCGTAGTCGACGGGATTTCCCGGAGTCGCTGGACGCCCTTGGAAAAAACCCGGGTGAGTATAAAAAACAATTTTTAAGTATAAAGGGTGCGGAAGGTGGAAGCTGGTTGATCGACACGAAGAGACGGTCTAATATCTCAAACGCCTAGCCTGAGCCTGAATTAAGAGGACTTTTGTCCCACGTGACGGCCAGGAACAAAGTAGGCGTAGGGAACACATTTAGACCGTGGGATCGTGATACCGAGAGACATCTTCCGGACCCAGTAGTGCAATTTGAAATACCCCGGGGTAGAACCAAGCGGTGTACAGCGGCTAACGGAATCCAAACCTGTGAACAGGGTCGGACCAACGGGCTGAGCGGTGGTAGGTAGTCGTTAAGGATACGTAGAGCACTGCGGGAATTGCTTAAACGCGTTTTTAAGAATTGTATAAGTTTGTGTAACAGCAGAACTTGTGACCTGACAGTAGCCAAGAGACAGTTTACTACAAGTCGCGCTAGAAAGAAAGCGGACCTCTGAGAGTAGATTCCTAACGGTACTAGTCCTACCCAGGAATGGCCATGAAAACAAGTAAACTCGAGTGGGGACCAGAAGGGTCGCTTACCCGCCACCTGGCGGAAAAACAAAAGAAGCTAATTGAAAAAATGATTAAAGCAGGGTGGAATCCTCAGGAATTAGTTATGTGAGGAATTATTTAGATAAAACTACGAATTCCCTGAAAGGTCATGGATCCAAAAATAGAGCCGGCCAAAACAAGAAGAGAGACTGTTGTAAATGTCTGATCGTTGAGTGAGAAGTGTCTGTGTGATTTTTGACTGCAGAATGAATTTTTTTATGTTTTCATGTTCCGAAAGCCTGGTTGGAAGAGGAATGCAAGTGTCTATTTATTTTAGAAACAGAGTGAAAGTCTTTTTTTAACCCTTTGTAATGTTGTCCTGTATGTGGGAAGTTTTAAGACATTTAAATTAGAAACGCAGGTGTGGATTTATTCGGATGATAAGTTACGGAGCTAGGAAAATAAACAAATTTAAGTTAGAAACGCAGGTGTGGATTTATTCGGATGATAAGTTACGGAGCTAGGAAAATAAACAAATAAAGAATAGGTTTGTTGAGCAAAATATTTATTTGACATGCTCACTTACTTGCCGAAAGAAAACATGCAATGATTGATTGGGTTGAAAGACATAAATTTAGTCTCGGAATGAGATAAAGAATGCTTTAAAAAAAAAGAGCTTCTAAAAAAAAAGTTTTAAATAAAGATTGAAATTACAAAGTTTGAATTGGGATTTTGAGATATTCAGAGAAGGCACAGGAAATACTGAGGTGGATTTAAAAAAAAAAAAGAAAAAGATTAAATTAAATCTGATCAGGTCAAACTCCTGGGCAAGTGGCGAGCTATCTGCGAAGGTGTAAAAGGAACTTTTGGAAAATGTTAAAAAACAGCAAGCTTTAGTAACGACTTTGAAACTGGAGCATTTTGAGATAACGAAAGGCAGCACTCAAACTCTCAAAGCTGGACTCCATTCCAGTTATGGAGAAAAAGAAAAAGATAAAGATGCCACTTTGAAAGTAAACAAATGATTTTAAATTAACAACTTTATGGAGTTACGAACCCTCCGTGTAAAATACAAAACCTAATTTGAAGAAAGGAAAAAAAGATGTAACGGACTAAATGGAAAAAGACATAACTTACTAAATACTAGTTGATGTTTGCTGTGAAAAAGATATTGGTTTAATTAGAAGAGAAAAAAAATTGGAATAAGTAAAAAAACACTCTACATGGATTCGAATTTTCAATTATGAAAAAGTTTCAATGCAGTTTGAAAAGATTTCCAAAATGGACAGTGTTTATCAAAAATGTCCCGAACAGTCTAAACAAGCAGGAGGGTTTTGAAGATAATGAGGAGAAAGAGAGAAATAAAAAAAAAACAGAATTGAATTTCAGTAAACAAAATTGCTATTGTATGTGTGGTCTTGTTTTAAAACAATTTTAAAAAAAAATTCTTTGGCAAGTACTTGAATTAGAAGTTAAGAAAACATTGGAGTTTACTCTAATGATTTATGCTGTTTTTAACGGATTCCTAATTTCGAAGCCAGTTTTGAAGGCACAAAGACTTTTTTTTTTCAGATGATTACGTGAAGTCACGTAATGACATCAGGTCTTCTTACAAACCTGGAAAGGAGTTAACCCTTTCCATTGACAGCCGTTTTATACTGAACATTATTAATTTGGATTTCTTAATAGGAAAAAAAAAGACTCACCTAACAGAGGAAACAAAAATAAAAACAGAACTAGCTTATGTAATAATACTTGCCTGATACAATAAAGAAATAGATATTCAATAAAACAAATTGAAGAGTTAAAAGCTAAGATAAACAGGCTGGAAGAGATAACGGGACTAGACGGATAGTGCAGTGCGCAGCCATAGCACCATCACCTCTGGCAATAGAGCCAATGTACCCCACGGTGGGTAGGTGTAGTCCACAAACCCAACCTAACGGTAAAGCAGACAGCGATGTTTGGAGGAATAGCTTTGGCCTTGGTCATAGGAGTTTGAGTAATATTTAAGTGGGTAAAGACACGGGCGCACGCCCTACAGATTCAGCTCGAAATGGTTCGATTATAACCTTGTGCTTCTGATTTTGCAGGGTGACAGGGACACTCGTAGAGCAAAAAACTTAACCCCTGGTGACGACCAGGCCGTCTGTTTAAAATTACAGATAATACTTACCGAAATGGGAATACGAAAGGCGCTACTCGTAATATGGATAGCCCTGCGACATGCACGTACCCTGGGCAACACCGACGGACAGCAGAGCACGCTGGAAATAAACAACTACCTGAACTATGGAGTCTTGTTTAATTTAACGGACGGAATGTGCATCCCAGCAGCCAAGGACTGGAGCAAGGACAGGACTTATTTTAATGCATGGTTACAAGTGAATCCTAATAAGAATCCTAATAAGAATAAGAGTATGTGTACAGTGCTCCACGGGTATAAGGAGCAGCTGCATTAAACGGAGGGATGTCAAAGGGCCTGATGAATGTACTTTCGGCATAATTTGCGCGCCTCCGGGACAATCCCAGCAATCAGTCATCCGCAAGAAGGGAATGGGGCTGTGTGGGTATTACGAGGAGGCGGGGGCGGCTGCAATATAATTGTATGTATGTTTCTCACCCCCTCCGACACCGCGCCCCCATAAGAATTACTACATTGCCCGAGGAACTGCCTTGCCCCATAACTACGAAGGGACCAGAGAATGGGATTGTAATGTACAGCGAGGGGGAACTGTTGTATGATAATGTTAGACATGAAATTGTGCCTGTTCTGATCAATATTTCAGGCATCCAGATGCCGGAATACTGTACAGAACAGTCAAGGAAGATGTACAATGTATTAAGTAAAGTTGTAATGCAGCAGGCTGCCGATGCAATGGGTGCCAGTAGGTTCCGGGGACAGGGGTTAGCCCCCAGGATGAAGAGGGAAATAGTTAATGATGTTGCTACCGTTTTCAATACAGGGACCTCCGTAGTGAACTCGATAGACATACAAGGATTAAATGAGAGGGTGGAACAGCTTAGAGGGGTGATGAAGGGGTTATTGGAGAGGGTGGAGCAAAACCAGGAAGACCAAGCCAACCTAGGAAAGGAGAGTGCCAAAATCCAGCTGGATGGCATCTCAGTCCTGGAAGCTCACGCCAGAAACATCAATCACCTCATTGATAGAGAACAGGAAGATTTAGCTCAGTTGGCTAACCAAAGGGGGACACTGGATAATTGTACTCTGAAGGGACTGACCAGAGTATACCCAGCAATTCCAGATTGCCAGATGGGTAGGACTACCGGGATAGGGATAGTCCTGATGATCCCTATAGCCACGCCGGACTCAGGGCCGTTCCCCCTATACCAACGAGAGAATATCGGAATAATACGGGAAAATGTCTCCATACGCTACTACCTGACCACCACCTCTGCCGTTCGTCGAAACAACATACTTACCGGGATTTCCCTAGCAGATTGCAAGCAAAAGGGGGAAATCACAGTATGCCCTCACGCGGTGGGCAGAGGGGAGCGAGACGAATGCGGGTTTAACCGAACCGACGGGTGTGTACTAGAAATAGTGCCCGCACACATGCACTTCGCGAGGGCAGGCTACGGAGGGAGGGGAAGATACTGCGTCTCTACCACAGAGCGTTCATACCGGTATAATGACCTGCAGTGCCCTATACCGCAGCCAAACTTTTGCTTTACACCACTACGACCTGTCGCGATCGGGCAAGCGCATATCACCCAGGTTAGGCGCCGGAAGTCCGAAGTTATTGAGGTAACCGATCAGCTCCATGATCATTTACAGGCTTATAATGAACCAGATCAGGTCCTTATCCCACATCTAACCGAAGTATTACGAGAGTTGAGGCTCAGAGTGGGTCAATCCGTAAAGCTCTACCACCAACTACAAACTAAAATCAAAGTACTGGAAGAAGATACCGAGGTAGACTTACAAAGTCAGAGTTGGTGGAGAAAGGTCTGGGACTGGGGAATAAATGTGAACATCCACCCATGGATTCGAATAATTTCACATATACTGGTCGGGATACAATTGATCTTAGCAATAACATGGGGCGTAATGGCCTGCCAGGCTTGCAGGCACCACGCACAACGAAGACGGACAAATCAAAGTTCCCCGGATACTAAACAAGCCTGTTTTATAAGGGGGCAGGAGGATTTGGCCTTTGTCAATTCGATTTAAGCAACCGGGACTCCTGAAACTGCATGACTGGCCAGCACGTTGAGGCAGGGAGTACCGGGCCGTGCACAAAATCTAATAAAGGTCGAATGGTCGGTTAAAAGGGGACTAGGACTAGTCCCTTTACCGAAAGGGGGAGTTGTTGTAGGAGGTAGGCACCTTTAGAATATACCAGAATACTAGGCATTAGGCACCTGCTAGATATATCAATACTCACATAAGCTTAAAATGGACACACACATAAAATGGCTGCCCAGGCATGATGGGAAATCAGGTAGTCAAGCTGTGAACTGTTGAACGTTCAATGACCAAGCAATAACCCTGTGAGGCCCACTGTAGGAATGCCTGGGATGTGGGAAGACAGAGATAAGAAGGAAACCATCTCCTGTGAACAAGGTCATAAACCAATTAATTCCCCAGGAAGAAAGATAAGAGGGAAACCATCTCCTGTAAACAAGGTTATAAACCAATTATTTCTCCCAGATGAAAGAACTAGGGAGAGAACCTATAAAGTCATCGATCAGCCCAAGCTGACAATAACCGAACATATGGTTCCCTGGATACTAGGGGAATTCTATTGGGTTAAAAGAACCTATATGTAATCTATAATCATTGTGATTGGCTTGTGTCCAGACGTGATGGACTGTGTAGCTGTAGTAAACTGTTTTGTAACTGTTGTGAAACATATAAAGGTGCATGTAACCCTTTGTTCTGTGGAGAGAAACCTGGATACGGTCCTGAGTTTTTCCTCCCCGCTGAGCGTAATAAAAGCCGCATCAGCATTGGAACCGACTTTGAGTGTTGAGTGATTCTTCTAAGAAAACACTAACGCGAACAAGAGAGATAGGGAGAGAGAGACAGAGAGAGAGAGAGAGTGAGAGAGACAGTGAGAGAGAGAGAGAGACAGTGAGAGAGAGATAGAGAGGGGAACAGAGAGAGGGACAGAGCGAGCGAGAGAGAGAAAGAGATGGAGACAGGAGAGAGAGACAGAGAGACAGAGAGAGAAACTCAGAGACACAGAGAGAGACAGACAGACAGACAGAGAGAGAGAGAGAGGGATAGAGAGAGAGAGGGATAGAGAGAGAGAGCGATAGAGGGAGAAAGACATAGATAGAGAGACAGAGAGAGAGATAGATAGATAGATAGATAGATAGAGAGAGAGAGAGACAGAGATACAGAGACAGAGAGAGACAGAGAGAGAGTGAGACAGAGATAGAGAGACAGAGAGAGAGAGAGAGACAGACAGAGAGAGAGAGACAGACAGAGTGGGATCAAGTTACACAGCCCGGCTCTATCAGTAGGACTGAGTTCCCCAGCCCGGCTCTATCAGTGGGACTCAGTAACCCAGCCCGGATCTATCAGTTGGACTGAGTTACCCAGCCCGGTTCTATCAGTGGGACTGAGTTACCAAGCCCGGCTCTATCAGTGTGAAACTGTGATACCCAACCCGGCTCCATCAGTGGGACTGAGTTAACCAGGCCCGGAACTATCAGTGGGACTGAGTTACCCAGCCCGGCTCTATCAGTGGGACTGAGTTTCCCACCCCGGCTCAAACAGCTGGACACTGAATTACCCAGCCCGGCTCAATCAGTGGGATACGAAGTTACCCTGCCCGGCTCCATCAGTGGGACTGAGATACCAAGCCCGGCTCTGTCAGTGGGACACTGAGTTACCCAGCCCGGCTCTATCAGTGGGACTGAGTTACCCAGCCCGGATCTGTCTGTGGGACTGAGGTACCCAGCCCGGAACTATCAGTGGGACTGAGTTACCCAGCCCGGCTTTATCAGTTGGAAACTGTGATACCCAACCCGGCTCTATCAGTGGGACTGAGTTAACCAGCCTGGAACTATCAGTGGGACTGAGTTACCCAAACCGGCTCTATCAGTGGGACTGAGTTAACCAGCCTGGAACTATCAGTGGGACTGAGTTACCCAGCCCGGCTCTATCAGTGGGACTGAGTTACCCAGCCCGGCTCTATCAGCGGCACACTGAGTTGCCCAGCCCGGCTCTGTCAGTGGGACTGAGTAACCCAGCCCGGCTCTATGAGTGGTACACTGAGTTACGCAGCCGGGCTCTATCAGTGGGACTGAGTTACCCAGCCCGGCTCTATCAGTGGGACACTGAGTTAACCAGCCCGGCTCTATCAATGGGACTGAGTGACACAGCACGGCACTATTAGTGGGACTGAGTGACACAGCCCGGTTCTTATCATTGGGACTGAGTTCCTCAGCCCGGCTCTATCAGTGAGACTGAGTTATCCAGCACGGCTCTGTCAGGTGGAAACTGTGATACCCAGACCGGCTCTATCAGTGGGACTGAGTGACACAGCCCGGCTCTATCAGTGGGACTGAGTGGCACAGCCCGGCTCTATCAGTGGGACTGAGTGGCACACCCCGGCTCTATCATTGGGACTGAGTTCCTCAGCCCGGCTCTATCAGTGGGACAGAGTTACCCAGCCTGGCTCTATCAATGGGACACTGAGTTACCCAGCCCGGCTCTATCAGTGGGACTGGGTTACCCAGCCCGGCTCTATCAGTGGGACTGAGTGACACAGCCCGGCTCTATCAGTGGGACTGAGTGGCACACCCCGGCTCTATCATTGGGACTGAGTTCCTCAGCCCGGCTCTATCAGTGGGACAGAGTTACCCAGCCTGGCTCTATCAATGGGACACTGAGTTACCCAGCCCGGCTCTATCAGTGGGACTGGGTTACCCAGCCCGGCTCTATCAGTGAGACTGAGTTATCCAGCACAGCTCTGTTAGGGGGAAACTGTGATATCCAGACCGGCTCTATCTTTGGGACTGAGTTACCCAGCCCGGCGCTGTCAGTGGGACTGGGTTACCCAGCCCGGCTCTATCAGTGGCACTGAGTTACCCAGCCCGGCACTGTCAGTGGGACACTGAGTTACCCAGCCCGGCTCTATTAGCGGCACACTGAGTAACCCAGCTCGGCTCTGTCAGTGGGACACTGTGTTACCCAGGCCGGCTCAATCAGTGGGAAACTGTGATACCCAGCCCGCGTCTATCAGTGCCACTAAGTTACGCAGCCCGGCTCTTTCAGTGGGACACTCAGTTCCCCAGACCGGCTCTATCAGTGGGACACTGAGTTACACAGCACGGCTCTATCAGTGGGACTAAGTTACCCAGCCCAGCTCGATCAGTGGGACTGAGTTACACAGCCCAGCTCTATCAGTGGGACTGAGTTACCCAACCCGGCTCTGTCAGTGGGACACTGTGTTACCCAGACCCGTTCTATCAGTGGGACACTGAGTTAACCAGTCCGGCTCTATCAGTGGGACCGAGTTACACAGCCCGGCTCTATCAGTAGGACTGAGTTCCCCAGACCGGCTCTATCAGTGGGACTGAGTTACCCAGCCCGGCTCCATCAGTGGGACTGAGTTACCTAGCCGGGCTCTATCAGTGGTACACTGAGTTACCCAGCAAGGCTCTATCAATGGGACTGGGTTACACAGCCCGGCTATATCAGTGGGACACTGAGTTACCCAGCCCGGCTCTATCAATGGGACTGAGTGACACAGCCCGGCTCTATCAGTGGGACTGAGTAACCCAGCCCGGCTCAATCAGTGGGAAACTGTGATACCCAGCCCGCGTCTATCAGTGCCAGTAAGTTACGCAGCCCGGCTCTTTCAGTGGGATACTCAGTTCCCCAGACCCGCTCTATCAGTGGGACACTGAGTTCCCCAGCAAGGCTCTATCAGTAGGACACTGAGGTACCCAGCAAGGCTCTATCAGTGGGACTGAGTTACCCAGCCCGGATCTATCAGTTCGACTGAGTTACCCAGCCCGGATCTATCAGTGGGACTGAGTTACCCACCTTGGCTCCATCACTGGGACTGAGTGACACAGCCCGGCTCTATCATTGGGACTGAGTTACCCAGCCCAGCTCTATCAGTGGGACTGAGGTACCCAGCCCGGCACGATCACCGGGACTGAGTTACCCAGCCCGGCTCTATCAGTGGGACTGAGTTACCCAGCCCGGCTCAATCAGTGGGAAACTGTGATACCCAGCCCGCGTCTATCAGTGCCTCTAAGTTACGCAGCCCGGCTCTTTCAGTGGGATACTCAGTTCCCCAGACCGGCTCTATCAGTGGGACACTGAGTTACGCAGCACGACTCTATCAGTAGAACACTGAGGTACCCAGCCCGGCTCTATCAGTGGGGCACTGTGTTACCCAGCCCGGCTCTATCAGTGGGACTGAGTTACCCAGCTTGGCTCTATCACTGGGACTGAGTGACACAGCCCGGCTCTATCATTGGGACTGAGTTACTCAGCCCAGATCTATCAGTGGGACACTGAGGTACCCAGCCCGGTTCTGTCAGTGGGACACTGTGTTACCCAAACCCACTCTATCAGTGGGACACTGAGTTACCCAGCCCGGCTCGATCAGTGGGACTGAGTAACCTAGCCGGGCTCTATCAGTGGTACACTGAGTTACCCAGCAAGGCTCTATCAATGGGACTGGGTTACACAGCCTTGCTATATCAGTGGGACACTGAGTTACCCAGCCCGGCTCTATCAGTGGGGCACTGTGTTACCCAGCCCGGCTCTATCAGTGGGACTGAGTTACCCAGCCCAGCTCGATCAGTGGGACTGAGTTACACAGCCCAGCTCTATCAGTGGGACTGAGTTACCCAACCCGGCTCTGTCAGTGGGACACTGTGTTACCCAGACCCGCTCTATCAGTGGGACCGAGTTACACAGCCCGGCTCTATCAGTAGGACTGAGTTCCCCAGCCCGGCTCTGTCAGTGGGACTCAGTTACCCAGCCCGGATCTATCAGTTGGACTGAGTTACCCAGCCCGGATGTATCAGTGGGACTGAGTTACCCAGCTTGGCTCTATCACTTGGACTGAGTGACACAGCCCGGCTCTATCAGTGGGACTGAATTATGCAGCCCGGCTCTATCAGTGGGAAACTGTGATACCCAGCCCAGCTCGATCAGTGCAACTGAGTGACACAGCTCGGCTCGATCATTGCGACTGAGTTACCCAGCCCGGCTCTTTCAGTGGGACAATGAGTTACACAGCCCGGCTCAATCAGTGGTATGAGTTACCCAGCCCGGCTCTATCAGTGGTACTGAGTTACCCAGCAAGGCTCTATCAGTGGGACACTGAGTTCCCCAGCCCGTCGCTGTCAATGGTACACGGAGTTACCCAGCAAGGCTCGTTCAGTGGGACTGAGTTCCACAGCCCGGCTCTAGCAGTGGGACTGAGTGACACAGCTCAGCTCTGTCAGTGGGCCTGAGTTACCCTGCCCGGCTCTATCAGTGGGACACTGAGTTACCCAGCACGGCTCGATCAGTGGTACTGAGTTACCCAGCACGGCTCTATCAGTGGGACTGAGTTACCCAGCCCAGCACAATAAGTGGGACACTTAGAACCCCAGTCCTGATCTATCAGTGGGACTGAGTTACCCCGCCCGGCTCTATCAGTGGGACTTGTCGAAATCTCGACCTCCGAAAAGAATGACTCCGACACTTACAGCTCCGATGGAAGTTTCCCTTTTAATTTACTTGCTCGCAAGGGGTAAGTTTCACTCAGTCAAGGGCTAAAATGAAACCTCCGCAATGGTACAGTTTCACAAGATATTTATACAGTAAAACCCAAGTTCTGGCCTCTCCCTGTGTATTGCTCTGTCTCACAGTCAGTGAATACAGATAAAGAGTTAATTACTATATCCTGGACTGAAATGGTGTCAAGATATTCCCTTTTGTCAGGGGTATCAGAAAGCCAAACGGCCATTACTCCATGAGTCATAGGTAATGGGCTATTTCCTGGTCAGTTTACCTGTTTGCTTCAAATGGATGAGGTAAAGGAAAGAGATAATGGCTAGAAGATAAGGGTGGGGTGACATGGAACTCCTGTAGTGTAGACAATAGGAGAGCACCATGGGGGGTTACTTGTCTCAGCATGACTTGTCTCCTAGCTGTCTGATAACCATCAGCCATCTAACAGCAGGTTTAGCTGTTCATAATAAGCTGGCTGCTAAAATGCAGAAAGTTCTGGAAGGGCCAGGACTCCATTTTAATCAAATGGCACACAAATACCGTATGGTATCAGCTTAGATAAAAATACATTTCCACATTCCCCCATTTTGTCCTTCACAAGGACAACTCAATCCATTCTGATCTTGTACAGTCTCTCCATTTCCATTTCTTTTAGTTTCATTACTCACTAGGCATATTATACCCTCAGGATTTCCTATTCTGGGAGTAATGCTTAGGAAGGGAGGCTGATGGTTATTATCATAATTGGGCTGGTACCATCCCTGGAAGGCTGTAAGTTTATACCCTGCCGACCTCCATTCTGTTTGCTCCTTTGTTTCTGGCCCCTTAGTTAGTTTTGTCCTGTTTTGCACTGTCAACCATTCTACCATTTCTGATTCGTTAAAGGGGACAGATCTCAGGGGAATACCCCCCCTGGAGTGGACAGGTACATGGGAACATATCCAGCAACTCGACAAGTTTCTTTCTTGAGCATACCTATGACTCAGTGCCATAAATACGTTTACGTGCAATTCCCATTCGGTGGTGGGTCTGTACC
Source organism: Pristiophorus japonicus (assembly GCF_044704955.1). Lineage (NCBI taxonomy): Eukaryota > Metazoa > Chordata > Chondrichthyes > Pristiophoridae > Pristiophorus > Pristiophorus japonicus. The sequence goes on from NC_091985.1 coordinate 176,605,062, forward strand.
CCTGGTGTAATCAATAATGTGAAGTAAAACCCTGTCAAGCCCAGCACCATCAGTCCCCATAGTCCATACAGTTCTTTATTCAGTCTTCCTTTTTCTGTTCCTCTGATTCCTTCGTCCCTTCCTCCTGGTCGGGTGCCCGTTTGCAATGGGATGCGTGGATCCATGTTGGTCTTTCCTTTACCTTGATTGCAGTATTGGTCGCCAGCAGGACCTGGTATGGTCCTTCGAATCTTGGCTGTAGACTGCTTTTCCTTTTAAAAATCTTGATGTAAACGAATTCCCCTGGCTCCAGGTTATGACACTTCCCTTCCGCTGGCTTGACTTGGGCTTCCTTTACCTGTGAATGAAAGCTGGAAATACATTTGGTTAGTGCAATACAATAATTCAACATATTTTCCTCCATTTTGTGGATGTCCATCTGTTTTGCAGTAAATGGTGCTGTAAAAGGTAGTCGTTGGGGACGTCCCATAACTATCTCATGTGGTGACAAGCCTGTTGTTCTGTTGGTTGCAGATCGCATTACCATCAAAGCTAAGGGCAGCAGTTCTGTCCATTTCAGTCCAGTGTCATTGCATAGTTTTGCCAGCTTATTTTTAAGCATTCCATTATATCTTTCAACAAGTCCAGCTGATTGTGGATGATAACTGCAATGAAAACGTTGATTAATCTGTAAAGCTTTACACATTTCTCTTATAACAGTTCCCGTGAAATGTGACCCGTTATCACTGGAAAGCTTAGCAGGGATTCCGAAGCAAGGTACAATTTCTTTTAACAAACATTTAGCAACAGTAGTGGCATCGGCCTTTTTACATGGAAAGGCTTCAATCCATCTAGAGAACACATCTACAATAACTAATACATACTTGAATCCCATACACATAGGTAATTCAATAAAATCCATTTGTAAATGTACAAAAGGCCCGATTGGATTTGGGTGGGAGGCAGATTCTACTTTTTCCGTCTTACCCGGATTCATTGTCTGACAGGTAACACAATTTTCACAGATTTGTTTTGCAATTGCCGAAATACCTGGTGCATACCAAGTTGCCAAAATATAATCTGCCAATCCCCCTTTGCCTGCATGTGTGAATGTATGAACACATCGGGCAATCCATGGAAGTAAGGATCTAGGGGCCACCACGCGGCCGTCATGGTGAACCCATATTCCTTCTGGATTTTTATAACATTGATCCTTCGTCCAGGTCACCACCTCCTCCGTACTGGCCTGTGTCTGAAAGGCCAGCACGTCATTAATAGTGGGTGGCGGGTCTGAGCAATTATTTTTCCTTAGTGGGAACAATGACACCTGCATCTCCCCTTTCGACAGAGCTGCTGACTTAGCTGCATTATCAGCTCTGGCATTCCCAAGTGCCACCTCATTCGACTGGCCTGTATGTGCTTGGCATTTGATAATGGCAAGTTTTAAGGGGCATTAAATGGCTCGCAGGAGATTTTCCACTTGTTCTGCATTTTTGATTGTCTGAGCCTGTTGCATAGCATAATAAGCTGCTGCCAACGAAGGAAGACATCCCGATAGTCCGCGTGCCACTGGGTCTAGTTGGGTACTGAAATACGCTACCGGTCGCTGCCTGTCCCCATGTAACTGAGTCAAAACAGATTGTGCAAAACCCGACTTGTGATGCACAAATAAGTTGAATAGCTTAGTGTAATCTGGTAATCCCAAGGCTGGTGCTGAAGTGAGGGACTGTTTAAGATTCTGGAAAGCATTCCGGAATACTTCATTCCACATCCTTTAAGCATTGTGAGAATATAGTAGATTCATTCACAGCTCGTAGGTCATGGACAAACCTCCATTTGTGTGGGCTTCTGAACTGGACGAATCTGTGTGTTACACGGACTTCTCATTTATGCTTATAGTGATTCACAGATCACAGAATGTAAAGTACTTGTTTTCTAATCTTATTAAAAGGCTTCCAAACCCAAGATTTTTCCAATACACTCAAAATGTTGATCAAGGAGATCACCTGAAATATCTCAAAATCCCAATTCAATTATTGTACTGCCACTCTTTATCCAAAAAAATCCTCCTACTGAGTTAGAAGCTTTTGTACCAAGATTTTACACCAAGGACAATGAGAGTGTACTCCCCCAGCCTGCACCTCGAGAGACCCACAAAGGCTTTTAAAAAAAAAAAGGCATTACAACTTTTAACCACCGGGACCATGTCTCAACAAACCTATCCCTTTGTGCATTTCCTAGCTCTGTAACCTCTCATCCGAATAAATCCACACCTGCGCTTCTAACTTAAAATGTCTTAAACTTCCCACATACAGGACAACACTATGAAGGGTTAAAAAAAACTTCACTTTGTTTGAAAAAGTGGGTGGAGCTAAAACAAACAGGCAGCTCCACAACTTTTCCAAACAGGTTTCCAGACACAAGGAAAAAAGACAGAAGCACTCTCATTCAAAGACAAGACATTCACGCACTCTCATTCAAAGACAAGACATTCACAAGTCTCTCTCCATTCAATAAAGCTTTTTCTTTTACTAGCTTCATTTTTTTTTCATAAGTCACTATCAGGTTCTCTTTTTTTTTTCATTTGATTTACTTCCTCTGTTAATTTTACATGGACTTGAAGAATCGGAACCCAGGCCTTTTCTATTACTTTCCTTTTTTTTTTCTCTACCTGGATCTCTGTTTATAAGACATTCCTCTAGACACGTTGTTCTCTCTAAATTAAATGAACCATCGGGTGGAAATGGCCTGTTTTCACCCTTAGTCCACTTTACTGGTTTTTGTTTCTTTGGTCAATTGAAGACTGACCACAATTCTAGAGCATGACATAGGCTGGTGTGCCTTTTGTGGTGTTTTAACTTGCTCCGGCACCCATTCTGGATGATTAAGATTTTCCCACAGTTTCTGATCTCACAATCCTTTCGGCCAACCGAGTTCTCTACGCCCACTTCTCCTGGCCGTTACGTGGCCTGAAAAGGCTCTTAATTCGGGCTCAGTCTGGGTGTGTGAGATATGTTGGCACGAACCAATCGTAGTTGATCAATCAGTTACTGTTTCTTTTCTTAATCAATCCTTGTGTTTTTTTTTCCCGAATCACAATTTTCCCTAGTGACTCTTCCCGTTTCTCTAATGGCAATGACTCACAAAGGTATTGCACACAACAGTAATACAAGGACAACAAACAATATTCCCGTGAGTACACAAATCATAACCTCTAAACAAATTCTCAGTCTGCGTTGTACGCCACTACAGACCGAGTCCTTAACTTATCCTAATAACAGCTGATAAAACTTAAGGTTCCGTACCCAAACTCTTTGATCGATTGCGCTCTTTTTTTTTTTAATAGTCTTGTCACATAAGAACCCCTTCCGAATTAAAAACAATAAAAATCTTATCACATAAGAACCTTCGATCGATTATTAGCGCTTTCTTTTTTTCTTTTCTTTTAATAGTCTTATCACATAAGAACCCCTTCCGAATTAAAAACAATAAAAATCTTATCACATAAGAACCTGGAACCCTTTTCGATCGACTAGCGCTTCCTTACCTACTGAAACCTTCCCCGGGCTGTCTCGAGATTTTTTCCAGAACCTGTTCTCTTCTGCTGGCGAGCTGAGAAAGAAATGGTTATAAAAAAAATACCTTTAACTTTTAAATGCCGAGTCTTGTAGATGCAGTACCTCAGCTGTGGACAACAGATTACATCTGCGATTCAACAGTGAAGAAACCTCTTGTGAGCAAAGGCTCACCTTGTTTGGCCACCGAAGCCTTTCACTGGAGAGGCACTATGCCTGTATCCGTTTTACTCACAGAACAGAGAGTATGCATCTCGGTGGGACCTCCAATAACTGTCGAAATCTCGACCTCCGAAAAGAATGACTCCGACACTTACAGCTCCGATGGAAGTTTCCCTTTTAATTTACTTGCTCGCAAGGGGTAAGTTTCACTCAGTCAAGGGCTAAAATGAAACCTCCGCAATGGTACAGCTTCACAAGATATTTATACAGTAAAACCCAAGTTCTGGCCTCTCCCTGTGTATTGCTCTGTCTCACAGTCAGTGAATACAGATAAAGAGTTAATTACTATATCCTGGACTGAAATGGTGTCAAGATATTCCCTTTTGTCAGGGTTATCAGAAAGCCAAACGGCCATTACTCCATGAGTCATAGGTAATGGGCTATTTCCTGGTCAGTTTACCTGTTTGCTTCAAATGGATGAGGTAAAGGAAAGAGATAATGGCTAGAAGATAAGGGTGGGGTGACATGGAACTCCTGTAGTGTAGACAATAGGAGAGCACCATGGGGGGTTACTTGTCTCAGCATGACTTGTCTCCTAGCTGTCTGATAACCATCAGCCATCTAACAGCAGGTTTAGCTGTTCATAATAAGCTGGCTGCTAAAATGCAGAAAGTTCTGGAAGGGCCAGGACTCCATTTTAATCAAATGGCACACAAATACCGTATGGTATCAGCTTAGATAAAAATACATTTCCACAGACTGAGTTACCCATTCCGGCTCTATCAGTCGGAAACTGTGATATCCAGCCCGGGTCTATCAGTGGGACTGAGTTAAACAGCCCGGCTCAATCAGTGGGAAACTGAGTTAACCAGCCCGGCTCTATCAGTAGAACACTGAGGTACCCAGCCCGGCTCTATCAGTGGGGCACTGTGTTACCCAGCCCGGCTCTATCAGTGGGACTGAGTTACCCAGCCCGGCTCTATCAGTGGGGCACTGTGTTACCCAGCCCGGCTTTATCAGTGGGACTGAGTTACCCAGCCCGGCTCTATCAGTGGGACACTGTGTTACCCAGCCCGGCTTTATCAGTGGGACTGAGTTACCCAGCCCATCTCTATCAGTGGGACACTGAGTTACCCAGCCCGGCTCGATCAGTAGGACTGAGTTACACAGCCCGGCTCGATCAGTGGGACTGAGTTACACAGCCCGGCTCAATCAGTGGGAAACTGTGATTCCCAGCCCGCCTCTATCAGTGGCACTATGTTACGCAGCCTGGCTCTATCATTGGGACTGAATGTCACAGCCCGGCTCCATCAGTGGGACACTGAATTCCCCAGCCCGGCTCGATCAGTGGGACTGAGTTACCTAGCCGGGCTCTATCAGTGGTACACTGAGTTACCCAGCAAGGCTCCATCAATGGGACTGGGTTACACAGCCCGGCTATATCAGTGGGACACTTAGTTACCCAGCCCGGCTCTATCAGTGGGGCACTGTGTTACCCAGCCCAGCTCGATCAGTGGGACTGAGTTACACAGCCCAGCTCTATCAGTGGGACTGAGTGACACAGCCCGGCTCTATCAGTGGGACACTGAGTTACCCAGCCCGGCTCTATCAGTGGGACACTGAGTTACCCAGCCCTGCTCGATCAGTTGAACTGAGTTACCCAGCCCGGCTCTATCAGTGGGACTGAGTGACACAGCCCGGCTCTATCAGTGGGACTGAGTTACCCAGCCCGGTGTGGAAATGTATTTTTATCTAAGCTGATACCATACGGTATTTGTGTGCCTTTTGATTAAAATGGAGTCCTGGCCCCTTCCAGAACTTTCTGCATTTTAGCAGCCAGCTTATTATGAACAGCTAAACCTGCTGTTAGATGGCTGATGGTTATCAGACAGCTAGGAGACAAGTCATGCTGAGACAAGTAACCCCCCATGGTGCTCTCCTATTGTCTACACTACAGGAGTTCCATGTCACCCCACCCTTATCTTCTAGCCATTATCTCTTTCCTTTACCTCATCCATTTGAAGCAAACAGGTAAACTGACCAGGAAATTGGATAATCCTGATACAATACAAGACAGGTGATAGCCCATTACCTATGACTCATGGAGTAATGGCCGTTTGGCTTTCTGATAACCCTGACAAAAGGAAATATCTGGATACCATTTCAGTACCAGGATATAGTAATTAACTCTTTATCTGTATTCACTGACTGTGAGACAGAGCAATACACAGGGAGAGGCCAGAACTTGGGTTTTACTGTATAAATATCTTGTGAAGCTGTACCATTGCGGAGGTTTCATTTGGCCCTTGACTGAGTGAAACTTACCCCTTGCGAGCAAGTAAATTAAAAGGGAAACTTCCATCGGAGCTGTAAGTGTCGGAGTCATTCTTTTCGGAGGTCGAGATTTCGACAGTTTATTGGAGGTTCCACTGAGATGCATACTCTCTGTTCTGTGAGTAAAACGGATACAGGCATAGTGCCTCTCCAGTGAAAGGCTTCGGTGGCCAAACAAGGTGAGCCTTTGCTCACAAGAGGTTTCTTCACTGTTGAATCGCAGATGTAATCTGTTGTCCACAGCTGAGGTACAAGACTCGGCATTTAAAAGTTAAAGGTATTTTTTTTTTATAACCATTTCTTTCTCAGCTCGCCAGCAGAAGAGAACAGGTTCTGGAAAAAAAATCTCGAGACAGCCCGGGGAAGGTTTCAGTAGGTAAGAAAGCGCTAGTCGATCGAAAAGGGTTCCAGGTTCTTATGTGATAAGATTTTTATTGTTTTTAATTCGGAAGGGGTTCTTATGTGATAAGACTATTAAAAGAAAAGAAAAAAGAAAGCGCTAATAATCGATCGAAGGTTCTTATGTGATAAGATTTTTATTGTTTTTAATTCGGAAGGGGTTCTTATGTGATAAGACTATTAAAAAAAAAAGAGCGCAATCGATCAAAGAGTTTGGGTACGGAACCTTAAGTTTTATCAGCTGTTATTAGGATAAGTTAAGGACTCGGTCTGTAGTGGCGTACAACGCAGACTGAGAATTTGTTTAGAGGTTATGATTTGTGTACTCACGGGAATATTGTTTGTTGTCCTTGTATTACTGTTGGTTGCAATACCTTTGTGAGTCATTGCCATTAGAGAAACGGGAAGAATCACTAGGGAAAATTGTGATTCGAAAAAAAAAAAAAAACACAAGGATTGATTAAGAAAAGAAACAGTAACTGATTGATCAACTACGGTTGGTTCGTGCCAACATATCTCACACACCCAGACTGAGCCCGAATTAAGAGCCTTTTCAGGCCACGTAACGGCCAGGAGAAGTGGGCGTAGAGAACTCGGTTGGCCGAAAGGATTGTGAGATCAGAAACTGTGGGAAAATCTTAATCATCCAGAATGGGTGCCGGAGCAAGTTAAAACACCACAAAAGGCACACCAGCCTATGTCATGCTCCAGAATTGTGGTCAGTCTTCAATTGACCAAAGAAACAAAAACCAGTAAAGTGGACTAAGGGTGAAAACAGGCCATTTCCACCCGATGGTTCATTTAATTTAGAGAGAACAATTTGTCTCCAGGAGTGTCTTATAAACAGAGATCCAGGTAGAAAAAAAAAGGAAAGTAATAGAAAAGGCCTGGGTTCCGATTCTTCAAGCCCATGTAAAATTAACAGAGGAAGTAAATCAAATGTAAAAAAAAAAGGAGAACCTGATAGTGACTTATGGAAAAAAAAAATGATGAAGCTAGTAAAAGAAAAAGCTTTATTGAATGGAGAGAGACTTGTGAATGTCTTGTCTTTGAATGAGAGTGCGTGAATGTCTTGTCTTTGAATGAGAGTGCTTCTGTCTTTTTTCCTTGTGTCTGGAAACCTGTTTGGAAAAGTTGTGGAGCTGCCTGTTTGTTTTAGCTCCACCCACTTTTTCAAACAAAGTGAAGTTTTTTAACCCTTCATAGTGTTGTCCTGTATGTGGGAAGTTTAAGACATTTTAAGTTAGAAGCGCAGGTGTGGATTTATTCGGATGAGAGGTTACGGAGCTAGGAAATGCACAAAGGATCGGTTTGTTGAGACATGGTCCCGGTGGTTAAAAGTTGTAATGTTTTTTTTTTTAAAAAGCCTTTGTGGGTCTCTCGAGGTGCAGGCTTGGGGAGTACACTCTCATTGTCCTTGGTGTAAATTCTTGGTACAAAAGCTTCTAGCTCAGTAAGAGGATTTTTTTTGATAAAGAGTAACAGTACAATAGTTGAATTGGGATTTTGAAATATTTCAGGTGATCTCTTGATCAACATTTTGGGTGTATTGGAAAAAATCTTGGGTTTGGAAGCCTTTTAATAAGATTAGAAAACAAGTACTTTACATTCTGTGATCTGTGAATCACTATAAGCATAAATGAGAAGTCCGTGTAACACACAGATTTGTCCAGTTCAGAAGCCCACACAAATATTCTCACAATGCTTAAAGGATGTGGAATGAAGTATCCCGGAATGCTTTCCAGAACCTTAAGCAGTCCCTCACTTCAGCACCAGCCTTGGGAATTACCAGATTACACTAAGCTATTCAACTTATTTGTGCATCACAAGTCGGGTTTTGCACAATCTGTTTTGACTCAGTTACATGGGGACAGGCAGCGACCGGTAGCGTATTTCAGTACCCAACTAGACCCAGTGGCACGCGGACTACCAGGATGTCTTCCTTCGTTGGCAGCAGCTTATTATGCTATGCAACAGGCTCAGACAATAACTCTAAATCATCAGACCATTTTATATATCCCACACTCTGTCGAGATTTTACTTACTAAATGTGCCACCCAACACCTAACCTCCGCAAGAACCACTAACTACGAGGTCGAACTGTTATCAAATCCGAACCTTGTCATCAAAAGATGTACTACCTTAAATCCAGCCACTCTACTCCCCACGGAAGACGACGGCGAACCCCATTCATGTGAAATGGTAACCGAATTAGTGACTAAACCACGTATCAATCTAACAGATGTACCAATGTGTAACCCTGATCTAGTGTACTATGTTGACGGATCAGCCTTACGAGATGATAGGGGCCAACCTAGAGCGGCTTATGCAATTGTAACTCAGTTTAATGTTGTCGAAACAGCCTCTCTTCCAGACTCCTTTTCAGCCCAACAAGCCGAATTGTTTGCGTTAACTCGAGCCTGTATTCTGGCTGAAGGACACACAGTTAATACCTACACTGACTCCAGGTATGCTTTTGGGGTATCACATGACTATGGACAAATTTGGAAGATTCGCGGGTACCTGACTTCTTCAGGAACCCCTATCAAAAATGCAGAACAAGTGGAAAATCTCCTGCGAGCCATTCAATGCCCCTTAAAACTTGCCATTATCAAATGCCAAGCACATACAGGCCAGTCGAATGAGGTGGCACTTGGGAATGCCAGAGCTGATAATGCAGCTAAGTCAGCAGCTCTGTCAAAAGGGGGGATGCAGGTGTCATTGTTCCCACTAAGGAAAAATAATTGCTCAGACCCGCCACCCACTATTAATGACGTGCTGGCCTTTCAGACACAGGCCAGTACGGAGGAGGTGGTGACCTGGACGAAGGATCAATGTTATAAAAATCCAGAAGGAATATGGGTTCACCATGACGGCCGCGTGGTGGCCCCTAGATCCTTACTTCCATGGATTGCCCGATGTGTTCATACATTCACACATGAAGGCAAAGGGGGATTGGCAGATTATATTTTGGCAACTTGGTATGCACCAGGTATTTCGGCAATTGCAAAACAAATCTGTGAAAATTGTGTTACCTGTCAGACAATGAATCCGGGTAAGACGGAAAAAGTAGAATCTGCCTCCCACCCAAATCCAATCGGGCCTTTTGTACATTTACAAATGGATTTTATTGAATTACCTATGTGTATGGGATTCAAGTATGTATTAGTTATTGTAGATGTGTTCTCTAGATGGATTGAAGCCTTTCCATGTAAAAAGGCCGATGCCACTACTGTTGCTAAATGTTTGTTAAAAGAAATTGTACCGCGCTTCGGAATCCCTGCTAAGCTTTCCAGTGATAACGGGTCACATTTCACGAGAACTGTCATAAGAGAAATGTGTAAAGCTTTACAGATTAATCAACGTTTTCATTGCAGTTATCATCCACAATCAGCTGGACTTGTTGAAAGATATAATGGAATGCTTAAAAATAAGCTGGCAAAACTATGCAATGACACTGGACTGAAATGGACAGAACTGCTGCCCTTAGCTTTGATGGTAATGCGATCTGCAACCAACAGAACAACAGGCTTGTCACCACATGAGATAGTTATGGGACGTCCCCAACGACTACCTTTTACAGCACCATTTACTGCAAAACAGATGGACATCCACAAAATGGAGGAAAATATGTTGAATTATTGTATTGCACTAACCAAATGTATTTCCAGCTTTCATTCACAGGTAAAGGAAGCCCAAGTCAAGCCAGCGGAAGGGAAGTGTCATAACCTGGAGCCAGGGGAATTCGTTTACATCAAGATTTTTAAAAGGAAAAGCAATCTACAGCCAAGATTCGAAGGACCATACCAGGTCTTGCTGGCGACCAATACTGCAATCAAGGTAAAGGAAAGACCAACATGGATCCACGCATCCCATTGCAAACGGGCACCCGACCAGGAGGAAGGGACGAAGGAATCAGAGGAACAGAAAAAGGAAGACTGAATAAAGAACTGTATGGACTATGGGGACTGATGGTGCTGGGCTTGACAGGGTTTTACTTCGCATTATTGATTACACCAGGGGTACAGACCCACCACCGAAGGGAATTGCACGTAAACGTATTTATGGCACTGAGTCATAGGTATGCTCAAGAAAGAAACTTGTCGAGTTGCTGGATATGTTCCCATGTACCTGTCCACTCCAGGGGGGGTATTCCCCTGAGATCTGTCCCCTTTAACGAATCAGAAATGGTAGAATGGTTGACAGTGCAAAACAGGACAAAACTAACTAAGGGGCCAGAAACAAAGGAGCAAACAGAATGGAGGTCGGCAGGGTATAAACTCACAGCCTTCCAGGGATGGTACCAGCCCAATTATGATAATAACCATCAGCCTCCCTTCCTAAGCATTACTCCCAGAATAAGAAATCCTGAGGGTATAATATGCCTAGTGAGTAATGAGACAAAAGGACCAGAAATGGGACGCAGCAAGTGTTCCCAAATGATTAAATGGCAAGCCACAACTAATCCGACTGAGAGAAAGATAGCAACCGTTGGCTGGACAACGGTCCATAACAAAGCCCCAGGTGAAGGGTGGGAAGGTGAGACCACTCGAGTAGGGACAGTGCGAAAGGACCAGGAGCTGACGTCCTATAATTGCACCTACTTTATTTGTGGCCATAAAGCCTACCCATGGTTACCAGCCAACTGGACAGGGTCCTGTTACTTAGGATATGTGGTACCCCTTATCAGATCAGTAAGGACTCTAAGGGAGGCCTATGGAAGCCACAGATTTAAACGGGATTTAACGTGGCTAAACGGAATATTCAAGGTAATGGTGCCACCCTATGGAATAGCATCGACCGAATGGCAGTAACGGGAACTGGCTAACTTAGTAGAATCAGTAGCCAACGCAACTTCCCAAGCCTTTGAAGGGATAAATGACGAAATGGTAGCTATTCGAACAGTGGCTCTCCAAAATCGTATGGCCTTAGATTATCTCCTAGCCAAGGAGGGAGGGACATGCGCATTAATAGGTGAAGAATGCGGTACATATATCCCAGATAAATCAGAAGATATCGGCAGTCTAGCTGAAAACATCAGGATGGTTGGGAGCACTGGGGAAATCTGTGGTACAGGGTTTGATCATATTCCTGCTGATAGTCTTCGCCCTGTATCTATTATTTGTCGTCATTAAGTGTTGCTGTGCCAGGGTTGGAGAAACTATGTTACCTACCGAGACCACGGCTAGAGTTATGGTAGCAACAACTGCTGAAGGCTCTTGTGTAGAAATGGAAATGGAGAGACTGTACAAGATCAGAATGGATTGAGTTGTCCTTGTGAAGGACAAAATGGGGGAATGTGGAAATGTATTTTTATCTAAGCTGATACCATACGGTATTTGTGTGCCTTTTGATTAAAATGGAGTCCTGGCCCCTTCCAGAACTTTCTGCATTTTAGCAGCCAGCTTATTATGAACAGCTAAACCTGCTGTTAGATGGCTGATGGTTATCAGACAGCTAGGAGACAAGTCATGCTGAGACAAGTAACCCCCCATGGTGCTCTCCTATTGTCTACACTACAGGAGTTCCATGTCACCCCACCCTTATCTTCTAGCCATTATCTCTTTCCTTTACCTCATCCATTTGAAGCAAACAGGTAAACTGACCAGGAAATTGGATAATCCTGATACAATACAAGACAGGTGATAGCCCATTACCTATGACTCATGGAGTAATGGCCGTTTGGCTTTCTGATAACCCTGACAAAAGGAAATATCTGGATACCATTTCAGTACCAGGATATAGTAATTAACTCTTTATCTGTATTCACTGACTGTGAGACAGAGCAATACACAGGGAGAGGCCAGAACTTGGGTTTTACTGTATAAATATCTTGTGAAGCTGTACCATTGCGGAGGTTTCATTTGGCCCTTGACTGAGTGAAACTTACCCCTTGCGAGCAAGTAAATTAAAAGGGAAACTTCCATCGGAGCTGTAAGTGTCGGAGTCATTCTTTTCGGAGGTCGAGATTTCGACACCGGATATATCAGTGAGACTGAGATACCCAGCCCGGCTCTATCAGTGGGACTGAATTATGCAGCCCGGCTCTATCAGTGGGACTGAGTTACCCAGCCCGGCTCTATCAGTGGGACACTGAGTTACCCAGCCCTGCTCGATCAGTTGGACTGAGTTACCCAGCCCGGCTCTATCAGTGGGACTGAGTGACACAGCCCGGCTCTATCAGTGGGACACTGAGTTACCCAGCCCGGCTCTATCAGTGGGACACTGAGTTACCCAGCCCTGCTCGATCAGTTGAACTCAGTTACCCAGCCCGGCTCTATCAGTGGGACTGAGTGACACAGCCCGGCTCTATCAGTGGGACTGAGTTACCCAGCCCGGATATATCAGTGAGACTGAGATACCCAGCCCGGCTCTATCAGTGGGACTGAATTATGCAGCCCGGCTCTATCAGTGGGACTGAGTTACCCAGCCTGGCTCTATCAGTGGGACACTGAGTTACCCAGCCCTGCTCGATCAGTTGGACTGAGTTACCCAGCCCGGCTCTATCAGTGGGACTGAGTGTCACAGCCCGGCTCTATCAGTGGGACTGAGTGACACAGCCCGGCTCCATCAGTGGGACTGGGTTTCCCAGCACAGCTCTGTCAGTTGGACAATGATTTACCCAGCCCGGCTCAGTCAGTGGGACACTGTCTTACCCAGCCTGGCTCCATCAGTGGGATGAGTGACACAGCCCGGCTCTATCAATGGGACTGAGTTACCCAGCCCGGATATATCAGTGAGACTGAGATACCCAGCCCGGCTCTATCAGTGGGACTGAATTATGCAGCCCGGCTCCATCAGTGGGAAACTGTGATACCCAGCCCAGCTCGATCAGTGCAACTGAGTGACACAGCACGGCTCGATCATTGCGACTGAGTTACCCAGCCCGGCTCTTTCAGTGGGACAATGAGTTACACAGCCCGGCTCAATCAGTGGTATGAGTTACCCAGCCCGGCTCTATCAGTGGGACTGAGTTACCCAGCACGGCTCTATCAGTGGGACACTGAGTTCCCCAGCCCGTCGCTGTCAATGGTACACGGAGTTACCCAGCAAGGCTCGTTCAGTGGGACTGAGTTCCACAGCCCGGCTCTAACAGTGGGACTGAGTGACACAGCTCAGCTCTGTCAGTGGGCCTGAGTTACCCTGCCCGGCTCTATCAGTGGGACTGAGTTACCCAGCCCGGAGCTACCAGTGGGACTGAGTTACCCAGCCCGGCTCAATTAGTGGGAAACTGAGTTACCCAGACTGGCTCTATCAGTGGGACACTGAGTTACCCAGCCCAGCACAATAAGTGGGACACTTAGAACCCCAGCCCTGATCTATCAGTGGGACTGAGTTACCCCGCCCGGCTCTATCAGTGGGACTGAGTTACCCATTCCGGCTCTATCAGTCGGAAAATGTGATATCCAGCCCGGGTCTATAAGTGGGACTGAGTTAACCAGCCCGGCTCAATCAGTGGGAAACTGAGTTACCCAGCACGGCTCTATCAGTAGAACACTGAGGTACCCAGCCCGGCTCTATCAGTGGGGCACTGTGTTACCCAGCCTGGCTTTATCAGTGGGACTGAGTTACCCAGCCCATCTCTATCAGTGGGACACTGAGTTACCCAGCCCGGCTCGATCAGTAGGACTGAGTTACACAGCCCGGCTCGATCAGTGGGACTGAGTTACACAGCCCGGCTCAATCAGTGGGAAACTGTGATTCCCAGCCCGCCTCTATCAGTGGCACTATGTTACGCAGCCTGGCTCTATCATTGGGACTGAATGTCACAGCCCGGCTCCATCAGTGGGACACTGAATTCCCCAGACTGGCTCTATCAGTGGGACTGAGTTATCCAGCACGGCTCTGTCAGGTGGAAACTGTGATACCCAGACCGGCTCTATCAGTGGCACTGAGTTACCCATCCCGGCTCTATCAGTGGGACTGAGTGACACAGCCCGGCACTATTAGTGGGACTGAGTGGCACACCCCGGCTCTATCATTGGGACTGAGTTCCTCAGCCCGGCTCTATCAGTGGGACAGAGTTACCCAGCCTGGCTCTATCAATGGGACACTGAGTTACCCAGCCCGGCTCTATCAGTGGGACACTGAGTTACCCAGCCCGGCTCTGTCAGTGGGACTGGGTTACCCAGCACGGCTCTGTTAGGGGGAAACTGTGATATCCAGACCGGCTCTATCTTTGGGACTGAGTTACCCAGCCAGGCGCTGTCAGTGGGACTGGGTTACCCAGCCCGGCTCTATCAGTGGCACTGAGTTACCCAGCCCGGCACTGTCAGTGGGACACTGAGTTACCCAGCCCGGCTCTATTAGCGGCACACTGAGTAACCCAGCTCGGCTCTGTCAGTGTGACACTGTGTTACCCAGGCCGGCTCAATCAGTGGGACTGAGTAACCCAGCCCGGCTCTATCAGTGGGACAACTGAGTTACCCAGCCCGGCTCTATCAGCGGCACACTTAGTTACCCAGCCCGGCTCTGTCAGTGGGACACTGAGTTACCCAGCCCGGCTCTATCAGTGGGACTGAGTTACCCACCTTGGCTCCATCACTGGGACTGAGTGATACAGCCCGGCTCTATCAGTGGGACTGAGTTACCCAACCCGGCTCTGTCAGTGGGACACTGTGTTACCCAGACCCGTTCTATCAGTGGACACTGAGTTAACCAGCCCGGCTCTATCAGTGGGACCGAGTTACGCAGCCCGGCTCTATCAGTAAGACTGAGTTCCCCAGACCGGCTCTATCAGTGGGACTGAGTTACCCAGCCCGGCTCCATCAGTGGTACACTGAGTTACCCAGCAAGGCTCCTTCAGTGGGACTGAGTTACCTAGCCGGGCTCTATCAGTGGTACACTGAGTTACGCAGCAAGGCTCTATCAATGGGACTGGGTTACACAGCCCGGCTATATCAGTGGGACACTGAGTTACCCAGCCCGGCTCTATCAATGGGACTGAGTGACACAGCCCGGCTCTATCAGTGGGACTGAGTAACCCAGCCCGGCTCAATCAGTGGGAAACTGTGATACCCAGCCCGCGTCTATCAGTGCCACTAAGTTACGCAGCCCGGCTCTTTCAGTGGGATACTCAGTTCCCCAGACCCGCTCTATCAGTGGGACACTGAGTTCCCCAGCAAGGCTCTATCAGTAGGACACTGAGGTACCCAGCAAGGCTCTATCAGTGGGACTGAGTTACCCAGCCCGGATCTATCAGTTCGACTGAGTTACCCAGCCCAAATCTATCAGTGGGACTGAGTTACCCACCTTGGCTCCATCACTGGGACTGAGTGACACAGCCCGGCTCGATCATTGGGACTGAGTTACCCAGCCCAGCTCTATCAGTGGGACTGAGTTACCCAGCCCGGATCTATCAGTGGGACTGAGTTACCCAGCCCGGCTCAATCAGTGGGAAACTGTGATACCCAGCTCGCGTCTATCAGTGCCACTAAGTTACGCAGCCCGGCTCTTTCAGTGGGACACTCAGTTCCCCAGACCGGCTCTATCAGTGGGACACTGAGTTACGCAGCACGACTCTATCAGTAGAACACTGAGGTACCCAGCCCGGTTCTATCAGTGGGGCAATGTGTTACCCAGCCCGGCTCTATCAGTGGGACTGAGTTACACAGCCCAGCTCTATCAGTGGGACACTGAGTTAACCAGCCCGGCTCTATCAGTGGGACCGAGTTACACAGCCCGGCTCTATCAGTGGGACACTGAGTTAACCAGCCCGGCTCTATCAGTGGGACCGAGTTACACAGCCCGGCTCTATCAGTAGGACTGAGTTCCCCAGCCCGGCTCGATCAGTGGGACTCAGTTACCCAGCCCGAATCTATCAGTGGGACTGAGTTACCCAGCTTGGCTCTATCACTGGGACTGAGTGACACAGCCCGGCTCTATCATTGGGACTGAGTTACTCAGCCCAGATCTATCAGTGGGACACTGAGGTACCCAGCCCGGTTCTGTCAGTGGGACACTGTGTTACCCAGACCCGCTCTATCAGTGGGACACTGAGTTACCCAGCCCGGCTCGATCAGTGGGACTGAGTTACCTAGCCGGGCTCTATCAGTGGTACACTGAGTTACCCAGCAAGGCTCTATCAATGGGACTGGGTTACACAGCCTTGCTATATCAGTGGGGCACTGTGTTACCCAGCCCGGCTCTATCAGTGGGACTGAGTTACCCAACCCGGCTCTGTCAGTGGGACACTGTGTTACCCAGACCCGCTCTATCAGTGGGACCGAGTTACACAGCCCGGCTCTATCAGTAGGACTGAGTTCCCCAGCCCGGCTCTATCAGTGGGACTCAGTTACCCAGCCCGGATCTATCAGTTGGACTGAGTTACCCAGCCCGGATCTATCAGTGGGACTGAGTTACCCAGCTTGGCTCTATCACTTGGACTGAGTGACACAGCCCGGCTCTATCAGTGGGACTGAATTATGCAGCCCGGCTCTATCAGTGGGAAACTGTGATACCCAGCCCAGCTCGATCAGTGCAACTGAGTGACACAGCTCGGCTCGATCATTGCGACTGAGTTACCCAGCCCGGCTCTTTCAGTGGGACAATGAGTTACACAGCCCGGCTCAATCAGTGGTATGAGTTACCCAGCCCGGCTCTATCAGTGGTACTGAGTTACCCAGCACGGCTCTATCAGTGGGACACTGAGTTCCCCAGCCCGTCGCTGTCAATGGTACACGGAGTTACCCAGCAAGGCTCGTTCAGTGGGACTGAGTTCCACAGCCCGGCTCTAGCAGTGGGACTGAGTGACACAGCTCAGCTCTGTCAGTGGGCCTGAGTTACCCTGCCCGGCTCTATCAGTGGGACTGAGTTACCCAGCCCGGATCTACCAGTGGGACTGAGTTACCCAGCCCGGCTCAATCAGTGGGAAACTGTGATTTCCAGCCCGCCTCTATCAGTGGCACTATGTTACGCAGCCTGGCTCTATCATTGGGACTGAATGTCACAGCCCGGCTCTATCATTGGGACTGAGTTACCCAGCGCGGCTCTATCAGTGGGACACTGAATTCCCCAGACTGGCTCTATCAGTGGGACACTGAATTCCCCAGACTGGCTCTATCAGTGGGACACTGAGTTACCCAGCACGGCTCGATCAGTGGTACTGAGTTACCCAGCCCGGCTCTATCAGTGGGACTGAGTTACCCAGCCCAGCACAATAAGTGGGACACTTAGAACCCCAGCCCTGATCTATCAGTGGGACTGAGTTACCCCGCCCGGCTCTATCAGTGGGACACTGAGTTACCCAGACCCGCTCTATCAGTGGGACCGAGTTACACAGCCCGGCCCTATCAGTAGGACTGAGTTCCCCAGCCCGGCTCTATCAGTGGGACTCAGTTACCCAGCCCGGATCTATCAGTTGGACTGAGTTACCCAGCCCGGATCTATCAGTGGGACTGAGTTACCCAGCTTGGCTCTATCACTTGGACTGAGATACCCAGCCCGGCTCTATCAGTGGGACTGAATTATGCAGCCCGGCTCTATCAGTGGGAATCTGTGATACCCAGCCCAGCTTGATCAGTGCAACTGAGTGACACAGCTCGGCTCGATCATTGCGACTGAGTTACCCAGCCCGGCTCTTTCAGTTGGACAATGAGTTACACAGCCCGGCTCAATCAGTGGTATGAGTTACCCAGCCTTGCTCTATCAGTGGTACTGAGTTACCCAGCACGGCTCTATCAGTGGGACACTGAGTTCCCCAGCCCGTCGCTGTCAATGGTACACGGAGTTACCCAGCAAGGCTCGTTCAGTGGGACTGAGTTCCACAGCCCGGCTCTAGCAGTGGGACTGAGTGACACAGCTCAGCTCTGTCAGTGGGCCTGAGTTACCCTGCCCGGCTCTATCAGTGGGACTGAGTTACCCAGCCCGGATCTACCAGTGGGACTGAGTTACCCAGCCCGGCTCAATCAGTGGGAAACTGTGATTCCCAGCCCGCCTCTATCAGTGGCACTATGTTATGCAGCCTGGCTCTATCATTGGGACTGAATGTCACAGCCCGGCTCTATCATTGGGACTGAGTTACCAAGCGCGGCTCTATCAGTGGGACTGAGTTACCCCGCCCAGCACAATAAGTGGGACTGAGTTACCCATTCCGGCTCTATCAGTCGGAAACTGTGATATCCAGCCCGGGTCTATCAGTGGGACTGAGTTAACCAGCCCGGCTCAATCAGTGGGAAACTGAGGTACCCAGCCCGGCTCTATCAGTGGGGCACTGTGTTACCCAGCCCGGCTTTATCAGTGGGACTGAGTTACCCAGCCCATCTCTATCAGTGGGACACTGAGTTACCCAGCCCGGCTCGATCAGTAGGACTGAGTTACACAGCCTGGCTCGATCAGTGGGACTGAGTTACACAGCCCGGCTCAATCAGTGGGAAACTGTGATTCCCAGCCCGCCTCTATCAGTGGCACTATGTTACGCAGCCTGGCTCTATCATTGGGACTGAATGTCACAGCCCGGCTCCATCAGTGGGACACTGAATTCCCCAGCCCGGCTCGATCAGTGGGACTGAGTTACCTAGCCGGGCTCTATCAGTGGTACACTGAGTTACCCAGCAAGGCTCCATCAATGGGACTGGGTTACACAGCCCGGCTATTTCAGTGGGACACTGAGTTACCCAGCCCGGCTCTATCAGTGGGGCACTGTGTTACCCAGCCCAGCTCGATCAGTGGGACTGAGTTACACAGCCCAGCTCTATCAGTGGGACTGAGTTACCCAACCCGGCTCTGTCAGTGGGACACTGTGTTACCCAGACCCGCTCTATCAGTGGGACACTGAGTTAACCAGCCCGGCTCTATCAGTGGGACCGAGTTACACAGCCCGGCTCTATCAGTAGGACTGAGTTCCCCAGCCCGGCTCTATCAGTGGGACTCAGTTACCCAGCCCGGATCTATCAGTTGGACTGAGTTACCCAGCCCGGATCTATCAGTGGGACTGAGTTACCCAGCTTGGCTCTATCACTGGGACTGAGTGACTCAGCCCGGCTCTATCAGTGGGACTGAGTGACACAGCCCGGCTCTATCAGTGGGACTGAGTGTCACAGCCCGGCTCTATCAGTGGGACTGAGTGACACAGCCCGGCTCCATCAGTGGGACTGGGTTACCCAGCACGGCTCTATCAGTTGGACAATGATTTACCCAGCCCGGCTCAGTCAGTGGGACACTGTCTTACCCAGCCTGGCTCCATCAGTGGGATGAGTGACACAGCCCGGCTCTATCAATGGGACTGAGTTACCCAGCCCGGATATATCAGTGAGACTGAGATACCCAGCCCGGCTCTATCAGTGGGACTGAATTATGCAGCCCGGCTCTATCAGTGGGAAACTGTGATACCCAGCCCAGCTCGATCAGTGCAACTGAGTGACACAGCTCGGCTCGATCATTGCGACTGAGTTACCCAGCCCGGCTCTTTCAGTGGGACAATGAGTTACACAGCCCAGCTCAATCAGTGGTATGAGTTACCCAGCCCGGCTCTATCAGTGGTACTGAGTTACCCAGCACGGCTCTATCAGTGGGACACTGAGTTCCCCAGCCCGTCGCTGTCAATGGTACACGGAGTTACCCAGCAAGGCTCGTTCAGTGGGACTGAGTTCCACAGCCCGGCTCTAGCAGTGGGACTGAGTGACACAGCTCAGCTCTGTCAGTGGGCCTGAGTTACCCTGCCCGGATCTACCAGTGGGACTGAGTTACCCAGCCCGGCTCAATCAGCGGGAAACTGTGATTCCCAGCCCGCCTCTATCAGTGGCACTATGTTACGCAGCCTGGCTCTATCATTGGGACTGAATGTCACAGCCCGGCTCTATGATTGGGACTGAGTTACCCAGCGCGGCTCTATCAGTGGGACACTGAATTCCCCAGACTGGCTCTATCAGTGGGACACTGAGTTACCCAGCACGGCTCGATCAGTGGTACTGAGTTACCCAGCCCGGCTCTATCAGTGGGACTGAGTTACCCAGCCCAGCACAATAAGTGGGACACTTAGAACCCCAGCCCTGATCTATCAGTGGGACTGAGTTACCCCGCCCGGCTCTATCAGTGGGACTGAGTTACCCATTCCGGCTCTATCAGTCGGAAACTGTGATATCCAGCCCGGGTCTATCAGTGGGACTGAGTTAACCAGCCCGGCTCAATCAGTGGGAAACTGAGTTACCCAGCCCGGCTCTATCAGTGGGGCACTGTGTTACCCAGCCCGGCTTTATCAGTGGGACTGAGTTACCCAGCCCATCTCTATCAGTGGGACACTGAGTTACCCAGCCCAGCTCGATCAGTAAGACTGAGTTACACAGCCCAGCTCGATCAGTGGGACTGAGTTACACAGCCCGGCTCAATCAGTGGGAAACTGTGATTCCCAGCCCGCCTCTATCAGTGGCACTATGTTACGTAGTCTGGCTCTATCATTGGGACTGAATGTCACAGCCCGGCTCCATCAGTGGGACACTGAATTCCCCAGACTGGCTCTATCAGTGGGACTGAGTTACCCAGCCCAGCACAATAAGTGGGACACTGAGAACCCCAGCCCAGATCTATCAGTGGGACTGAGTTACCCCGCCCGGCTCTATCAGTGGGACTGAGTTACCCATCCCGGCTCTATCAGTCGGAAACTGTGATATCCAGCCGGATCTATCAGTGAGTCTGAGTTACCCAGCCCGGCGCTATCACTGGGACTGAGTTACCCAACCCGGATCTATCAGTGGGACTGAGTTACCCAGCCCGGCTCTATCACTGGGACTGAGTTACCCAGCCCGGCTGAATCAGTGGGAAACTGTGGTACCCAGCCCGCCTCTATCAGTGGCACTATATTACCCAGCAAGGCTCCATCAGTGAGACTGAGTGACACAGCCCGGCTCTATCATTGGGACTGGGTTACCCAGCCCGGCTCTATCAGTTGGACAATGAGTTACCCAGCCCGTCTCTATCAGTGGGACACTGAGTTACACAGCCCGGTTCAATCAGTGGGATGAGTTACCCAGCCCGGCTCTATCAGTGGGACTGAATTACGCAGCCCGGCTCTATCAGTGGGAAACTGAGTTCCCCAGCCTGTCGCTATCAATGGTACACTGAGTTACCCAGCAAGGCTCGATCAGTGCGACTGAGTGACACAGCCCGGCTCTATCAGTGGGACTGAGTTACCCAGCCCGGCTCTATCAGTGGGACACTGAATTCCCCAGACCGGCTCTATCAGTGGGACACTGTGATATCCAGCCCGGATCTATCAGTGGGAATGAGTTACCCAGCCCGGCACTATCACTGGGACTGAGTGACACAGCCCGGCTCTATCAGTTGGAAACTGTGATATCCAGCCCGGATCTATCAGTGGCACTATGTTACGCAGCCCGGCTCTATCAGTGGGAGTGAGTGACACAGCCCGGCTCTATCAGTGCGACACTGAGTTACCCAGCCCGGCTCTATCAGTGGGACACTGAGTTACCCAGCCCGGCTCTATCAGTGCGACACTGAGTTACCCAGCCCGGCTCAACCAGTGGGACTGAGTTACCCAGCCCGGCTCTATCAGTGGTACACTGAGTTACCCAGCAAGGCTCCATCAGTGCGACTGAGTGACACAGCCCGGCTCAATCAGTGGGAAACTGTGATACTCAGCCCGCATCTATCAGTGCCACTAAGTTACGCAGCCCGGCTCTTTCAGTGGTACACTGAGTTACCCATCAAGGCTCTATCAGTTGGACTGAGTTACACAGCCCGGATCTATCAGTGGGACTGAGTTACCCACCTTGGCTCTATCACTGGGACTGAGTGACACAGCCCGGCTCTATCACTGGGACTCAGTTCCCCAGCCCGGCTCCATAAGTGGGACACTGAGTTACCCAGCCCTGCTCTGTCAGTGGGCCACTGTGTGACCCAGTCCGGCTCTATCAGTGGGACTGAGTTACCCAGCCTGGCTCTTTCAGTGCGACTGAGTTACCCAGACGGGCTCTGTCAGTGGGATACTGTGTTACCCAGCCCGGCTCTTTCAATGCGACAATGTGTTACCCAGCCCAGCTCTATCGGTGGGACGGAGTTACCACGCCCGGCTCTGTCAGTGGGACTGAGTTACCCAGCCGAGCTCCATCAGTGGGACACTGAGTTATTCAGCCCGACTCTATCACTGGGAGTGAGTTATCCAGCCCGGATGTATCAGTGGGACTGCGTTACCCAGCCCGGATCTATCAGTAGGACTGAGTTACCCACCCCGGCTCTATCACCGGGACTGAGTTACCCAGCCCGGCTCTATCAGTGGGACTGAG
Organism: Pristiophorus japonicus; assembly: GCF_044704955.1. Lineage (NCBI taxonomy): Eukaryota > Metazoa > Chordata > Chondrichthyes > Pristiophoridae > Pristiophorus > Pristiophorus japonicus. Next base: position 176,627,749 of record NC_091985.1, read on the forward strand.
TTACCCAGCCCGGCTCGATCAGTGGGACTGAGTTACACAGCCCAGGTCTATCAGTGGGACTGAGTTACCCAACCCGGCTCTGTCAGTGGGACACTGTGTTACCCAGACCCGCTCTATCAGTGGGACACTGAGTTACCCAGCCCGGCTCTATCAGTGAGACACTGAGTTACCCAGCCCGGCTCTATCAGTGGGACACTGAGTTATCCAGCCCTGCTCGATCAGTTGGACTGAGTTACCCAGCCCGGCTCTATCAGTGGGACTGAGTGACACAGCCCGGCTCTATCAGTGGGACTGAGTGACACAACCCGGCTCCATCAGTGGGACTGGGTTACCCAGCCCGGCTCTATCAGTTGGACAATGATTTACCCAGCCCGGCTCAGTCAGCGGGACACTGTCTTACCCAGCCTGGCTCTATCAGTGGGATGAGTTACACAGCCCGGCTCTATCAATGGGACTGAGTTACCCAGCCCGGACATATCAGTTAGACTGAGTTACCCAGCCCGGCTCTATCAGTCGGACTGAGATACCCAGCCCGGCTCTATCAGTGGGACTGAATTACGCAGCCCGGCTCCATCAGTGGGAAACTGTGATACCCAGCCCGGCTCGATCAGTGCAACTGAGTGACACAGCTCGGCTCTATCATTGCGACTGAGTTACCCAGCCCGGCTCTATCAGTGGGACACTGAGTTCCCCAGCCCGTCGCTGTCAATGGTACACGGAGTTACCCAGCAAGGCTCGATCAGTGGGACTGAGTTCCACAGCCCGGCTCTAGCAGTGGGACTGAGTGACACAGCCCGGCTCTGTCACTGGGCCTGAGTTACCCTGCCCGGCTCTATCAGTGGGACTGAGTTACCCAGCCCGGATTTACCAGTGGGACTGAGTTACCCAGCCCGGCTCAATCAGTGGGAAACTGTGATTCCCAGCCCGCCTCTATCAGTGGCACTATGTTACGCAGCCTGGCTCTATCATTGGGACTGAATGTCACAGCCCGGCTTTATCATTGGGACTGAGTTACCCAGCACGGCTCGATCAGTGGTACTGAGTTACCCAGCCCGGCTCTATCAGTTGGAAACTGTGATATCCAGCCCGGATCTATCAGTGGGACTGAGTTAACCAGCCCGGCTCAATCAGTGGGAAACTGAGTTACCCAGCACGGCTCTATCAGTAGAACACTGAGGTACCCAGCCCGGCTCTATCAGTGGGGCACTGTGTTACCCAGCCTGGCTCTATCAGTGGGACTGAGTTACCCAGCCTATCTCTATCAGTGGGACTCAGTTACCCAGCCCGGATCTATCAGTGGGACACTGAGTTACCCAGCCCGGCTCGATCAGTAGGACTGAGTTACCCAGCCCGGCTCGATCAGTGGGACTGAGTTACCCAGTCCGGCTCAATCAGTGGGAAACTGTGATTCCCAGCCCGCCTCTATCAGTGGCACTATGTTACGCAGCCCGGCTCTATCATTGGGACTGAGTGACACAGCCCGGCTCTATCAGTGCGACACTGAGTTACCCAGCCCGGCTCTATCAGTGGTACACTGAGTTACCCAGCAAGGCTCCATCAGTGGGACTGAGTGACACAGCCCGGGTCTATCAGTGGGACTGAGTGACACAGCCCGGCTCTATCATTGGGAATGAGTTACCCAGCCCGGCTCTATCAGCAGGACTGGGTTTCCCAGCCCAGCTGAATCAATGGGAAACTGTGATACCCAGCCCGCCTCTATCAGTGGCACTATGTTACGCAGCCCGGCTCTATCAGTGGGACTGAGTTACCCATCCCGGCTCTATCAGTCGGAAACTGTGATATCCAGCCCGGATCTATCAGTGGCACTGTGTTACGCAGCCCGGCTCTATCAGTTGAGACTGAGTGACACAGCCCGGCTCTATCACTGGGACTCAGTTCCCCAGGCCGACTCTATCAGTGGGACACTGAGTTACCCAGCCCGGCTCAACCAGTGGGACTGAGTTACCCAGCCCGGCTCTATCAGTGGTACACTGAGTTACCCAGCAAGGCTCCATCAGTGCGACTGAGTGACACAGCCCGGCTCTATCAGTGGGACTGAGTTACCCAGCCCGGCTCAATCAGTAGAACACTGAGGTACCCAGCCCGGCTCTATCAGTGGGGCACTGTGTTACCCAGCCCGGCTCTATCAGTGGGACTGAGTTACCCAGCCTATCTCTATCAGTGGGACTCAGTTACCCAGCCCGGATCTATCAGTGGGACACTGAGTTACCCAGCCCGGCTCGATCAGTAGGACTGTGTTACCCAGTCCGGCTCAATCAGTGGGAAACTGTGATTCCCAGCCCGCCTCTATCAGTGGCACTATGTTACGCAGCCCGGCTCTATCATTGGGACTGAGTCACACAGCCCGGCTCTATCAGTGCGACACTGAGTTACCCAGCCCGGCTCTATCAGTGGGACACTGAGTTACCCAGCAAGGCTCCATCAGTGCGACTGAGTGACACAGCCCGGCTCTATCAGTGGGACTGAGTTACCCAGCCCGGCTCAATCAGTGGGAAACTGTGATACTCAGCCCGCATCTATCAGTGCCACTAAGTTACGCAGCCCGGCTCTTTCAGTGGGACACTCAGTTCCCCAGACCGGCTCTATCAGTGGGACACTGAGTTACGCAGCACGGCTCTATCAGTAGAACACTGAGTTACCCAGCCCGGCTCGATCAGTGGGACTGAGTTATCCAGCCTATCTCTATCAGTGGGACTCAGTTACCCAGCCCGGATCTATCAGTGGGACACTGAGTTACCCAGCCCGGCTCGATCAGTAGGACTGAGTTACCCAGCCCGGCTCGATCAGTGGGACTGAGTTACCCAGTCCGGCTCAATCAGTGGGAAACTGTGATTCCCAGCCCGCCTCTATCAGTGGCACTATGTTACGCAGCCCGGCTCTATCATTGGGACTGAGTGACACAGACCGGCTCTATCAGTGCGACACTGAGTTACCCAGCCCGGCTCTATCAGTGGGACACTGAGTTACCCAGCCCGGCTCTATCATTGCGACACTGAGTTACCCAGCCCGGCTCAACCAGTGGGACTGAGTTTCCCAGCCCGGCTCTATCAGTGGTACACTGAGTTACCCAGCAAGGCTCCATCAGTGGGACTGAGTGACACAGCCCGGCTCTATCAGTGGGACTGAGTGACACAGCCCTGCTCTATCATTGGGACTGAGTTACCCAGCCCGGCTCTATCAGTTGGACAATGAGTTACCCAGCCCGGCTCTATCAGTGGGAAACTGAGTTCCCCAGCCTATCGCTATCAATGGTACACTGAGTTACCCAGCAAGGCTCGATCAGTGGGACTGAGTTCCACAGCCCGGCTCTATCAGTGGGACTGAGTGACAAATCCCGGCTCTATCATTGGGACTGAGTTACCCAGCCCGGCTCTATCAGTGGGACACTGAATTCCCCAGACCGGCTCTATCAGTGGGACATTATGATATCAAGCCCGGATCTATCAGTGGGACTGAGTTACCCAGCCCGGCTCTATCAGCAGGACTGAGTTTCCCAGCCCAGCTGAATCAATGGGAAACTGTGAAACCCAGCCCGCCTCTATCAGTGGCACTATGTTACGCAGCCCGGCTCTATCAGTGGGACTGAGTTACCCATCCCGGCTCTATCAGTCGGAAACTGTGATATCCAGCCCGGATCTATCAGTGGCACTGTGTTACGCAGCCCGGCTCTATCAGTTGAGACTGAGTTACCCAGCCCGGCTCTATCAGTGGTACACTGAGTTACCCAGCAAGGCTCCATCAGTGCGACTGAGTGACACAGCCCGGCTCTATCAGTGGGACTGAGTTACCCAGCCCGGCTCAATCAGTAGAACACTGAGGTTCCCAGCCCGGCTCTATCAGTGGGGCACTGTGTTACCCAGCCCGGCTCTATCAGTGGGACTGAGTTACCCAGCCTATCTCTATCAGTGGGACTCAGTTACCCAGCCCGGATCTATCAGTGGGACACTGAGTTACCCAGCCCGGCTCGATCAGTAGGACTGAGTTACCCAGCCCGGCTCGATCAGTGGGACTGTGTTACCCAGTCCGGCTCAATCAGTGGGAAACTGTGATTCCCAGCCCACCTCTATCAGTGGCACTATGTTACGCAGCCCGGCTCTATCATTGGGACTGAGTGACACAGCCCGGCTCTATCAGTGCGACACTGAGTTACCCAGCCCGGCTCTATCAGTGGGACACTGAGTTACCCAGCCCGGCTCTATCAGTGCGACACTGAGTTACCCAGCAAGGCTCCATCAGTGCGACTGAGTGACACAGCCCGGCTCTATCAGTGGGACTGAGTTACCCAGCCCGGCTAAATAAGTGGGAAACTGTGATACTCAGCCCGCATCTATCAGTGCCACTAAGTTACGCAGCCCGGCTCTTTCAGTGGGACACTCAGTTCCCCAGACCGGCTCTATCAGTGGGACACTGAGTTACGCAGCACGGCTCTATCAGTAGAACACTGAGGTACCCAGCCCGGCTCTATCAGTGGGGCACTGTGTTACCCAATCCGGCTCTATCAGTGGGACTGAGTTACCCAGCCCGGCTCGATCAGTGGGACTGAGTTACACAGTCCGGCTCTATCAGTGGGACTGAGTTACCCAACCCGTCTCTGTCAGTGGGACACTGTGTTACCCAGACCCGCTCTATCAGTGGGACACTGAGTTAACCAGCCCGGCTCTATCAGTGGGACCGAGTTACACAGCCCGGCTCGATCAGTAGGACTTAGTTCCCCAGCCCGGCTCTATCAGTGGGACTCAGTTACCCAGCCCGGATCCATCAGTGGGACTGGGTTACCCAGCCCGGCCCTATCAGTGGGACTGAGTTACCCAGCCTATCTCTATCAGTGGGAGTCAGTTACCCAGCCCGGATCTACCAGTTGGACTGATTAACCCAGCCCGGCTCTATCAGTGGGACTGAGTTACCCAGCCCAGCTCAATTAGTGGGACTGAGTTATCCAGCCCAGCTGCATTAATGGGACACTGAGTTACCCAGCCCGGATCTATCAGTGGGACACTGAGTTACCCAGCCCTGCTCTGTCAGTGGGCCACTGTGTGACGCAGCCCGGCTATGTCAGTGGGACTGAGTAACCCAGCCGGGCTCTGTCAGTGGGACACTGAGTTACCCAGCTCGCCTCAATCAGTGGCACTAAGTTACCCAGCCGGTCTCTATCAGTGGGATTGAGTTACCCAGCCCCGCTCTATCGGTGGGAAACTGTGATACCCAGCCCGGCTCTATCAGTGTGACTGAGTTACCCAGCCCGGCTCTATCAGTGGGACTGAGTTTCCCAGCACGTCTCAATCAGTGGGAAACTGAGTTTCCCAGCCCGCCTGTATCAGTGGCACTAAGTTACGCAGCCCGGAACTAGCAGTGGGACTGTGATACCCTGCCCGCCTCTATCAATGGCACTAAGTTAAGCAACCCGGCTCTATCAGTGTGACTGAGTTACCCAGCCCGGATCCATCAGTGGGACTGGGTTACCCAGCCCGGCTCTATCCATGGGACACTGAGTTACCCAGCCCGGCATAATCAGCAGCACACTGAGTTATCCAACCCGGCTATGTCAGTTGGACTGAGTTACCCAGCCGGGCTCTGTCAGTGGTACACTGTGTTACCCAGACCCGCTCTCTCAGTGGGACACTGAGTTACCCAGCCCAGCTCTGTCAGTGGGACACTGTGTTACCCAGCCCGGCTCTATCAGTGGGACCGAGTTACCCAGCCCGGCTCTATCAGTGGCACTAAGTTACGCAGCCCGCCTCTATCAGTGGGACTGAGTGACACAGCCCGGCTCTATCATTGGGACTGAGTTCCCCAGACAGGCTCTATCAGTGGGACACTGAGTTACCCAGCCCAGCTCTATCAGTGGGACACTGAATTAACCAGCCCAGCTCTATCAGTGGGACTGAGTTACCCAGCCGGCTCTATCACTGGGACTGAGTTCCGCAGACAGGCTCTATCAGTGGGACACTGAGTTACCCAGCCCAGCTCTATCAGTGGGACTGAGTTACCCTGCCCGGCTCTGTCAGTGGGACACTGAGTTGATCAGTCCGGCTCTATCAGTGCGACAGAATTACCCAGCCCGGCATTTTTCAGTGCGACACTGAGTTACCCAGCCCGGCTCTATCACTGGGACTGAGTTACCCAGCCCGGTTCTATCACTGGGACTGAGTTACCCAGCCCGGCTCTATCAATTTGACACTGAGTTACCCAGCCCTGCTCTGTCAGTGGGCCACTGTGTGACCCAGTCAGGCTCTGTCAGTGGAACACTGAGTTCCCCAGCCTGGCTCAATCAGTGGGATACTGAGTTACAAAGCCGGCTCTATCAGTGGGACTGAATACCTAGCCCGGCTCAATCAGTGGGACTGAGTTACCAAGCCCGGTCTATAAGTGGGACTGAGTTACTCAGCCCGGCTCTATCATTGGGACTAAGTTACCCAGCCCAGCTCAATTAGTGGGACTGAGTTATCCAGCCCAGCTGCATTAATGGGACACTGAGTTACCCAGCCCGCTTCAATCAGTGGCACTGAGTTACCCAGCCCGTTTCTATCAGTGGGACTGAGTTACCCAGCCCGGCTCTATCGGTGGGAAACTGTGATACCCAGCCCGGCTCCATCAGTGTGACTGAATTACCCAGCCCGGCTCTATCAGTGGGACTGAGTTCCCCGGCACGTCTCAATCAGTGGGAAACTGTGATACGCAGCCCGCCTGTATCAGTGGCACTAAGTTACGCAACCCGGCTCTGTCAATAAGACTGAATTACCCAGCCCGGCTCTATCAATGGGACACTGAGTTACCCAGCCCTGCTCTGTCAGTGGGCCACTGTGTGACCCAGCCTGGCTCAATCAGTGGGATACTGAGTTACCCAGCCCGGCTCTATCAGTGGGACACTGAATTACCCAGCCCGGCTCTGTCAGTGGGACTGAGTTACCCAGCCTAGCTCCATCAGTGGGACACTGAGTTACCCAGCCCGGCTCTATCAGTGGTACTGACTTACCCAGCCCGGCTCTATCAGTGGGACTGAGTTAACCAGCCCGGCTCAATCAGTGGGACTGAGTTACCCAGCCCAGCTCAATCAGTGGGACTGAGTTACCCAGCCTGGCTCTATCATTGGGACTAAGTTACCCAGCCCAGCTCTATTAATGGGACACTGAGTTACCCAGCACGGCTCTATCAGTGGGACACTGAGTTACCCAGCCCGGATCTATCAGTGGGACACTGAGTTACCCAGCCCTGCTCTGTCAATGGGACACTGTGTGACCCAGCCCGGCTCTATCAGTGGGACACTCAGTTACCCAGCCCGGCTCTTTCAGTGCGACTAAGTTACCCAACCGGGCTCTGTCAGTGGGATACTGTGTTAGCCAGCCCGGCTCTATCAGTGGGACTGAGTTACCCAGCACGGCTCCATCAGTGGGACACTGAGTTACCCAGCCCGGCTCAACCAGTGGGACTGAGTTCTCCAGCCTGGCTCCATTAGTGGGACACTGAGTTACCCAGCCCGGCTCTATCAGTGGTACTGACTTACCCAGCCCGGCTCTATCAGTGGGACTGAGTTAACCAGCCCGGCTCTATCAGTGGGACTGATTTAACCAGCCCAGCTCTATCAGTGGGACACTGAGTTAGCCAGCCCGGCTCTATCAGTGGGACAGAATTACCCAGCCCTTCTCTATCAGTGGGACACTGACTTACCCAGCCCGGATGTATCACTGGGACTGAGTTACCCAGCCCGGCTCTAATAGCGGAACTGAGTTACCCAGCCCGGCTCTATCAGTGGGACTTAGTTAACCAGCCCGGATCTATCAGTGGGATTGAGTTACCCATCCCGGCTCAATCAGTGGGAAACTGTGATACCCAGCCCGCATCTATCAGTGGCACTAAGTTACGCAGCCCACCTCTATCAGTGGGACACTGAGTTACCCAGCCCGGCTCTATCAGTGGGACACTGAATTACCCAGCCCGGCTCTGTCAGTGGGACTGAGTTACCCAGCCTAGCTCCATCAGTGGGACACTGAGTTACCCAGCCCGGCTCAACCAGTGGGACTGAGTTCCAAGCCCGGCTCCATTAGTGGGACACTGAGTTACACAGCCCGGCTCTATCTGTGGTACTGACTTACCCAGCCCGGCTCTATCAGTGGGACTGAGTTAACCAGCCCACCTCTATCAGTGGGACTGAGTGACTGTCGAAATGTCGACCTCGTAAAAGAATGACTCCGACACTTACAGCTCCGATAGAAGTTTCCTTTTTAATTTACTTGCTCGCAAGGGGTAGGTTTCACTCAGTCAAGGGCTAAATGAACACCTCCGCAATGGTTCAGTTTAACAAGATATTTATACAGTAAAACCCAAGTTCTGGCCTCTCCCTGTGTATTGCTCTGTCTCACAGTCAGTGAATACAGATAAAGAGTTAATTACTATATCCTGGTCCTGACATGGTGTCAAGATATTTCCTTTTGTCAGGGTTATCAGAAAGCCAAACGGCCATTACTCCATGAGTCATAGGTAATGGGCTATCACCTGTCTTGTATTGTGTCAGGATTATCCAATTTCCTGGTCAGTTTACCTGTTTGCTTCAAATGGATGAGGTAAAGGAAAGAGATAATGGCTAGAAGATAAGGGTGGGGTGACATGGAACTCCTGTAGTGTAGACAATAGGAGAGCACCATGGGGGGTTACTTGTCTCAGCATGACTTGTCTCCTAGCTGTCTGATAACCATCAGCCATCTAACAGCAGGTTTAGCTGTTTATGCAAGCTGGCTGCTAAAATGCAGAAAGTTCTGGAAGGGCCAGGACTCCATTTTAATCAAAAGGCACACAAATACCGTATGGTATCAGCTTAGATAAAAATACATTTCCACATTCCCCCATTTTGTCCTTCACAAGGACAACTCAATCCATTCTGATCTTGTACAGTCTCTCCATTTCCATTTCTTTAGTTTCATTACTCACTAGGCATATTATACCTTTAGGATTTCCTATTCTGGGAGTAATGCTTAGGAAGGGAGGCTGATGGTTATTATCATAATTGGGCTGGTACCATCCCTGGAAGGCTGTGAGTTTATACCCTGCCGACCTCCATTCTGTTTGCTCCTTCGTTTCTGGCCCCTTAGTTAGTTTTGTCCTGTTTTGCACTGTCAACCATTCTACCATTTCTGATTCGTTAAAGGGGACAGATCTCAGGGGAATACCCCCCCTGGAGTGGACAGGTACATGGGAACATATCCAACAACTCGACAAGTTTCTTTCTTGAGCATATCTATGACTCAGTGCCATAAATACGTTTACGTGCAATTCCCTTCGGTGGTGGGTCTGTACCCCTGGTGTAATCAATAATGTGAAGTAAAACCCTGTCAAGCCCAGCACCATCAGTCCCCATAGTCCATACAGTTCCTTATTCAGTCTTCCTTTTTCTGTTCCTCTGATTCCTTTGTCCCTTCCTCCTGGTCGGGTGCCCGTTTGCAATGGTATGCGTGGATCCATGTTGGTCTTTCCTTTACCTTGATTGCAGTATTGGTCGCCAGCAAGACCTAGTATGGTCCTTCGAATCTTGGCTGTAGACTGCTTTTTCTTTTAAAAATCTTGATGTAAACAAATTCCCCTGGCTCCAGGTTATGACACTTCCCTTCCGCTGGCTTGACTTGGGCTTCCTTTACCTGTGAATGAAAGCTGGAAATACATTTGGTTAGTGCAGTACAATAATTCAACATATTTTCCTCCATTTTGTGGATGTCCATCTGTTTTGCAGTAAATGGTGCTGTAAAAGGTAGTCGTTGGGGACGTCCCATAACTATCTCATGCGGTGACAGGCCTGTTGTTCTGTTGGTTGCAGATCGCATTACCATCAAAGCTAAGGGCAGCAGTTCTGTCCATTTCAGTCCAGTGTCATTGCATAGTTTTGCCAGCTTATTTTTAAGCATTCCATTATATCTTTCAACAAGTCCAGCTGACTGTGGATGATAACTGCAATGAAAACGTTGATTAATCTGTAAAGCTTTACACATTTCTCTTATAACAGTTCCCGTGAAATGTGACCCGTTATCACTAGAAAGCTTAGCAGGAATTCCGAAGCGCGGTACAATTTCTTTTAACAAACATTTAGCAACAGTAGTGGCATCGGCCTTTTTACATGGAAAGGCTTCAATCCATCTAGAGAACACATCTACAATAACTAATACATACTTGAATCCCATACACATAGGTAATTCAATAAAATCCATTTGTAAATGTACAAAAGGCCCGACTGGATTTGGGTGGGAGGCAGATTCTACTTTTTCCGTCTTACCCGGATTCATTGTCTGACAGGTAACACAATTTTCACAGATTTGTTTTGCAATTGCCGAAATACCTGGTGCATACCAAGTTGCCAAAATATAATCTGCCAATCCCCCTTTGCCTGCATGTGTGAATGTATGAACACATCGGGCAATCCATGGAAGTAAGGATCTAGGGGCCACCACGTGGCCGTCATGGTGAACCCATATTCCTTCTGGATTTTTATAACATTGATCCTTCGTCCAGGTCACCACCTCCTCCGTACTGGCCTGTGTCTGAAAGGCCAGCACGTCATTAATAGTGGGTGGCGGGTCTGAGCAATTATTTTTCCTTAGTGGGAACAATGACACCTGCATCCCCCCTTTCGACAGAGCTGCTGACTTAGCTGCATTATCAGCTCTGGCATTCCCAAGTGCCACCTCATTCGACTGGCCTGTATGTGCTTGGCATTTGATAATGGCAAGTTTCAAAGGGCATTGAATGGCTCGCAGGAGATTTTCCACTTGTTCTGCATTTTTGATAGGGGTTCCTGAAGAAGTCAGGTACCCGCGAATCTTCCAAATTTGTCCATAGTCATGTGATACCCCAAAAGCATACCTGGAGTCAGTGTAGATATTAACTGTGTGTCCTTCAGCCAGAATACAGGCTCGAGTTAACGCAAACAATTCGGCTTGTTGGGCTGAAAAGGAGTCTGGAAGAGAGGCTGTTTCGACAACATTAAACTGAGTTACAATTGCATAAGCCGCTCTAGGTTGGCCCCTATCATTTCGTAAGGCTGATCCGTCAACATAGTACACTAGCTCAGGGTTACACATTGGTACATCTGTTAGATTGATACGTGGTTTAGTCACTAATTCGGTTACCATTTCACATGAATGGGGTTCGCCGTCGTCTTCCGTGGGGAGTAGAGTGGCTGGATTTAAGGTAGTACATCTTTTGATGACAAGGTTCGGATTTGATAACAGTTCGACCTCGTATTTAGTGGTTCTTGCGGAGGTTAGGTGTTGGGTGGCACATTTAGTAAGTAAAATCTCGACAGAGTGTGGGATATATAAAATGGTCTGATGATTTAGAGTTATTGTCTGAGCCTGTTGCATAGCATAATAAGCTGCTGCCAACGAAGGAAGACATCCCGATAGTCCGCATCCCACTGGGTCTAGTTGGGTACTGAAATACGCTACTGGTCGCTGCCTGTCCCCATGTAACTGAGTCAAAACAGATTGTGCAAAACCCGACTTGTGATGCACAAATAAGTTGAATAGCTTAGTGTAATCTGGTAATCCCAAGGCTGGTGCTGAAGTGAGGGACTGCTTAAGGTCCTGGAAAGCATTCCGGGATACTTCATTCCACATCCTTTAAGCATTGTGAGAATATAGTAGACTCATTCACAGCTCGTAGGTCATGGACAAACCTCCATTTGTGTGGGCTTCTGAACTGGACAAATCTGTGTGTTACACGGACTTCTCATTTATGCTTATAGTGATTCACAGATCACAGAATGTAAAGTACGTGTTTTCTAATCTTATTAAAAGGCTTCCAAACCCAAGATTTTTCCAATACACTCAAAATGTTGATCAAGGAGATCACCTGAAATATCTCAAAATCCCAATTCAATTATTGTACTGCCACTCTTTATCCAAAAAAATCCTCTTACTGAGTTAGAAGCTTTTGTACCAAGATTTTACACCAAGGACAATGAGAGTGTACTCCCCCAGCCTGCACCTCGAGAGACCCACAAAGGCTTTTTTAAAAAAAAAAGGCATTACAACTTTTAACCACCGGGACCATGTCTCAACAAACCTATCCTTTGTGCATTTCCTAGCTCCGTAACCTCTCATCCGAATAAATCCACACCTGCGCTTCTAACTTAAAATGTCTTAAACTTCCCACATACAGGACAACACTATGAAGGGTTAAAAAACTTTACTTTGTTTGAAAAAGTGGGTGGAGCTAAAACAAACAGGCAGCTCCACAACTTTTCCAAACAGGTTTCCAGACACAAGGAAAAAAGACAGAAGCACTCTCATTCAAAGACAAGACATTCACGCACTCTCAATCAAAGACAAGACATTCACAAGTCTCTCTCCATTCAATAAAGCTTTTTCTTTTACTAGCTTAATTTTTTTTTCATAAGTCACTATCAGGTTCTCTTTTGTTTTCATTTGATTTACTTCCTCTGTTAATTTTACATGGGCTTGAAGAATCGGAACCCAGGCCTTTTCTATTACTTTCCTTTTTTTTTTACCTGGATCTCTGTTTATAAGACATTCCTCTAGACACGTTGTTCTCTCTAAATTAAATGAACCATCGGGTGGAAATGGCCTGTTTTCACCCTTAGTCCACTTTACTGGTTGTTTCTTTGGTCAATTGAAGACTGACCACAATTCTGGAGCATGACATAGGCTGGTGTGCCTTTTGTGGTGTTTTAACTTGCTCCGGCACCTATTCTGGATGATTTAAGATTTTCCACAGTTTCTGATCTCACAATCCTTTCGGCCAACCGAGTTCTCTACACCCACTTCTCCTGGCCGTTACGTGGCCTGAAAAGGCTCTTAATTCGGGCTCAGTCTGGGTTTGTGAGATATGTTGGCACGAACCAACCGTAGTTGATCAATCAGTTACTGTTTCTTTTCTTAATCAATCCTTGTGTTTTTTTTTCCCGAATCACAATTTTCCCTAGTGACTCTTCCCGTTTCTCTAATGGCAATGACTCACAAAGGTATTGCACCCAACAGTAATACAAGGACAACAAACAATATTCCCGTGAGTACACAAATCATAACCTCTAAACAAATTCTCAGTCTGCGTTGTACGCCACTACAGACCGAGTCCTTAACTTATCCTAATAACAGCTGATAAAACTTAAGGTTCCGTACCCAAACTCTTTGATCGATTGCGCTCTTTTTTTTTTATAGTCTTATCACATAAGAACCCCTTCCGAATTAAAAACAATAAAAATCTTATCACATAAGAACCTTCGATCGATTAGCGCTTTCTTTTTTCTTTTTTTTTAATAGTCTTATCACATAAGAACCCCTTCCGAATTAAAAACAATAAAAATCTTATCACATAAGAACCTGGAACCCTTTTCGATCGAATAGCGCTCCCTTACCTACTGAAACCTTCCCCGGGCTGTCTCGAGATTTTTTTTCCAGAACCTGTTCTCTTCTGCTGGCGAGCTGAGAAAGAAATGGTTATAAAAAAATACCTTTAACTTTTAAATGCCGAGTCTTGTAGATGCAGTACCTCAGCTGTGGACAACAGATTACATCTGCGATTCAACAGTGAAGAAACCTCTTGTGAGCAAAGGCTCACCTTGTTTGGCCACCGAAGCCTTTCACTGGAGAGGCACTATGCCTGTATCCGTTTTACTCACAGAACAGAGAGTATGCATCTCGGTGGAACCTCCAATAACTGTCGAAATCTCGACCTCGTAAAAGAATGACTCCGACACTTACAGCTCCGATAGAAGTTTCCTTTTTAATTTACTTGCTCGCAAGGGGTAGGTTTCACTCAGTCAAGGGCTAAATGAACACCTCCGCAATGGTTCAGTTTAACAAGATATTTATACAGTAAAACCCAAGTTCTGGCCTCTCCCTGTGTATTGCTCTGTCTCACAGTCAGTGAATACAGATAAAGAGTTAATTACTATATCCTGGTCCTGACATGGTGTCAAGATATTTCCTTTTGTCAGGGTTATCAGAAAGCCAAACGGCCATTACTCCATGAGTCATAGGTAATGGGCTATCACATGTCTTGTATTGTATCAGGATTATCCAATTTCCTGGTCAGTTTACCTGTTTGCTTCAAATGGATGAGGTAAAGGAAAGAGATAATGGCTAGAAGATAAGGGTGGGGTGACATGGAACTCCTGTAGTGTAGACAATAGGAGAGCACCATGGGGGGTTACTTGTCTCAGCATGACTTGTCTCCTAGCTGTCTGATAACCATCAGTCATCTAACAGCAGGTTTAGCTGTTTATGCAAGCTGGCTGCTAAAATGCAGAAAGTTCTGGAAGGGCCAGGACTCCATTTTAATCAAAAGGCACACAAATACCGTATGGTATCAGCTTTGATAAAAATACATTTAGCCATTATCTCTTTCCGAGATAATTAACTCTTTATCTGTATTCACTGACTGTGAGACAGCAATACACAGGGAGAGGCCATAACTTTGGTTTTACTGTATAAATATCTTGTTAAACTGAACCATTTTGGAGGTGTTGACTTAGCCCTTGACTGAGTGAAACCTACCCCTTGCGAGCAAGTAAATTAAAAAGGAAACTTCTATCGGAGCTGTAAGTGTCGGAGTCATTCTTTTCGGAGGTCGAGATTTCGACAGTTATTGGAGGTTCCACCGAGATGCATACTCTCTGTTCTGTGAGTAAAACGGATACAGGCATAGTGCCTCTCCAGTGAAAGGCTTCAGTGGCCAAACAAGGTGAGCCTTTGCTCACAAGAGGTTTCTTCACTGTTGAATCGCAGATGTAATCTGTTGTCCACAGCTGAGGTACTGCATCTACAAGACTTGGCATTTAAAAGTTAAAGGTATTTTTTTATAACCATTTCTTTCTCAGCTCGCCAGCAGAAGAGAACAGGTTCTGGAAAAAAAATCTCGACAGCCCGGGGAAGGTTTCAGTAGGTAAGGGAGCGCTAGTCGATCGAAAAGGGTTCCAGGTTCTTATGTGATAAGATTTTTATTGTTTTTAATTCGGAAGGGGTTCTTATGTGAGAAGACTATTAAAAAAAAAAGAAAAAAAGAAAGCGCTAATCGATCGAAGGTTCTTATGTGATAAGATTTTTATTGTTTTTAATTCGGAAGGGGTTCTTATGTGATAAGACTATAAAAAAAAAAGAGCGCAATCGATCAAAGAGTTTGGGTACGGAACCTTAAGTTTTATCAGCTGTTATTAGTATAAGTTAAGGACTCGGTCTGTAGTGGCGTACAACGCAGACTGAGAATTTGTTTAGAGGTTATGATTTGTGTACTCACGGGAATATTGTTTGTTGTCCTTGTATTACTGTTGTGTGCAATACCTTTGTGAGTCATTGCCATTAGAGAAACGGGAAGAGTCACTAGGGAAAGTTGTGAAAAAAAACACAAGGATTGATTAAGAAAGAAACAGTGACTGATTGATCAACTACGATTGGTTCGTGCCAACATATCTCACACACCCAGACTGAGCCCGAATTAAGAGCCTTTTCAGGCCACGTAACGGCCAGGAGAAGTGGGCGTAGAGAACTCGGTTGGCCGAAAGGATTGTGAGATCAGAAACTGTGGAAAATCTTAAATCATCCAGAATAGGTGCCGGAGCAAGTTAAAACACCACAAAAGGCACACCAGCCTATGTCATGCTCCAGAATTGTGGTCAGTCTTCAATTGACCACCTAAGAGAATGGGTAAAATGGACTAAGGGTGAAAACAGGCCATTTCCACCCGATGGTTCATTCAATTTAGAGAGAATAACCTGTCTAGAAGAATGCCTTATAGACAGAGACCCAGGTAGAAGAGGGGAAAAAAAGTGAATTGGTCAGCGTTTGGAGATTGGAAAAGGGAAGCTGAGGAACGACACGAGAAGAGCCTAAGAGTTAGCAAGCAGTGTACTAGAGGGAGAAAGCAGGGGGATGAACGGGTAGAGCAGGTGAATCGCCCTCGACATAACAAACACCCATCCGTTATGGTTGCTAAAGAGACAAAGGCACACTCACCTAGGGCTCCTGAGGGTTGGGATAAGGATGAGGATGAGGACTGGGATGAGGATTGGACTCCCTACAGCCATCGACCACCGCCGTATGTTCCATCCCCGGTGTTCCAGGCCAAGGAGGAGACGCACCCGCTCCCAACAATACAGGTGCGGCTGCAGGAAATATAAGTCAGTCACAAGGGAATCAATACCGTGACGGCCCTGCAGGGGGCACACGAAGTCTTACCCGTGGACCAGGGCCCGGTGCCCTGGAGCCATCATCATCTGCATACCCAGTAAGACTTTTTCCCAGTCCACTCTCTGGGGGGGCTCCGGTCCCTATTTATCGACCATGGTCACCAAGTGAATTAAGAATAATTGTGGAAGGATTGGCAGACCCCAAAACCAATATTGAAAAGGCCATAGACCAGTTAAAAGTGATCATCTTGTGCCACGAACCCAGTATATTAGATGGTCAAATCTTGCTGAAAGCATGGTTAAAGGACACAAAATTTGCCGAACTTGAGATAAAATTCAAAGATTTTAAAACCCATCGAGAGGCTCCGGATGCAGATCCCAGCACGAAGCCTGGAGAGGGGTTCTGGGGAAGATGTTGGGAAGCCTTACATTCGGTGTTCCCGAGGAAAACGAATTGGTCCAAAATTATGGAAACTACACAAAGAAAGGAGGAGGATGTTGAGGATTATGTAGAAAGAGTGCGAGAGATCATGAACCAATGTTCAGGCATGAAAATGGAGGAGGTAGAAGCTCCTATGATCAGCGCCGTGGTAAACGGGCTACGGCCCGAACTCAGAGATCCCTTTAAACTAGTTTGTCTCGGATGGCGACAGGAATCGCTATCCAAGGTTGTATCTATGTTAAAGGACATACAAGAGCGAAATAGAGAATCTAGAAGCAAGGTCACCATGTTTGTAGGACAAGCAGCTCCAATAACACCCACCCCGGTGATACCGTCCTACGCCCCCCCCCAGGGTAGAGGAAGAGGGCGAGCCAGAGGAGGATATTACAGGGGAAGAGGGAGAGGAGGTGCAGGGCAGGAACAATATGATACCTGTCACAACTGTGGACAGATTGGACACTGGGCTAGAACTTGCCGGGCAAAACAGCAACAACCAAATTATGATTGGACTCAACAGGCAGGTAATAGAGCACACCCTCCCCCTTCAGAACCCAACCCGTATGCGACCCAAGTCCAGGTACATGCTAGACCTCAGACTAATTTCTCTGTGCAAGATCCATTTGGATCACAGAATCAAAAGCAATTTGGCCAACCACCAAATTGCCCGTATAATGATCAATGACGCCCAATCCCAGACCCGAGTGCTGCGAACAAACAGCTACCCGTCGTTTCGTTAAATGCCATAGGAGAACCGGAAGTAAAAATACGAATACAAGGAAAGGATGTCCCATTCCTAGTGGATACTGGTGCCACCTATTCGGTCCTTTCAAGGGAGGGTACGAGGGGAATTCCCACTTCCACTAATCAAACCTCAGTGATTGGACTATCTGGACACGCACAGCAAATGTTTTTCTCCAACCCTATCAATGTACAATTAGAGGATTACGAAGATAATCATTCATTCCTACTGTCTAAGGAGGTTCCAGTGAATCTGTGTGGACGTGACCTGTTATGTAAAATGAATTTGGACCCCACACTAAGCAAAACCCTATCCTATTTGGTTGGTTCATATTGGTGTGTAACAAGGTTAATCACAGACTACCTCAAATCTCAAACCTTGGGCAAGTGGTACGAAACATTACACTGCACAGCATATTGTGACAAAACGGGATCAGACGCTACAGCACAAATCTTTTATCAACCATTCCTGCACCAGAAACATCAATTGATGATCGAAAAAATCTTTATCGGACCCGAAGGGATAGCGGCAGGGGTTGAATTATCCTCCCACAGTCAGAGCTTGTTTAGGGTTAAAGGGAGCGTTCCACACTGCACCCTTGCAGTTGCAGGCACACATAAGCCCCAGGATTTAGGACGAATGGTGAAAAGAATGCAAGGATCCCCAGTACAAGAGGAATGGCACACACGTAATGGAACTTTGGGGCAACATGAAAGGGGGGGAGGCTATTCTGTCAAGTTGAATGGGAAAATATACTTCGATGCTGTTTTAGAAGAAAGGATGCTCTCAGCCACTAGCTTCCCAGTACGACAAAGCACAGCAGAGCTTCTTGCTAAAGTTCCAGAACAACTATGGTCTACACACGCTAATGAAGTAGGAAGGATGCTCACCACACAACCCTATAAGGTAGCGATCAATTCAACCGCCCCGCTCCCCAAGAAGCCTCAATACCCCTTGTCCCCAGCCGCAGAACAAGGTATTGAGCCAGTCATTAAGTCCCTGCTGGCCCAGGGAGTAATCGTTCCAACTAGAAGTCCATGTAACACACCGATCTTTCCGGTGCAGAAGCCCAATAGTGACAAATGGAGATTTGTCCAAGACCTACGAGCCGTGAATCATTCGGTATTCCCAACTTATCCAGTGGTACCCAACCCGGCAATTATACTTGCCAGTATTCCGGCATCATCAACGTATTACACAGTAGTTGATCTGTGTTCAGCATTTTTCTCAATACCCATTCACCCAGATTCCCAATTCCTGTTTGCCTTCACGTATAAAGGACGCCAATATACGTGGACAAGACTCCCGCAGGGATTTACCGAGAGCCCTACCATATTCTCACAATGCCTAAAGAGGGATCTGGAAGATGTAATTTTACCAGCAGGTTCTACACTTGTGCAGTATGTTGACGACTTATTGCTCGCCTCACCCTCCAAATTGGCCTGCGAAACGGACTCCCTTGTGTTATTAAAAGCTCTGGCCTCGAAAGGACACAAGGTGTCAAAGGCAAAGTTACAATTTGTCTCAGAAAAGGTTCGGTATCTAGGGCACGAATTGGTCAGAGATACGAGACAATTGACACAAGACCGAGTAAAAGCAATCTGCTCTGCCTCACTACCAGTAACCAAGAGAGAAATGAAACACCTCCTCGGCATGACAGGATACTGCCGGCAATGGGTTACGAGTTATTCCGAGATTGTTAGACCACTGTTAGACATGTCCATGCCCGCACTACCAGAGAAGTTGATTTGGAATGAGGTATCCCGGAATGCTTTTCAGAACCTTAAACAGTCCCTCACTTCAGCACCCGCCTTGGGATTACCAGATTACACTAAGCTATTCAACTTATTTGTGCATCACAAGTCGGGTTTTGCACAATCTGTTTTGACTCAGTTACATGGGGACAGGCAGCGACCGGTAGCGTATTTCAGTACCTAACTAGACCCAGTGGCACGCGGACTACCAGGATGTCTTCCTTCGTTGGCAGCAGCTTATTATGCTATGCAACAGGCTCAGACAATCAAAAATGCAGAACAAGTGGAAAATCTCCTGCGAGCCATTCAATGCCCTTTGAAACTTGCCATTATCAAATGCCAAGCACATACAGGCCAGTCGAATGAGGTGGCACTTGGGAATGCCAGAGCTGATAATGCAGCTAAGTCAGCAGCTCTGTCGAAAGGGGGGATGCAGGTGTCATTGTTCCCACTAAGGAAAAATAATTGCTCAGACCTGCCACCCACTATTAATGACGTGCTGGCCTTTCAGACACAGGCCAGTACGGAGGAGGTGGTGACCTGGACGAAGGATCAATGTTATAAAATCCAGAAGGAATGTGGGTTCACCATGACGGCCGCGTGGTGGCCCCTAGATCCTTACTTCCATGGATTGCCCGATGTGTTCATACATTCACACATGCAGGCAAAGGGGGATTGGCAGATTATATTTTGGCAACTTGGTATGCACCATTTCGGAGGTGTTCACTTAGCCCTTGACTGAGTGAAACCTACCCCTTGCGAGCAAGTAAATTAAAAAGGAAACTTCTACCGGAGCTGTAAGTGTCGGAGTCATTCTTTTCGGAGGTCGAGATTTCGACAGACACTGAGTTACCCAGCCCGACTCAATCACTGGGACTGAGTTACCCAGCCCTGCTCTGTCAGTGGGACACTGTGTTACCCAGCCCGGCTCTGTCACTGGGACACTGTGTTACCCAGCCCGGCTCTATCAGTGGGACCGAGTTACCCAGCCCGGCTCTATCAGTGGGACTGAGTTACCCAGCACGGCTCAATCAATGGGAAACTGTGATACCCAGCCCGGCTCTATCACTGGGACGGAGTTACTACGCCCGGCTCTGTCAGTGGGACTGAGTTACCCAGCCGAGCTCAATCAGTGGGACACTGAGTTATTCAGCCCGGCTCTATCGCTGGGAGTGAGTTACCCAGCCCGGCTGGATCAGTGGGATACTGAGTTACCCAGCCCGGCTCTATCAATGGGACTGAGTTACCCAGCCTGCTCTATCATTGGGACACTGAGTTACCCAGCCTGGCTCTATCAGTGGGCCACTGAGTGACACAGCCTGACTCTGTCAGTGGGACTGAGTTACCCAGCCCGGCTCTATCATTGGGACTAAGTTACGCAGCCCAGCTCTATCAGTGGGACTGAGTTACCCAGCCCGGCTCAATCAGTGGGAAACTGTGATAACCAGCCCGCCTCTATCAGTTGCACTAAGTTACACAGCCCAGCTCTATCAGTGGGGCTGAGTTAACCAGTCCGGCTCTACCAGTGGGACTGAGTTACCTGCCCGGCTCTATCAGTGTGACACTGAGTTACCAGGCCTGATCTATCAGTGGGACTGAGTTACAGAGCACGGCTCTATCAGTGGGACACTGAGTTAACCAGCCCGGCTCTATCAGTGGGACACTGAAGTACCCAGCCCGGCTCTATCAGTGGGACCGAGTTACCCAGCCCGGCTCTATCAGCAGGACTGAGTTACCAAGCCCAGATCTGTCAGTGGGACTGAGTTCCCCAGCCCGGCTCTATCAGCAGGACTGAGTTACCAAGCCCAGATCTTTCAGTGGGACTGAGTTACCAAGCCGGGCTCTATCAGTGGGACACTGAGATACCCAGACCGGCTCTATCAGTGGGACCGAGTTACCCAGCCCGGCTCTATCAGCAGGACTGAGTTACCAAGACCAGATCTATCAGTGGCACTAAGTTACGCAGCCCGGCTCTATCAGTGGGAAACTGTGATACCCAGCCCGGCTCTATCATTGGGACACTGAGCTCCCCAGCCCGGCTCTATCAGTGGTACTGAGTTACCCAGCCCGGCTCTATCAGTGGGACTGAATTCGCCAGCCCGGCTCTGTCAGTGGGACTGAGTGACACAGCCCGGCTCTATCAGTGGGACTGAGTTACCCAGCCCGACTCAATCACTGGGACAGTGTTCCCCAGCCCTGCTCTGTCAGTGGGACACTGAGTTACCAGGCCCGATCTATCAGTGGGACTGAGTTACACAGCACGGCACTATCATTGTGACTGAGTTTCCCAGCCAGGCTCTATCAGTGGGCCACTGAGTTACCCAGCCCGGCTCTGTCAGTGGGACACTGAGTTACCCAGCCCGACTCAATCACTGGGACAGTGTTCCCCAGCCCTGCTCTGTCAGTGGGACACTGAGTTACCCAGCCCGGCTCAATCACTGGGAGTGAGTTACCCAGCCCGGCTCTATCAGTGGGACACTGAGTTACCCAGCCCGGCTCTATCAGTGGGACTGAGTTCCCCAGCCCGGCTCTATCAGTGGGACTGAGTTACCAGCTCGCTCTATCAGTGGGACACTGAGTTACCCAGCCCGGTTGGATCAGTGGGATACTGAGTTACCCAGCCCGGCTCTATCATTGGGACTGAGTTACCCAGCTTGCTCCATCATTGGGATACTGAGTTACCCAGCCTGGCTCTATCAGTGGAACACTGAGTGACCCAGCCCGGCTCTGTCAGTGGGACACTGAGTTTCTCAGCCCGGCTCAATCACTGAGAGTGAGTTACCCAGCCCAGCTCTATCAGCAGGACTGAGTTACCAAGACCAGATCTATCAGTGGCACTAAGTTACGCAGCCCAGCTCTATCATTGGGACACTGAGCTCCCCAGCCCGGCTCTATCAGTGGTACTGAGTTACCCAGCCCGGCTCTGTCAGTGGGAGTGAGTTACCCAGCCCGGCTCCATCAGTGGGACACTGAGTTACCCAGCCTGCTCTATCAGTGGGATACTGAGTTACCCAGCCCGGCTCTATCAGTGGGACACTGAGTTAACCAGCCTGCTCTATCAGTGGGATACTGAGTTACCCAGCCCGGCTCTATCAGTGGGACTGAGTTACCCAGCCCGGCACTATCAGTGGGACTGAGTTACACAGCACGGCACTATGATTGTGACTGAGTTTCCCAGCCAGGCTCGATCAGTGGGCCACTGAGCTACCCAGCCCGGCTCTGTCAGTGGGATACTGAGTTACCCAGCCCGACTCAATCACTGGGACAGTGTTCCCCAGCCCTGCTCTGTCAGTGGGACACTGAGTTACCCAGCCCGGCTCAATCACTGGGAGTGAGTTACCCAGCCCGGCTCTATCAGTGGGACTGAGTTACCCAGCCCGGCTCTATCAGTGGGACTGAGTTACCCAGCCCGGCTCTATCAGTGGTACTGAGTTACCCAGCCCGGCACTATCAGTGGGACTGAGTTACCCAGCCCGGCTCTATCAGTGGGACTGAGTTACCCAGCCCGGCTCTATCAGTGGGACTGAGTTACCCAGCCCGGCTCTATCAGTGGGACTGAGTTACCCAGCCCGGCTCTATCAGTGGGACTGAGTTACCCAGCCCGGCTCTATCAGTGGGACTGAGTTACCCAGCCCGGCTCTATCAGTGGGACTGAGTTACCCAGCCCGGCTCTATCAGTGGTACTGAGTTACCCAGCCCGGCACTATCAGTGGGACTGAGTTACCCAGCCCGGCTTTATCAGTGGGACACTGTGTTTCGCAGACCCGCTCTATCAGTGGGACTGAGTTAACCAGCCCGGATCTATCAGTGGGACTGAGTTACCCAGCCAGGCTCGATCAGTGGGAAACTGTGATACCCGAGTTACCAAGCCCAGATCTTTCAGTGGGACTGAGTTACCAAGCCGGGCTCTGTCAGTGGGACACTGAGATACCCATACCGGCTCTATCAGTGGGACCGAGTTACCAAGACCAGATCTATCAGTGGCACTAAGTTACGCAGCCCGGCTCTATCAGTGGGAAACTGTGATACCCAGCCCGGCTCTATCATTGGGACACTGAGCTCCCCAGCCCGGCTCTATCAGTGGTACTGAGTTGCCCAGCCCGGCTCTATCAGTGGGACTGAATTCGCCAGCCCGGATCTACCAGTGGGACTGAGTTACCCAGCCCGGCTCTATCAGTGGGACTCTGAGTTACCCAGCACGGCTCTGTCAGTGGGACTGAGTGACACAGCCCGGCTCTGTCAGTGGGACTGAGTGACACAGCCCAGCTCTATCAGTGGGACTGAGTTACCCAGCCCGACTCAATCACTGAGACAATGTTCCCCAGCCCTGCTCTGTCAGTGGGATACTGAGTTACCCAGCCCGGCTCAATCACTGGGACTGAGTTACCCAGCCCGGCTCAACCAGTGGGACTGAGTGACACAGCCCGGCTCTATCAGTGGGACTGAGTTATCCAGCCCGACTCAATCACTGGACTGAGTTACCCAGCCCGGCTCTCTCAGTGCGACACTGAGTTATCAGCCCGGCTCTGTCAGTGGGACACTGAGTTACCAGGCCCGATCTATCAGTGGGACTGAGTTACACAGCACGGCACTATCATTGTGACTGAGTTTCCCAGCCAGGCTCTATCAGTGGGCCACTGAGTTACCCAGCCCGGCTCTGTCAGTGGGACACTGAGTTACCCAGCCCGGCTCTGTCAGTGGGACACTGAGTTACCCAGCCCGACTCAATCACTGGAACAGTGTTCCCCAGCCTTGCTCTGTCAGTGGGACACTGAGTTACCCAGCCCGGCTCAATCACTGGGAGTGAGTTACCCAGCCCGGCTCTATCAGTGGGACTGAGTTACCCAGCCCGGCTCTATCAGTGGGACTGAGTTACCCAGCCCGGCTCGATCACTGGGAATGAGTTACCCAGCCCGGCTCGATCAGTGGAACTGAGTTACCCAGCCCGGCTCAATCAGTGGGAAACTGTGATACCCAGCCCGCCTCTATCAGTGGCACTAAGTTACGCAGCCCGGCTCTATCACTAGGATGGAGTTACCACGCCCGGCTCTGTCAGTGGGACTGAGTTACCCAGCCGAGCTCCAACAATGGGACACTGAGTTACCCAGCCCGGCTCTATCACTAGGACTGAGTTACCTGCCCGGCTCTATCAGTGTGACACTGAGTTACCAGGCCTGATCTATCAGTGGGACTGAGTTACACAGCACGGCTCTATCAGTGGGACACTGAAGTACCCAGCCCGGCTCTGTCAGCGGCACACTGTTACCCAGCCCAGCTCTTTCAGTGGGACTGAGTTACCCAGCCCGGCTCTGTCAGTGGGACACTGTGTTACCCAGCCCGGCTCTATCAGTGGGACCGAGTTACCCAGCCCAGATCTTTCAGTGGGACTGAGTTACCAAGCCGGGCTCCGTCAGTGGGAAACTGAGATACCCAGACCGGCTCTATCAGTAGGACCGAGTTACTCAGCCCGGCTCTATCAGCAGGACTGAGTTACCAAGACCAGATCTATCAGTGGGACTGAATTCGCCAGCCCGGATCTACCAGTGGGACTGAGTGATCCAGCCCGGCTCTATCAGTGGGACTGAGTGACACAGCCCGGCTCTGTCAGTGGGACTGAGTGACACAGCCCGGCTCTATCAGTGGGACTGAGTTTCCCAGCCCGACTCAATCACTGGGACAGTATTCCCCAGCCCGGCTCTGTCAGTGGAACACTGAGTTACCCAGCCCGGCTCAATCATTGGGAGTGAGTTACACAGCCTGCTCTATCAGTGGCATACTGAGTTACCCAGCCCGACTCTATCAGTGGGACACTGAGTTACCCTGCCCGGCTCTATCAGTGGCCCACTGAGTGACCCAGCCCGGCTCTGTCAGTAGGACACTGAGTTACCCAGCCCGACTCAATCACTGGGACAGTGTTCCCCAGCCCGGCTCTATCAGTGGCCCACTGAGTGACCCAGCCCGGCTCTGTCAGTGGGACACTGAGTTACCAGGCCCGATCTATCAGTGGGACTGAGTTACACAGCACGGCACTATCATTGTGACTGAGCTTCCCAGCCAGGCTCTATCAGTGGGCCACTGAGTTACCCAGCCCGGCTCTGTCAGTGGGACACTGAGTTACCCAGCCCGACTCAATCACTGGGACAGTGTTCCTCAGCCCGGCTCTATCACTGGGACTGAGTTACCCAGCCCGGATCTATCAGTGGGACTGAGTTACCCAGCCCGGCTCGATCACTGGGAATGAGTTACACAGCCCGGCTCTATCAGTGGGACTGAGTTACCCAGCCCGGCTCTATCAGTGGTACTGAGTTACCCAGCCCGGCTCAATCATTGGGACTGAGTTACCCAGCCTGTCTCCATCAGTGGGACGAAGTTCCCAAGACCGGCTCTGTCAGTGGGATACTGAGTTACCCAGCCCGACTCAATCACTGGGAGTGAGTTACCCAGCCCGGCTCTCTCAGTGCGACACTGAGTTACCCAGCCCGGCTCTGTCAGTGGGACACTGAGTTACCCAGCCCGGCTCTATCACTAGGACTGAGTTACCTGCCCGGCTCTATCAGTGTGACACTGAGTTACCAGGCCTGATCTATCAGTGGGACTGAGTTACACAGCACGGCTCTATCAGTGGCCACTGAGTTACCCAGCCCGGCTCTGTCAGTGGGACACTGAGTTACCCAGCCCGGCTCTATCACTGGGACTGAGTTACCCAGCCCTGCTCTGTCAGTGTGCCACTGTGTGACCCAGCCCGGCTCTATAAGTGGGACACTGAGTTACCCAGCCCGGCTCTCAGTGGGACACTGAGTTATATTCAAAAAGAATTGAGATGAAGTCCATACTACTAGGGCGATCAAGGGGTATGGTGAGAAAGCAGGAATGGGCTACTGAAGTTGCATGTTCAGCCATGAACTCATTGAATGGCTGTGCAGGCGAGAAGGGCCGAATGGCCTACTCCTGCACCTATTTTCTATGTTTCTATGTTTACCCTACCCGGCTCTATCAGTGGTACTGAGTTACCCAGCCCGGCTCGATCACTGGGAATGAGTTACACAGCCCGGCTCTATCAGTGGGACTGAGTTACCCAGCCCGGCTCTATCAGTGGTACTGAGTTACCCAGCCCGGCTCAATCAGTGGGACTGAGTTACCCAGCCTGTCTCCATCAGTGGGACTAAGTTCCCAAGACCGGCTCTGTCAGTGGGATACTGAGTTACCCAGCCCGACTCAATCACTGGGAGTGAGTTACCCAGCCCGGCTCTCTCAGTGCGACACTGAGTTATCCAGCCCGGCTCTGTCAGTGGGACACTGAGTTACCCAGCCCGGCTCTATCACTAGGACTGAGTTACCTGCCCGGCTCTATCAGTGTGACACTGAGTTACCAGGCCTGATCTATCAGTGGGACTGAGTTACACAGCACGGCTCTATCAGTGGCCACTGAGTTACCCAGCCCGGCTCTGTCAGTGGGACACTGAGTTACCCAGCCCGGCTCTATCACTGGGACTGAGTTACCCAGCCCTGCTCTGTCAGTGTGCCACTGTGTGACCCAGCCCGGCTCTATAAGTGGGACACTGAGTTACCCAGCCCGGCTCTCAGTGGGACACTGAGTTATATTCAAAAAGAATTGAGATGAAGTCCATACTACTAGGGCGATCAAGGGGTATGGCGAGAAAGCAGGAATGGGCTACTGAAGTTGCATGTTCAGCCATGAACTCATTGAATGGCTGTGCAGGCGAGAAGGGCCGAATGGCCTACTCCTGCACCTATTTTCTATGTTTCTATGTTTACCCAGCCCGGCTCTATCAGTGGTACTGAGTTACCCAGCCCGGCTCGATCACTGGGAATGAGTTACACAGCCCGGCTCTATCAGTGGGACTGAGTTACCCAGCCCGGCTCTATCAGTGGGACTGAGTTACCCAGCCCGCTCTATCAGTGGGACACTGAGTTACCCAGCCCGGCTGGATCAGTGGGATACTGAGTTACCCAGCCCGGCTCTAACAGTGGGACACTGAGTTACCCAGCCCGGCTCTATCAGTGGCCCACTGAGTGACCCAGCCCGGCTCTGTCAGTGGGACACTGAGTTACCAGGCCCGATCGATCAGTGGGACTGAGTTACACAGCACGGCACTATCATTGTGACTGAGTTTCCCAGCCAGGCTCTATCAGTGGGCCACTGAGTTACCCAGCCCGGCTCTGTCAGTGGGACACTGAGTTACCCAGCCCGACTCAATCACTGGGACAGTGTTCCTCAGCCCGGCTCTATCACTGGGACTGAGTTACCCAGCCCGGACCTATCAGTGGGACTGAGTTACCCAGCCCGGTTCGATCACTGGGAATGAGTTACACAGCCCGGCTCTATCAGTGGGACTGAGTTACCCAGCCCGGCTCTATCAGTGGTACTGAGTTAGCCAGCCCGGCTCAATCAGTGGGACTGAGTTCCCCAGCCTGTCTCCATCAGTGGGACTGAGTTACCAAGACCGGCTCTGTCAGTGGGACACTGAGTTACCCAGCCCGACTCAATCACTGGGAGTCAGTTACCCAGCCCGGCTCTATCAGTGGGACTGAGTTACCCAGCACGGCTCAATCAATGGGAAACTGTGATACCCAGCCCGGCTCTATCACTGGGACGCAGTTACCACGACCGGCTCTGTCAGTGGGACACTGAGTTACCCAGTCCGGCTCTGTCACTGGGACTGAGTTACCCAGCCTGGATCTATCAGTGGGACACTGAGTTACCCAGCCCTGCTCTGTCAGTGTGCCACTGTGTGACCCAGCCCAGCTCTATAAGTGGGACAATGAGTTACCCAGCCCGGCTGTCAGTGGGACACTGAGTTATATTCAAAAAGAATTGAGATGAAGTCCATACTACTAGGGCGATCAAGGGGTATGGCGAGAAAGCAGGAATGGGCTACTGAAGTTGCATGTTCAGCCATGAACTCATTGAATGGCGGTGCAGGCGAGAAGGGCCGAATGGCCTACTCCTGCACCTATTTTCTATGTTTCTATGTTTACCCAGCCCGGCTCTATCACAGGGAGTGAGTTACCCAGCCCGGCTCTATCAGTGGGACACTGAGTTACCCAGTCCGGCTCGATCACTCGGACTGAGTTACCCAGCCCAGATCTATCTGTGGGACACTGAGTTACCGAGCCCGGCTCTATCAGTGGGACTGAGTTCCCCAGCCCGGCTCTTTCAGTGGGACTGAGTTACCAGCCCGCTCGATCAGTGGGACACTGAGTTACCCAGCCCGGCTGGATCAGTGGGATACTGAGCTACACAGCCCGGCTCTATCATTGGGACTGAGTTACCCAGCCTGCTCCATCATTGGGATACTGAGTTACCCAGCCCGGCTCTATCAGTGGGACACTGAGTGACCCAGCCCGGCTCTGTCAGTGGGACACTGAGTTTCTCAGCCCGGCTCTATCAGCAGAACACTGAGTAACCCAGCCCGACTCAATCACTGGGACTGTGTTACCCAGCCCTGCTCTGTCAGTGGGACACTGATTACCCA
Organism: Pristiophorus japonicus; assembly: GCF_044704955.1. Taxonomy (NCBI): domain Eukaryota; kingdom Metazoa; phylum Chordata; class Chondrichthyes; family Pristiophoridae; genus Pristiophorus; species Pristiophorus japonicus. The sequence continues at coordinate 176,656,328 of NC_091985.1, forward strand.
GCCCGGCTCAATCACTGATAGTGAGTTACCCAGCCCGGCTCTCTCAGTGCGACACTGAGTTACCCAGCCCGGCTCTGTCAGTGGGACACTGAGTTACCCAGCCCGGCTCTATCACTAGGACTGAGTTACCCGCCCGGCTCTATCAGTGTGACACTGAGTTACCAGGCCTGATCTATCAGTGGGACTGAGTGACACAGCACGGCACTATCATTGTGACTGAGTTACCCAGCCCGGCTCTATCACTGGGACACTTTGTTCGACAGCCAGTCACTATCAGTGGGACACTGAGTTACCCAGCCCGTCTCTATCAGTGGTACACTGAGTTACCCAGCCCCGATCCACCAGTGGGACTGAGTTACCCAGCCCGGCTCTGTCAGTGGGACACTGAGTTACCAGGCCCGATCTATCAGTGGGACTGAGTTACACAGCACGGCACTATCATTGTGACTGAGTTTCCCAGTCCGGCTCTGTCAGTGGGAAACTGTGATACCCAGCCCGCCTCTATCAGTGGCACTAAGTTACGCAGCCCGGCTCAATCAGTGGGACTGAGTTACCCAGCCTGTCTCCATCAGTGGGACTGAGTTACCAAGACCGGCTCTGTCAGTGGGACACTGAGTTACCCAGCCCGGCTCAATCACTGGGACTGAGTTACCCAGCCCGGCTCTCTCAGTGCGACACTGAGTTGTCAGCCCGGCTCTATCAGAGGGACACTGAGTTACCAGGCCCGATCTATCAGTGGGACTGAGTTACACAGCACGGCACTATCATTGTGACTGAGTTTCCCAGCCAGGCTCTATCAGTGGGCCACTGAGTTACCCAGTCCGGCTCCATGAGTGGTACACTGAGTTACCCAGCAAGGCGCTATCAGTGGGACTGAGTTACCCAGCCCGGCTCGATCAGTGGGACTGAGTTACTCAGCCCGGCTCTGTCAGTGGGACAATTGAGTTACCCAGCCCGGCTCTATCAGCGGCACACTGAGTTGCCCAGCCCGGCACTGTCAGTGGGACTGAGATACCCAGCCCGGCTCTATCAGTGGGACACTGTGTTACCCAGCCCGGCTCAACCAGTGGAACTGAGTTCCCCAGCCCGGCTCCATTAGTGGGACACTGAGTTACCCAGCCCGGCTCGATCACTGGGACTGAGTTACCCAGCCCGGCTCTATCAGTGGGACACGGAGTTACCCAGCCCGGCTCTATCAGTGGGACTGAGTTACCCAGCCTGTCTCCATCAGTGGGACACTGAATTATTCAGCCCGGCTCTATCACTGGGAGTGAGTTACCCAGCCCTGCTCTGTCAGTGTGCCACTGTGTGACCCAGCCCGGCTCTATAAGTGGGACACTGAGTTACCCAGCCCGGCTCTCAGTGGGACACTGAGTTATATTCAAAAAGAATTGAGATGAAGTCCATACTACTAGGGCGATCAAGGGGTATGGCGAGAAAGCAGGAATGGGCTACTGAAGTTGCATGTTCAGCCATGAACTCATTGAATGACGGTGCAGGCGAGAAGGGCCGAATGGCCTACTCCTGCACCTATTTTCTATGTTTCTATGTTTACCCAGCCCGGCTCTATCAGTGGTACTGAGTTACCCAGCCCGGCGCTGTCAGTGGGACTGAGTGACACAGCCCGGCTCTATCAGTGGGACTGAGTTACCCAGCCCGACTCAATCACTGGGAGTGAGTTACCCAGCCCGGCTCTATCAGTGGGACACTGAGTTACCCAGCCCGGCTCAATCACTGGGAGTGAGTTACCCAGCCCGGCTCTATCAGTGGGACTGAGTTACCAGCCCGCTCTATCAGTGGGACACTGAGTTACCCAGCCCGGCTGGATCAGTGGGATACTGAGTTACCCAGCCCAGCTCTATCATTGGGACTGAGTTACCCAGCCTGCTCCATCATTGGGATACTGAGTTATCCAGCCCGGCTCTATCAGTGGGACACTGAGTTTCTCAGCCCGGCTCTATCAGCGGAACACTGAGTAACCCAGCCCGACTCAATCACTGGGACTGTGTTACCCAGCCCTGCTCTGTCAGTGGGACACTGAGTTACCCAGCCCGGCTCAATCACTGAGAGTGAGTTACCCAGCCCGGCTCTCGCAGTATGACACTGAGTTACCCAGCCCGGCTCTATCACTACGACTGAGTTACCCGCCCGGCTCTATCAGTGTGACACTGAGTTACAAGGCCTGATCTATCAGTGGGACTGAGTGACACAGCACGGCACTATCATTGTGACTGAGTTACCCAGCCCGTCTCTATCAGTGGTACACTGAGTTACCCAGCCCCGATCCACCAGTGGGACTGAGTTACCCAGCCCGGCTCTGTCAGTGGGACACTGAGTTACCAGGCCCGATCTATCAGTGGGACTGAGTTACACAGCACGGCACTATCATTGTGACTGAGTTTCCCAGCCAGGCTCTATCAGTGGTACTGAGTTACCCAGCCCGGCCCAATCAGTGGGAATGAGTTACCCAGCCTGTCTCCATCAGTGGGACTGAGTTACCAAGACCGGCTCTGTCAGTGGGACACTGAGTTACCCAGCCCGGCTCTATCAGTGGGACACTGAGTTACCCAGCCCGGCTCAATCACTGGGACTGAGTTACCCAGCCCGGCTCTCTCAGTGCGACACTGAGTTATCAGCCCGGCTCTGTCATTGGGACACTGAGTTACCAGGCCCGATCTATCAGTGGGACTGAGTTACACAGCACGGCACTATCATTGTGACTGAGTTTCCCAGCCAGGCTCTATCAGTGGGCCACTGAGTTACCCAGCCCGGCTCTATGAGTGGTACACTGAGTTACCCAGCAAGGCGCTATCAGTGGGACTGAGTTACCCAGCCCGGCTCGATCAGTGGGACTGAGTTACCCAGCCCGGCTCTATCAGTGGTACTGAGTTACCCAGCCCGGCTCAATCAGTGGGACTGAGTTACCCAGCCTGTCTCCATCAGTGGGACTGAGTTTCCAAGACCGGCTCTGTCAGTGGGACACTGAGTTACCCAGCCCGGCTCTATCAGTGGGACTGAGTTACCAAGGCCCGATCTATCAGTGGGACTGAGTTACACAGCACGGCACTATCATTGTGACTGAGTTTCCCAGCCAGGCTCTATCAGTGGGCCACTGAGTTACCCAGCCCGGCTCTATGAGTGGTACACTGAGTTACCCAGCAAGGCGCTATCAGTGGGACTGAGTTACCCAGCCCAGCTCGATCAGTGGGACTGCGTTACCCAGCCCGGCTCTGTCAGTGGGACAACCGAGTTGCCCAGCCCGGCTCTGTCAGTGGGACTGAGTTACACAGCCGGGCTCTGTCAGTGGGACATTGTGTTACCCAGACCCGCTCTATCAGTAGGACTGAGTTACCCAGCCCGTCTCTATCAGTGGGACTGAGTTACCCAGCCCGGCTCTATCATTGGGACTGAGTTACCCAGCCTGCTCCATCATTGGGATACTGAGTTACCCAGCCCGGCTCTATCAGTGGGACATTGAGTGACCCAGCCCGGCTCTGTCAGTGGGACACTGAGTTTCTCAGCCCGGCTCTATCAGCGGAACACTGAGTAACCCAGCCCGACTCAATCATTGGGACTGTGTTACCCAGCCCTGCTCTGTCAGTGGGACACTGAGTTACCCAGCCCGGCTCAATCACTGAGAGTGAGTTACCCAGCCCGGCTCTCTCAGTGCGACACTGAGTTACCCAGCCCGCTCTATCAGTGGGACACTGAGTTACCCAGCCCGGCTGGATCAGTGGGATACTGAGTTACCCAGCCCAGCTCTATCATTGGGACTGAGTTACCCAGCCTGCTCCATCATTGGGACACTGAGTTTCTCAGCCCGGCTCTATCAGCGGAACACTGAGTAACCCAGCCCGACTCAATCACTGGGACTGTGTTACCCAGCCCTGCTCTGTCAGTGGGACACTGAGTTACCCAGCCCGGCTCAATCACTGAGAGTGAGTTACCCAGCCCGGCTCTCGCAGTGCGACACTGAGTTACCCAGCCCGGCTCTATCACTACGACTGAGTTACCCGCCCGGCTCTATCAGTGTGACACTGAGTTACAAGGCCTGATCTATCAGTGGGACTGAGTGACACAGCACGGCACTATCACTGTGACTGAGTTACCCAGCCCGTCTCTATCAGTGGTACACTGAGTTACCCAGCCCCGATCCACCAGTGGGACTGAGTTACCCAGCCCGGCTCTGTCAGTGGGACACTGAGTTACCAGGCCCGATCTATCAGTGGGACTGAGTTACACAGCACGGCACTATCATTGTGACTGAGTTTCCCAGTCCGGCTCTATCAGTGGTACTGAGTTACCCAGCCCGGCTCAATCAGTGGGAATGAGTTACCCAGCCTGTATCCATCAGTGGGACTGAGTTACCAAGACCGGCTCTGTCAGTGGGACACTGAGTTACCCAGCCCGGCTCTATCAGTGGGACACTGAGTTACCCAGCCCGGCTCAATCACTGGGACTGAGTTACCCAGCCCGGCTCTCTCAGTGCGACACTGAGTTATCAGCCCGGCTCTGTCATTGGGACACTGAGTTACCAGGCCCGATCTATCAGTGGGACTGAGTTACACAGCACGGCACTATCATTGTGACTGAGTTTCCCAGCCAGGCTCTATCAGTGGGCCACTGAGTTACCCAGCCCGGCTCTATGAGTGGTACACTGAGTTACCCAGCAAGGCGCTATCAGTGGGACTGAGTTACCCAGCCCGGCTCGATCAGTGGGACTGAGTTACCCAGCCCGGCTCTATCAGTGGTACTGAGTTACCCAGCCCGGCTCAATCAGTGGGACTGAGTTACCCAGCCTGTCTCCATCAGTGGGACTGAGTTTCCAAGACCGGCTCTGTCAGTGGGACACTGAGTTACCCAGCCCGGCTCTATCAGTGGGACTGAGTTACCCAGGCCCGATCTATCAGTGGGACTGAGTTACCCAGCACGGCACTATCATTGTGACTGAGTTTCCCAGCCAGGCTCTATCAGTGGGCCACTGAGTTACCCAGCCCGGCTCTATGAGTGGTACACTGAGTTACCCAGCAAGGCGCTATCAGTGGGACTGAGTTACCCAGCCCGGTTCGATCAGTGGGACTGCGTTACCCAGCCCGGCTCTGTCAGTGGGACAACCGAGTTACCCAAGCCCGGCTCTATCAGCGGCACACTGAGTTGCCCAGCCCGGCTCTGTCAGTGGGACTGAGTTACACAGCCGGGCTCTGTCAGTGGGACTGAGTTACCAGCTCGCTCTATCAGTGGGACACTGAGTTACCCAGCCCGGCTGGATCAGTGGGATACTGAGTTACGCAGCCCGGCTCTATCATTGGGACTGAGTTACCCAGCCTGCTCCATCATTGGGATACTGAGTTACCCAGCCCGGCTCTATCAGTGGGACACTGAGTGACCCAGCCCGTCTCTGTCAGTGGGACACTGAGTTTCTCAGCCCGGCTCTATCAGCGGAACACTGAGTAACCCAGCCCGACTCAATCACTGGGACTGTGTTACCCAGCCCTGCTCTGTCAGTGGGACACTGAGTTACCCAGCCCGGCTCAATCACTGAGAGTGAGTTACCCAGCCCGGCTCTCTCAGTGCGACACTGAGTTACCCAGCCCGGCTCTGTCAGTGGGACACTGAGTTACCCAGCCCGGCTCTATCACTACGACTGCGTTACCCGCCCGGCTCTATCAGTGTGACACTGAGTTACCAGGCCTGATCTATCAGTGGGACTGAGTGACACAGCACGGCACTATCATTGTGACTGAGTTACCCAGCCCGTCTCTATCAGTGGTACACTGAGTTACCCAGCCCCGATCCACCAGTGGGACTGAGTTACCCAGCCCGGCTCTGTCAGTGGGACACTGAGTTACCAGGCCCGATCTATCAGTGGGACTGAGTTACACAGCACGGCACTATCATTGTGACTGAGTTTCCCAGCCAGGCTCTATCAGTGGTACTGAGTTACCCAGCCCGGCTCAATCAGTGGGAATGAGTTACCCAGCCTGTCTCCATCAGTGGGACTGAGTTACCAAGACCGGCTCTGTCAGTGGGACACTGAGTTACCCAGCCCGGCTCTATCAGTGGGACACTGAGTTACCCAGCCCGGCTCAATCACTGGGACTGAGTTACCCAGCCCGGCTCTCTCAGTGCGACACTGAGTTATCAGCCCGGCTCTGTCATTGGGACACTGAGTTACCAGGCCCGATCTATCAGTGGGACTGAGTTACACAGCACGGCACTATCATTGTGACTGAGTTTCCCAGCCAGGCTCTATCAGTGGGCCACTGAGTTACCCAGCCCGGCTCTATGAGTGGTACACTGAGTTACCCAGCAAGGCGCTATCAGTGGGACTGAGTTACCCAGCCCGGCTCGATCAGTGGGACTGAGTTACCCAGCCCGGCTCTATCAGTGGTACTGAGTTACCCAGCCCGGCTCAATCAGTGGGACTGAGTTACCCAGCCTGTCTCCATCAGTGGGACTGAGTTTCCAAGACCGGCTCTGTCAGTGGGACACTGAGTTACCCAGCCCGGCTCTATCAGTGGGACTGAGTTACCCAGGCCCGATCTATCAGTGGGACTGAGTTACACAGCACGGCACTATCATTGTGACTGAGTTTCCCAGCCAGGCTCTATCAGTGGGCCACTGAGTTACCCAGCCCGGCTCTATGAGTGGTACACTGAGTTACCCAGCAAGGCGCTATCAGTGGGACTGAGTTACCCAGCCCGGCTCGATCAGTGGGACTGCGTTACCCAGCCCGGCTCTGTCAGTGGGACAACCGAGTTACCCAGCCCGGCTCTATCAGCGGCACACTGAGTTACCCAGCCCGGCTCTGTCAGTGGGACTGAGTTACACAGCCGGGCTCTGTCAGTGGGACATTGTGTTACCCAGACCCGCTCTATCAGTAGGACTGAGTTACCCAGCCCGTCTCTATCAGTGGGACTGAGTTACCCAGCCCGGCTCTATCATTGGGACTGAGTTACCCAGCCTGCTCCATCATTGGGATACTGAGTTACCCAGCCCGGCTCTATCAGTGGGACACTGAGTGACCCAGCCCGGCTCTGTCAGTGGGACACTGAGTTTCTCAGCCCGGCTCTATCAGCGGAACACTGAGTAACCCAGCCCGACTCAATCACTGAACTGTGTTACCCAGCCCTGCTCTGTCAGTGGGACACTGAGTTACCCAGCCCGGCTCAATCACTGAGAGTGAGTTACCCAGCCCGGCTCTCTCAGTGCGACACTGAGTTACCCAGCCCGCTCTATCAGTGGGACACTGAGTTACCCAGCCCGGCTGGATCAGTGGGATACTGAGTTACCCAGCCCAGCTCTATCATTGGGACTGAGTTACCCAGCCTGCTCCATCATTGGGATACTGAGTTATCCAGCCCGGCTCTATCAGTGGGACACTGAGTTTCTCAGCCCGGCTCTATCAGCGGAACACTGAGTAACCCAGCCCGACTCAATCACTGGGACTGTGTTACCCAGCCCTGCTCTGTCAGTGGGACACTGAGTTACCCAGCCCGGCTCAATCACTGAGAGTGAGTTACCCAGCCCGGCTCTCGCAGTGCGACACTGAGTTACCCAGCCCGGCTCTATCACTACGACTGAGTTACCCGCCCGGCTCTATCAGTGTGACACTGAGTTACAAGGCCTGATCTATCAGTGGGACTGAGTAACCCAGCCTGTCTCCATCAGTGGGACTGAGTTACCAAGACCGGCTCTGTCAGTGGGACACTGAGTTACCCAGCCCGGCTCTATCAGTGGGACACTGAGTTACCCAGCCCGGCTCAATCACTGGGACTGAGTTACCAGGCCCGATCTATCAGTGGGACTGAGTTACACAGCACGGCACTATCATTGTGACTGAGTTTCCCAGCCAGGCTCTATCAGTGGGCCACTGAGTTACCCAGCCCGGCTCTATGAGTGGTACACTGAGTTACCCAGCAAGGCGCTATCAGTGGGACTGAGTTACCCAGCCCGGCTCGATCAGTGGGACTGAGTTACCCAGCCCGGCTCTATCAGTGGTACTGAGTTACCCAGCCCGGCTCAATCAGTGGGACTGAGTTACCCAGCCTGTCTCCATCAGTGGGACTGAGTTTCCAAGACCGGCTCTGTCAGTGGGACACTGAGTTACCCAGCCCGGCTCTATCAGTGGGACTGAGTTACCCAGGCCCGATCTATCAGTGGGACTGAGTTACACAGCACGGCACTATCATTGTGACTGAGTTTCCCAGCCAGGCTCTATCAGTGGGCCACTGAGTTACCCAGCCCGGCTCTATGAGTGGTACACTGAGTTACCCAGCAAGGCGCTATCAGTGGGACTGAGTTACCCAGCCCGGCTCGATCAGTGGGACTGCGTTACCCAGCCCGGCTCTGTCAGTGGGACAACCGAGTTACCCAAGCCCGGCTCTATCAGCGGCACACTGAGTTGCCCAGCCCGGCTCTGTCAGTGGGACTGAGTTACACAGCCGGGCTCTGTCAGTGGGACTGAGTTACCAGCTCGCTCTATCAGTGGGACACTGAGTTACCCAGCCCGGCTGGATCAGTGGGATACTGAGTTACGCAGCCCGGCTCTATCATTGGGACTGAGTTACCCAGCCTGCTCCATCATTGGGATACTGAGTTACCCAGCCCGGCTCTATCAGTGGGACACTGAGTGACCCAGCCCGTCTCTGTCAGTGGGACACTGAGTTTCTCAGCCCGGCTCTATCAGCGGAACACTGAGTAACCCAGCCCGACTCAATCACTGGGACTGTGTTACCCAGCCCTGCTCTGTCAGTGGGACACTGAGTTACCCAGCCCGGCTCAATCACTGAGAGTGAGTTACCCAGCCCGGCTCTCTCAGTGCGACACTGAGTTACCCAGCCCGGCTCTGTCAGTGGGACACTGAGTTACCCAGCCCGGCTCTGTCAGTGGGACTGAGTTACACAGCACGGCACTATCATTGTGACTGAGTTTCCCAGCCCGGCTCTGTCAGTGGGAAACTGTGATACCCAGCCCGCCTCTATCAGTGGCACTAAGTTACGCAGCCCGGCTCTATCACTGGGACGGAGTTACCACGCCCGGCTCAACCAGTGGGACTGAGTGACACAGCCCGGCTCTATCAGTGGGACTGAGTTACCCAGCCCGACTCAATCACTGGGACTGAGTTACCCAGCCTGGCTCTCTCAGTGCGACACTGAGTTATCAGCCCGGCTCAGTCAGTGGGACACTGAGTTACCAGGCCCGATCTATCAGTGGGACTGAGTTACACAGCACGGCACTATCATTGTGACTGAGTTTCCCAGCCAGGCTCTATCAGTGGGCCACTGAGTTACCCAGCCCGGCTCTATGAGTGGTACACTGAGTTACCCAGCAAGGCGCTATCAGTGGGACTGAGTTACCCAGCCCGGCTCGATCAGTGGGACTGAGTTACCCAGCCCGGCTCTATCAGTGGTACTGAGTTACCCAGCCCGGCTCAATCAGTGGGACTGAGTTACCCAGCCTGTCTCCATCAGTGGGACTGAGTTACCAAGACCGGCTCTGTCAGTGGGACACTGAGTTACCCAGCCCGGCTCAATCACTGGGACTGAGTTACCCAGCCCGGCTCTCTGAGTACGACACTGAGTTATCAGCCCGGCTCTGTCAGTGGGACACTGAGTTACCAGGCCCGATCTATCAGTGGGACTGAGTTACACAGCACGGCACTATCATTGTGACTGAGTTTCCCAGCCAGGCTCTATCAGTGGGCCACTGAGTTACCCAGCCCGGCTCTATGAGTGGTACACTGAGTTACCCAGCAAGGCGCTATCAATGGGACTGAGTTACCCAGCCCGGCTCGATCAGTGGGACTGCGTTACCCAGCCCGGCTCTGTCAGTGGGACAACCGAGTTACCCAGCCCGGCTCTATCAGCGGCACACTAAGTTGCCCAGCCCGGCTCTGTCAGTGGGACTGAGTTACACAGCCGGGCTCTGTCAGTGGGACATTGTGTTACCCAGACCCGCTCTATCAGTAGGACTGAGTTACCCAGCCCGTCTCTATCAGTGGGACTGAGTTACCCAGCCCGGCTCTATCATTGGGACTGAGTTACCCAGCCTGCTCCATCAGTGGGACACTGAGTGACCCAGCCCGGCTCTGTCAGTGGGACACTGAGTTTCTCAGCCCGGCTCTATCAGCGGAACACTGAGTAACCCAGCCCGACTCAATCACTGGGCCTGTGTTACCCAGCCCTGCTCTGTCAGTGGGACACTGAGTTACCCAGCCCGGCTCAATCACTGAGAGTGAGTTACCCAGCCCGGCTCTCTCAGTGCGACACTGAGTTACCCAGCCCGGCTCTGTCAGTGGGACACTGAGTTACCCAGCCCGGCTCTATCACTACGACTGAGTTACCCGCCCGGCTCTATTAGTGTGACACTGAGTTACCAGGCCTGATCTATCAGTGGGACTGAGTGACACAGCACGGCACTATCATTGTGACTGAGTTACCCAGCCCGTCTCTATCAGTGGTACACTGAGTTACCCAGCCCCGATCCACCAGTGGGACTGAGTTACCCAGCCCGGCTCTGTCAGTGGGACACTGAGTTACCAGGCCCGATCTATCAGTAGGACTGAGTTACACAGCACGGCACTATCATTGTGACTGAGTTTCCCAGCCCGGCTCTGTCAGTGGGAAACTGTGATACCCAGCCCGCCTCTATCAGTGGCACTAAGTTACGCAGCCCGGCTCTATCACTGGGACGGAGTTACCACGCCCGGCTCAACCAGTGGGACTGAGTGACACAGCCCGGCTCTATCAGTGGGACTGAGTTACCCAGCCCGACTCAATCACTGGGACTGAGTTACCCAGCCCGGCTCTCTCAGTGCGACACTGAGTTATCAGCCCGGCTCAGTCAGTGGGACACTGAGTTACCAGGCCCGATCTATCAGTGGGACTGAGTTACACAGCACGGCACTATCATTGTGACTGAGTTTTCCAGCCAGGCTCTATCAGTGGGCCACTGAGTTACCCAGCCCGGCTCTATGAGTGGTACACTGAGTTACCCAGCAAGGCGCTATCAGTGGGACTGAGTTACCCAGCCCGGCTCGATCAGTGGAACTGAGTTACCCAGCCTGTCTCCATCAGTGGGACTGAGTTACCAAGACCGGCTCTGTCAGTGGGACACTGAGTTACCCAGCCCGGCTCAATCACTGGGACTGAGTTACCCAGCCCGGCTCTGTCAGTGGGACACTGTGTTACCCAGACCCGCTCTATCAGTAGGACTGAGTTACCCAGCCCGTCTCTATCAGTGGGACTGAGTTACCCAGCCCGGCTCTATCAGTGGGACTGAGATACCCAGCCCGGCTCAATCACTCGGAATGAGTTACCCAGCCCGGCTCTATCAGTGGGACACTGAGTTACCCAGTCCGGCTCGATCACTGGGACTGAGTTACCCAGCCCAGATCTATCAGTGGGACACTGAATTACCCAGCCCGGCTCTATCAGTGGGACACTGAGTTACCCAGCCCTGCTCAACCAGTGGAACTGAGTTCCCCAGCCCGGCTCCATTAGTGGGACACTGAGTTACCCAGCCCCGCTCTGTCAGTGGGACTGAGTTAACCAGCCCGGCTCTATCAGTGGTACTGAGTTACCCAGCCCGGCTCAATCAGTGGGACTGAGTTACCCAGCCCGGCTCTATCAGTGGGACACTGAGTTACCCAGCCCTGCTCTGTCAGTGTGCCACTGTGTGACCCAGCCCGGCTCTATAAGTGGGACACTGAGTTACCCAGCCCGGCTGTCAGTGGGACACTGAGTTATATTCAAAAAGAATTGAGATGAAGTCCATACTACTAGGGCGATCAAGGGGTATGGCGAGAAAGCAAGAATGGGCTACTGAAGTTGCATGTTCAGCCATGAACTCATTGAATGACGGTGCAGGCGAGAAGGGCCGAATGGCCTACTCCTGCACCTATTTTCTATGTTTCTATGTTTACCCAGCCCGGCTCTATCAGTGGTACTGAGTTACCCAGCCCGGCGCTGTCAGTGGGACTGAGTGACACAGCCCGGCTCTATCAGTGGGACTGAGTTACCCAGCCCGACTCAATCACTGGGAGTGAGTTACCCAGCCCGGCTCTATCAGTGGGACACTGAGTTACCCAGCCCGGCTCTATCAGTGGGATACTGAGTTACCCAGCCCGGCTCTATCAGTGGGACTGAGTTACCCAGCCTGCTCTATCAGTGGGATACTGAGTGACCCAGCCCGGCTCTGTCAGTGGGATACTGAGTTACCCAGCCCGGCTCTATCAGTGGGACACTGAGTTACCCAGCCCGGCTCTATCCGTGGGACTGAGTTACCAGCTCGCTCTATCAGTGGGACACTGAGTTACCCAGCCCGGCTGGATCAGTGGGATACTGAGTTACCCAGCCCGGCTCTATCAGTGGGACACTGAGTGACCCAGCCCGGCTCTGTCAGTGGGACACTGAGTTTCTCAGCCCGGCTCTATCAGCGGAACACTGAGTAACCCAGCCCGACTCAATCACTGGGACTGTGTTACCCAGCCCTGCTCTGTCAGTGGGACACTGAGTTACCCAGCCCGGCTCAATCACTGAGAGTGAGTTACCCAGCCCAGCTCTCGCAGTGCGACACTGAGTTACCCAGCCCGGCTCTGTCAGTGGGACACTGAGTTACCCAGCCCGGCTCTATCACTACGACTGAGTTACCCGCCCGGCTCTATCAGTTGACACTGAGTTACCCAGCCCCGATCCACCAGTGGGACTGAGTTACCCAGCCCGGCTCTGTCAGTGAGACACTGAGTTACCAGGCCCGATCTATCAGTGGGACTGAGTGACACAGCACGGCACTATCATTGTGACTGAGTTACCCAGCCCGTCTCTATCAGTGGTACACTGAGTTACCCAGCCCCGATCCACCAGTGGGACTGAGTTACCCAGCCCGGCTCTGTCAGTGAGACACTGAGTTACCAGGCCCGATCTATCAGTGGGACTGAGTTACACAGCACGGCACTATCATTGTGACTGAGTTTCCCAGTCCGGCTCTATCAGTGGTACTGAGTTACCCAGCCCGGCTCAATCAGTGGGACAGAGTTACCCAGCCTGTCTCCATCAGTGGGACTGAGTTACCAAGACCGGCTCTGTCAGTGGGACACTGAGTTACCCAGCCCGGCTCTATCAGTGGGACACTGAGTTATCAGCCCGGCTCTGTCAGTGGGACACTGAGTTACCAGGCCCGATCTATCAGTGGGACTGAGTTACACAGCACGGCACTATCATTGTGACTGAGTTTCCCAGCCAGGCTCTATCAGTGGGCCACTGAGTTACCCAGCCCGGCTCTATGAGTGGTACACTGAGTTACCCAGCAAGGCGCTATCAGTGGGACTGAGTTACCCAGCCCGGCTCGATCAGTGGGACTGAGTTACCCACCCGGCTCTGTCAGTGGGACAACCGAGTTACCCAGCCCGGCTCTATCAGCGGCACACTGAGTTGCCAAGCCCGGCTCTGTCAGTGGGACTGAGTTACACAGCACGGCTCTATCAGTGTGACACTGAGTTACCAGGCCTGATCTATGAGTGGGACTGAGTTACACAGCCCGGCTCTGTCAGTGGGACACTGAGTTACCAGGCCCGATCTATCAGTGGGACTGAGTTACACAGCACGGCACTATCATTGTGACTGAGTTTCCCAGCCAGGCTCTATCAGTGGGCCACTGAGTTACCCAGCCCGGCTCTGTCAGTGGGACACTGAGTTACCCAGCCCGACTCAATCACTGGGACAGTGTTCCCCAGCCCTGCTCTGTCAGTGGGACACTGAGTTACCCAGTCCGGCTCGATCACTGGGACTGAGTTACCCAGCCCAGATCTATCAGTGGGACACTGAGTTACCCAGCCCGGCTCTATCAGTGGGACTGAGTTCCCCAGCCCGGCTCTATCAGTGGGACTGAGTTACCAGCCCGCTCTATCAGTGGGACACTGAGTTACCCAGCCCGGCTGGATCAGTGGGATACTGAGTTACCCAGCCCGGCTCTATCATTGGGACTGAGTTACCCAGCCTGCTCCATCATTGGGATACTGAGTTACCCAGCCCGGCTGGATCAGTGGGATACTGAGTTACCCAGCCCGGCTCTATCATTCGGACTGAGTTACCCAGCCTGCTCCATCATTGGGATACTGAGTTACCCAGCCCGGCTCTATCAGTGGGACACTGAGTGACCCAGCCCGGCTCTGTCAGTGGACACTGAGTTTCTCAGCCCGGCTCTATCAGCGGAACACTGAGTAACCCAGCCCGACTCAATCACTGGGACTGTGTTACCCAGCCCTGCTCTGTCAGTGGGACACTGAGTTACCCAGCCCGGCTCAATCACTGGGAGTGAGTTACCCAGCCCGGCTCTCTCAGTGCGACACTGAGTTACCCAGCCCGGCTCTGTCAGTGGGACACTGAGTTACCCAGCCCGGCTCTATCAGTGGGACTGAGTTCCCCAGCCCGGCTCTATCAGTGGGACTGAGTTACCAGCCCGCTCTATCAGTGGGACACTGAGTTACCCAGCCCGGCTGGATCAGTGGGATACTGAGTTACCCAGCCCGGCTCTATCATTCGGACTGAGTTACCCAGCCCGGCTCTATCATTGGGACTGAGTTACCCAGCCTGCTCCATCACTGGGATACTGAGTTACCCAGCCCGGCTGGATCAGTGGGATACTGAGTTACCCAGCCCGGCTCTATCATTCGGACTGAGTTACCCAGCCTGCTCCATCATTGGGATACTGAGTTACCCAGCCCGGCTCTATCAGTGGGACACTGAGTGACCCAGCCCGGCTCTGTCAGTGGGACACTGAGTTTCTCAGCCCGGCTCTATCAGCGGAACACTGAGTAACCCAGCCCGACTCAATCACTGGGACTGTGTTACCCAGCCCTGCTCTGTCAGTGGGACACTGAGTTACCCAGCCCGGCTCAATCACTGGGAGTGAGTTACCCAGCCCGGCTCTCTCAGTGCGACACTGAGTTACCCAGCCCGGCTCTGTCAGTGGGACACATAGAAACATAGAAACATAGAAAATAGGTGCAGGAGCAGGCCATTCAGCCCTTCTAGCCTGCACCGCCATTCAACGAGTTCATGGCTGAACATGAAACTTCAGTACCCACTTCCTGCTTTCACGCCATACCCCTTGATCCCCCGAGTAGTAAGGACTTCATCTAACTCCCTTTTGAATATATTTAGTGAATTGGCCTCAACTACTTCCTGTGGTAGAGAATTCCACAGGTTCACCACTCTCTGGGTGAAGAAGTTTCTCCTTATCTCGGTCCTAAATGGCTTACCCCTTATCCTTAGACTGTGACCCCTGGTTCTGGACTTCCCCAACATTGGGAACATTCTTCCTGCATCCAACCTGTCCAAACCCTGAGTTACCCAGCCCGGCTCTATCACTAGGACTGAGTTACCCGCCCAGCTCTATCAGTGTGACACTGAGTTACCAGGCCTGTTCTATCAGTGGGACTGAGTGACACAGCACGGCACTATCATTGTGACTGAGTTACCCAGCCCGGCTCTATCACTGGGACACTTTGTTCGCCAGCCAGTCACTATCAGTGGGACACTGAGATACCCAGCCCGATCCACCAGTGGGACTGAGTTACCCAGCCCGGCTCTGTCAGTGGGACACTGAGTTACCAGGCCCGATCTGTCAGTGGGATACTGAGTTACCCAGCCCGGCTCTATCAGTGGGATACTGAGTTACCCAGCCCGGCTCTATCAGTGGGACTGAGTTACCCAGCCTGCTCTATCAGTGGGACACTGAGTTACCCAGCCCGGCTCTATCAGTGGCCCACTGAGTGACCCAGCCCGGCTCTGTCAGTGGGACACTGAGTTACCAGGCCCGATCTATCAGTGGGACTGAGTTACACAGCACGGCACTATCATTGTGACTGAGTTTCCCAGCCAGGCTCTATCAGTGGGCCACTGAGTTACCCAGCCCGGCTCTGTCAGTGGGACACTGAGTTACCCAGCCCGACTCAATCACTGGGACAGTGTTCCCCAGTCCGGCTCGATCACTGGGACTGAGTTACCCAGCCCAGATCTATCAGTGGGACACTGAGTTACCCAGCCCGGCTCTATCAGTGGGACTGAGTTCCCCAGCCCGGCTCTATCAGTGGGACTGAGTTACCAGCCCGCTCTATCAGTGGGACACTGAGTTACCCAGCCCGGCTGGATCAGTGGGATACTGAGTTACCCAGCCCGGCTCTATCATTCGGACTGAGTTACCCAGCCTGCTCCATCATTGGGATACTGAGTTACCCAGCCCGGCTCTATCAGTGGGACACTGAGTGACCCAGCCCGGCTCTGTCAGTGGGACACTGAGTTTCTCAGCCCGGCTCTATCAGCGGAACACTGAGTAACCCAGCCCGACTCAATCACTGGGACTGTGTTACCCAGCCCTGCTCTGTCAGTGGGACACTGAGTTACCCAGCCCGGCTCAATCACTGGGAGTGAGTTACCCAGCCCGGCTCTCTCAGTGCGACACTGAGTTACCCAGCCCGGCTCTGTCAGTGGGACACTGAGTTACCCAGCCCGGCTCTATCAGTGGGACTGAGTTCCCCAGCCCGGCTCTATCAGTGGGACTGAGTTACCAGCCCGCTCTATCAGTGGGACACTGAGTTACCCAGCCCGGCTGGATCAGTGGGATACTGAGTTACCCAGCCCGGCTCTATCATTGGGACTGAGTTACCCAGCCTGCTCCATCACTGGGATACTGAGTTACCCAGCCCGGCTGGATCAGTGGGATACTGAGTTACCCAGCCCGGCTCTATCATTCGGACTGAGTTACCCAGCCTGCTCCATCATTGGGATACTGAGTTACCCAGCCCGGCTCTATCAGTGGGACACTGAGTGACCCAGCCCGGCTCTGTCAGTGGGACACTGAGTTTCTCAGCCCGGCTCTATCAGCGGAACACTGAGTAACCCAGCCCGACTCAATCACTGGGACTGTGTTACCCAGCCCTGCTCTGTCAGTGGGACACTGAGTTACCCAGCCCGGCTCAATCACTGGGAGTGAGTTACCCAGCCCGGCTCTCTCAGTGCGACACTGAGTTACCCAGCCCGGCTCTGTCAGTGGGACACATAGAAACATAGAAACATAGAAAATAGGTGCAGGAGCAGGCCATTCAGCCCTTCTAGCCTGCACCGCCATTCAACGAGTTCATGGCTGAACATGAAACTTCAGTACCCACTTCCTGCTTTCACGCCATACCCCTTGATCCCCCGAGTAGTAAGGACTTCATCTAACTCCCTTTTGAATATATTTAGTGAATTGGCCTCAACTACTTCCTGTGGTAGAGAATTCCACAGGTTCACCACTCTCTGGGTGAAGAAGTTTCTCCTTATCTCGGTCCTAAATGGCTTACCCCTTATCCTTAGACTGTGACCCCTGGTTCTGGACTTCCCCAACATTGGGAACATTCTTCCTGCATCCAACCTGTCCAAACCCTGAGTTACCCAGCCCGGCTCTATCACTAGGACTGAGTTACCCGCCCAGCTCTATCAGTGTGACACTGAGTTACCAGGCCTGTTCTATCAGTGGGACTGAGTGACACAGCACGGCACTATCATTGTGACTGAGTTACCCAGCCCGGCTCTATCACTGGGACACTTTGTTCGCCAGCCAGTCACTATCAGTGGGACACTGAGATACCCAGCCCGATCCACCAGTGGGACTGAGTTACCCAGCCCGGCTCTGTCAGTGGGACACTGAGTTACCAGGCCCGATCTGTCAGTGGGATACTGAGTTACCCAGCCCGGCTCTATCAGTGGGATACTGAGTTACCCAGCCCGGCTCTATCAGTGGGACTGAGTTACCCAGCCTGCTCTATCAGTGGGACACTGAGTTACCCAGCCCGGCTCTATCAGTGGCCCACTGAGTGACCCAGCCCGGCTCTGTCAGTGGGACACTGAGTTACCAGGCCCGATCTATCAGTGGGACTGAGTTACACAGCACGGCACAAACATTGTGACTGAGTTTCCTAGCCAGGCTCTATCAGTGGGCCACTGAGTTACCCAGCCCGGCTCTCTCAGTGGGAAACTGAGTTACCCAGCCCGACTCAGTCAGTGGGAAACTGTGATACCCAGCCCGCCTCTATCAGTGGCACTAAGTTACCCAGCCCGGCTGGATCAGTGGGATACTGAGTTACCCAGCCCGGCTCTATCAGTGGGACTGAGTTACCCAGCCTGCTCCATCATGGGATACTGAGTTACCCAGCCCGGCTCTATCAGTGGGACACTGAGTGACCCAGCCCGGCTCTGTCAGTGGGACACTGAGTTACCCCGCCCGACTCAATCAGTGGGAAACAAAGTTACCCAGCCCGGATCTCTCAGTGCGACAATGAGTTATCAGCCCGGCTCTGTCAGTGGGACACTGAGTTACCAGGCCCGATCTATCAGTGGGACTGAGTTACACAGCACGGCACTATCATTGTGACTGAGTTTCCCAGCCCGGCTCTGTCAGTGGGACAACTGAGTTACCCAACCCGGCTCTATCAGCGGCACACTGAGTTGCCCAGCCCGGCTCTGTCACTGGGACTGAGTTACCCAGCCAGGCTCTGTCAGTGGGACACTGAATTACCCAGCCAGGCTCGATCAGTGGGACACTGAGTTACCCAGCCCGGCTCTGTCAGTGGGACACTGAGTTACCCAGCCCGGCTCTATGAGTGGTACACTGAGTTACCCAGCAAGGCGCTATCAGTGGGACTGAGTTACCCAGCCCGGCTCGATCAGTGGGACTGCGTTACCCAGCCCAGATCTATCAGTGGGACAACCGAGTTACCCAGCCCGGCTCTATCACTGGGAGTGAGTTACCCAGCCCGGCTCTATCAGTGGGACACTGAGTTACCCAGCCTGCTCTATCAGTGGGATACCGAATTACCCAGCCCGGCTCTATCAGTGGGATACTGAGTTACCCAGCCCGGCTCTATCAGTGGGACACTGAGTTACCCAGCCCGGCTCTATCAGTGGCCCACTGAGTGACCCAGCCCGGCTCTGTCAGTGGGACACTGAGTTACCAGGCCCGATCTATCAGTGGGACTGAGTTACACAGCACGGCACTATCATTGTGACTGAGTTTCCCAGCCAGGCTCTATCAGTGGGCCACTGAGTTACCCAGCCCGGCTCAGTCAGTGGGACACTGAGTTACCCAGCCCGACTCAATCAGTGGGTAACTGTGATACCCAGCCCGCCTCTATCAGTGGCACTCAGTTACGCAGCCCGGCTCTATCACTGGGACGGAGTTACCACGCCCGGCTCTGTCAGTGGGACTGAGTTACCCAGCCCGGCTCCATCAGTGGGACACTGAGTTCCCCAGCCCGGCTCTATCAGTGGGACTGAGTTAACCAGCCCGGCTCTATCAGTGGTACTGAGTTACCCAGCCCGGCTCAATCAGTGGGACTGAGTTACCCAGCCTGTCTCCATTAGTGGGACTGAGTTACCAAGACCGGCTCTGTCAGTGGGACACTGAGTTACCCAGCCCGGCTCTATCAGTGGGACACTGAGTTACCCAGCCCGTCTCAATCACTGGGACTGAGTTACCCAGCCCGGCTCTCTCAGTGCGACACTGAGTTATCAGCCCGGCTCTGTCAGTGGGACACTGAGTTACCAGGCCCGATCTATCAGTGGGACTGAGTTACACAGCACGGCACTATCATTGTGACTGAGTTTCCCAGCCAGGCTCCATCAGTGGGCCACTGAGTTACCCAGCCCGGCTCTATGAGTGGTACACTGAGTTACCCAGCAAGGCGCTATCAGTGGGACTGAGTTACCCAGCCCGGCTCGATCAGTGGGACTGAGTTACCCAGCCCGGCTCTGTCAGTGGGACAACTGAGTTTCCAGCCCGGCTCTATCAGCGGCACACTGGGTTGCCCAGCCCGGCTCTGTCACTGGGACTGAGTTACCCAGCCAGGCTCTGTCAGTGGGACACTGAGTTACCCAGCCCGGCTCTGTCAGTGGGACTGAGTTCCCCAGCCCGGCTCTATCAGTGGGACTGAGTTACCCAGCCCGGCTCTGTCAGTGGGACAACTGAGTTACCCAGCCCGGCTCTATCAGTGGGATACTGAGTTACCCAGCCCGGCTCTGTCAGTGGGACAACTGAGTTACCCAGCCCGGCTCTATCAGCGGCACACTGAGTTGCCCAGCCCGGCTCTGTCACTGTGACTGAGTTACCCAGCCAGTCTCTGTCAGTGGGACACTGAATTACCCAGCCAGGCTCGATCAGTGGGCCACTGAGTTCCCCAGCCCGGCTCTATCAGTGGGACTGAGTTACCCAGCCCGGCTCTGTCAGTGGGACAACTGAGTTACCCAGCCCGGCTCTATCAGCGGCACACTGAGTTGCCCAGCCCGGCTCTGTCACTGTGACTGAGTTACCCAGCCAGTCTCTGTCAGTGGGACACTGAATTACCCAGCCAGGCTCGATCAGTGGGCCACTGAGTTACCCAGCCCGGCTCTGTCAGTGGGACACTGAGTTACCACGCCCGGCTCTGTCAGTGGGACTGAGTTACCCAGCCCGGCACTATCAGTGGGACACTGAGTTCCCCAGCCCGGCTCTATCAGTGGGACTGAGTTACCCAGCCCGGCTCTGTCAGTGGGACAACTGAGTTTCCAGCCCGGCTCTATCAGCGGCACACTGAGTTGCCCAGCCCGGCTCTGTCACTGGGACTGAGTTACCCAGCCAGGCTCTGTCAGTGGGACACTGAGTTACCCAGCCCGGCTCTGTCAGTGGGACTGAGTTGCCCAGCCCGGCTCTGTCACTGTGACTGAGTTACCCAGCCAGTCTCTGTCAGTGGGACACTGAATTACCCAGCCAGGCTCGATCAGTGGGCCACTGAGTTACCCAGCCCGGCTCTGTCAGTGGGACACTGAGTTACCCAGCCCGACTCAATCACTGGGACAGTGTTCCCCAGCCCGGCTCTGTCAGTGGGACACTGAGTTACCCAGCCCGGCTCTATCACTGGGAGTGAGTTACCCAGCCCGGCTCTATCAGTGGGACACTGAGTTACCCAGCCTGCTCTATCAGTGGGATACTGCGTTACACAGCCCGGCTCTGTCAGTGGGACACTGAGTTACCAGGCCCGATCTATCAGTGGGACTGAGTTACACAGCACGGCACTATCATTGTGACTGAGTTTCCCAGCCAGGCTCTATCAGTGGGCCACTGAGTTACCCAGCCCGGCTCTATGAGTGGTACACTGAGTTACCCAGCAAGGCTCTATCAGTGGGACTGAGTTACCCAGCCCGGCTCGATCAGTGGGACTGCGTTACCCAGCCCGGCTCTGTCAGTGGGACAACCGAGTTACCCAGCTCGGCTCTATCAGCGGCACACTGAGTTGCCAAGCCCGGCTCTGTCAGTGGGACTGAGTTACGCAGCCGGGCTCTGTCAGTGGGACATTGTGTTACGCAGAACCGCTCTATCAGTAGGACTGAGTTAGCCAGCCCGGCTCTATCAGTGGGACTGAGTTAGAAGCCCGCTCTATCAGTGGGACACTGAGTTCCCCAGCCTGGATCTATCAGTGGGACACTGAGTTACCCAGCCCGGCTCTGTCAGTGTGCCACTGTGTGACCCAGCCCGGCTCTATAAGTGGGACACTGAGTTACCCAGCCCGGCTGTCAGTGGGACACTGCGTTATATTCAAAAAGAATTGAGATGAAGTCCATACTACTAGGGCGATCAAGGAGTATGGCGAGAAAGCAGGAATGGGCTACTGAAGTTGCATGTTCAGCCATGAACTCATTGAATGGCGGTGCAGGCGAGAAGGGCCGAATGGCCTACTCCTGCACCTATGTTCTATGTTTCTATATTTACCCAGCCCGGCTCTATCAGTGGTACTGAGTTACCCAGCCCGGCTCTGTCAGTGGTACTGAGTTACCCAGCCCGGCTCTATCAGTGGGACACTGAGTTACCCAGCCTGCTCTATCTGTGGGATACCGAATTACCCAGCCCGGCTCTATCAGTGGGATACTGAGTTACCCAGCCCGGCTCTATCAGTGGGACACTGAGTTACCCAGCCCGGCTCTATCAGTGGCCCACTGAGTGACCCAGCCCGGCTCTGTCAGTGGGACACTGAGTTACCAGGCCCGATCTATCAGTGGGACTGAGTTACACAGCACGGCACTATCATTGTGACTGAGTTTCCCAGCCAGGCTCTATCAGTGGGCCACTGAGTTACCCAGCCCGGCTCAGTCAGTGGGACACTGAGTTACCCAGCCCGACTCAATCAGTGGGAAACTGTGATACCCAGCCCGCCTCTATCAGTGGCACTCAGTTACGCAGCCCGGCTCTATCACTGGGACGGAGTTACCACGCCCGGCTCTGTCAGTGGGACTGAGTTACCCAGCCCGGCTCCATCAGTGGGACACTGAGTTCCCCAGCCCGGCTCTATCAGTGGGACTGAGTTACCCAGCCCGGCTCTATCAGTGGTACTGAGTTACCCAGCCCGGCTCAATCAGTGGGACTGAGTTACCCAGCCTGTCTCCATTAGTGGGACTGAGTTACCAAGACCGGCTCTGTCAGTGGGACACTGAGTTACCCAGCCCGGCTCTATCAGTGGGACACTGAGTTACCCAGCCCGTCTCAATCACTGGGACTGAGTTACCCAGCCCGGCTCTCTCAGTGCGACACTGAGTTATCAGCCCGGCTCTGTCAGTGGGACACTGAGTTACCAGGCCCGATCTATCAGTGGGACTGAGTTACACAGCACGGCACTATCATTGTGACTGAGTTTCCCAGCCAGGCTCTATCAGTGGGCCACTGAGTTACCCAGCCCGGCTCTATGAGTGGTACACTGAGTTACCCAGCAAGGCTCTGTCAGTGGGACACTGAGTTACCCAGCCCGGCTCTGTCAGTGGGACTGAGTTACCCAGCCCGGCTCTGTCAGTGGGACAACTGAGTTACCCAGCCCGGCTCTATCAGCGGCACACTGAGTTGCCCAGCCCGGCTCTGTCACTGTGACTGAGTTACCCAGCCAGTCTCTGTCAGTGGGACACTGAATTACCCAGCCAGGCTCGATCAGTGGGCCACTGAGTTACCCAGCCCGGCTCTATCAGTGGGACACTGAGTTACCAGGCCCGATCTATCAGTGGGACTGAGTTACACAGCACGGCACTATCATTGTGACTGAGTTTCCCAGCCAGGCTCTATCAGTGGGCCACTGAGTTACCCATCCCGGCTCTGTCAGTGGGACACTGAGTTACCCAGCCCGACTCAATCAGTGGGAAACTGTGATACCCAGCCCGCCTCTATCAGTGGCACTCAGTTACGCAGCCCGGCTCTATCACTGGGACGGAGTTACCACGCCCGGCTCTGTCAGTGGGACACTGAGTTCCCCAGCCCGGCTCTATCAGTGGGACACTGAGTTACCCAGCCTGCTCTATCAGTGGGATACTGAGTTACCCAGCCCGGCTCTATCAGTGGGATACTGAATTACTCAGCCCGGCTCTATCAGTGGGATACTGAGTTACCCAGCTCGGCTCTATCAGTGGGACACTGAGTTTCCCAGCCCGGCTCCATCAGTGGCCCACTGAGTTACCCAGCTCGGCTGTCAGTGGGACACTGCGTTATATTCAAAAAGAATTGAGATGAAGTCCATACTACTAGGGCGATCAAGGAGTATGGCGAGAAAGCAGGAATGGGCTACTGAAGTTGCATGTTCAGCCATGAACTCATTGAATGGCGGTGCAGGCGAGAAGGGCCGAATGGCCTACTCCTGCACCTTTGTTCTATGTTTCTATGTTTACCCAGCCCGGCTCTATCAGTGGTAATGAGTTACCCAGCCCGGCTCTGTCAGTGGGACTGAGTTACCCAGCCCGGCTCTATCAGTGGTACTGAGTTACCCAGCCCGGCTCTATCAGTGGGACACTGAGTTACCCAGCCTGCTCTATCAGTGGGATACTGAGTTACCCAGCCCGGCTCTATCAGTGGGACACTGAGTTACCCAGCCCGACTCCATCAGTGGCCCACTGAGTGACGCAGCCCGGCTCTGTCAGTGGGACATTGAGTTACCAGGCCCGATCTATCAGTGGGCCACTGAGTTACCCAGCCCGGCTCTGTCATTGGGACACTGAGTTACCAGGCCCGATCTATCAGTGGGACTGAGTTACACAGCACGGCACTATCATTGTGACTGAGTTTCCCAGCCAGGCTCTATCAGTGGGCCACTGAGTTACCCAGCCCGGCTCTGTCAGTGGGACACTGAGTTACCCAGCCCGACTCAATCAGTGGGAAACTGTGATACCCAGCCCGCCTCTATCAGTGGCACTCAGTTACGCAGCCCGGCTCTATCACTGGGACGGAGTTACCACGCCCGGCTCTGTCAGTGGGACTGAGTTACCCAGCCCGGCTCCATCAGTGGGACACTGAGTTCCCCAGCCCGGCTCTATCAGTGGGACTGAGTTACCCAGCCCGGCTCTATCAGTGGTACTGAGTTACCCAGCCCGGCTCAATCAGTGGGACTGAGTTACCCAGCCTGTCTCCATTAGTGGGACTGAGTTACCAAGACCGGCTCTGTCAGTGGGACACTGAGTTACCCAGCCCGGCTCTATCAGTGGGACACTGAGTTACCCAGCCCGTCTCAATCACTGGGACTGAGTTACCCAGCCCGGCTCTCTCAGTGCGACACTGAGTTATCAGCCCGGCTCTGTCAGTGGGACACTGAGTTACCAGGCCCGATCTATCAGTGGGACTGAGTTACACAGCACGGCACTATCATTGTGACTGAGTTACCCAGCCTTGCTCTATCAGTGGTACTGAGTTACCCAGCACGGCTCTATCAGTGGGACTGAGTTCCCCAGCCCGGCTCTGTCAGTGGGACTGAGTTACCCAGCCCGGCTCTATCAGTGGGATACTGAGTTACCCAGCCCGGCTCTATCAGTGGGACACTGAGTTACCCAGCCCGGCTCTATCAGCGGCACACTGATTTGCCCAGCCCGGCTCTGTCACTGGGACTGAGTTACCCAGCCAGGCTCTGTCAGTGGGACACTGAGTTACCCAGCCAGGCTCGATCAGTGGGCCACTGAGTTACCCAGCCCGGCTCTATCAGTGGGACACTGAGTTACCCAGCCTGCTCTATCAGTGGGATACTGCGTTACCCAGCCCGGCTCTGTCAGTGGGACACTGAGTTACCAGGCCCGATCTATCAGTGGGACTGAGTTACACAGCACGGCACTATCATTGTGACTGAGTTTCCCAGCCAGGCTCTATCAGTGGGCCACTGAGTTACCCAGCCCGGCTCTATGAGTGGTACACTGAGTTACCCAGCAAGGCTCTATCAGTGGGACATTGTGTTACGCAGAACCGCTCTATCAGTAGGACTGAGTTACCCAGCCCGGCTCTATCAGTGGTACTGAGTTAGAAGCCCGCTCTATCAGTGGGACACTGAGTTCCCCAGCCTGGATCTATCAGTGGGACACTGAGTTACCCAGCCCTGCTCTGTCAGTGTGCCACTGTGTGACCCAGCCCGGCTCTATAAGTGGGACACTGAGTTACCCAGCCCGGCTGTCAGTGGGACACTGCGTTATATTCAAAAAGAATTGAGATGCAGTCCATACTACTAGGGCGATCAAGCAGTATGGCGAGAAAGCAGGAATGGGCTACTGAAGTTGCATGTTCAGCCATGAACTCATTGAATGGCGGTGCAGGCGAGAAGGGCCGAATGGCCTACTCCTGCACCTATGTTCTATGTTTCTATGTTTACCCAGCCCGGCGCTATCAGTGGTACTGAGTTACCCAGCCCGGCTCTGTCAGTGGGACTGAGTTACCCAGCCCGGCTCTATCAGTGGTACTGAGTTACCCAGCCCGGCTCTATCAGTGGGACACTGAGTTACCCAGCCTGCTCTATCAGTGGGATACTGAGTTACCCAGCCCGGCTCTATCAGTGGGATACTGAGTTACCCAGCCCGGCTCTATCAGTGGGATACTGAGTTACCCAGCCCAGCTCTATCAGTGGGACACTGAGTTACCCAGCCCGGCTCTATCAGTGGCCCACTGATTGACCCAGCCCGGCTCTGTCAGTGGGACACTGAGTTACCAGGCCCGATCTATCAGTGGGACTGAGTTACACAGCACGGCACTATCATTGTGACTGAGTTTCCCAGCCAGGCTCTATCAGTGGGCCACTGAGTTACCCAGCCCGGCTCTGTCAGTGGGAAACTGAGTTACCCAGCCCGACTCAATCACTGGGACAGTGTTCCCCAGCACTGCTCTGTCAGTGGGACACTGAGTTACCCAGCCCGGCTCAATCACTGGGAGTGAGTTACTGTGGAAATGTATTTTTATCTAAGCTGATACCATACGGTATTTGTGTGCCTTTTGATTAAAATGGAGTCCTGGCAGCTAGGAGACAAGTCATGCTGAGACAAGTAACCCCCCATGGTGCTCTCCTATTGTCTACACGACATGAGTTCCATGTCACCCCACCCTTATCTTCGAGCCATTATCTCTTCCCGAGACCTCATCCATTTGATGCAAACAGATAAACTGACCAGGAAATTGGAACAATCCTGACACAATACAAGACAGGTGATAGCCCATTACCTATGACTCATGGAGTAATGGCCGTTTGGCTTTCTGATAACCCTGACAAAAGGAAATATCTGGATACCATGTCAGGACCAGGATTTAGTAATTAACTCTTTATCTGTATTTACTGACTGTGAGACAGAGCAATACACAGGGAGAGGCCAGAACTTTGGTTTTACTGTGTAAATATCTTGTTAAACTGAACCATTTCGGAGGTGTTCACTTAGCCCTTGACTAAGTGTGACCTCCCCTTTGTGAGCAAGTAAATGAAAGAATCTTCTACCGGAGCTGTAAGTGTCGGAGTCATTCTTTTCAGAGGTCGAGATTTCGACAGTTACCCAGCCCGGCTCTATCAGTGGGACTGAGCTCCCCAGCCCGGCTCTATCAGTGGGACTGAGTTACCCAACCTGCTCCATCATTGGGATACTGAGTTACCCAGCCCGGCTCTGTCAGTGGGACACTGAGTTTCTCAGCCCGGCTCTATCAGCGGAACACTGAGTAACCCAGCCCGACTCAATCACTGGGACTGTGTTACCCAGCCCTGCTCTGTCAGTGGGACACTGAGTTACCCAGCCCGGCTCAATCACTGGGAGTGAGTTACCCAGCCCGGCTCTCTCAGTGCGACACTGAGTTACCCAGCCCGGCTCTGTCAGTGGGATACTGAGTTACCCAGCCCGGCTCGATCAGTGGGACACTGAGTTACCCAGCCCGGCTGTATCAGTGGCCCACTGAGTGACCCAGCCCGGCTCTGTCAGTGGGACACTGAGTTACCAGGCCCGATCTATCAGTGGGACTGAGTTACACAGCACGGCACTATCATTGTGACTGAGTTTCCCAGCCAGGCTCTATCAGTGGGCCACTGCGTTACCCAGCCCGGCTCTGTCAGTGGGACACTGAGTTACCAGGCCCGATCTATCAGTGGGACTGAGATACACAGCACGGCACTATCATTGTGACTGAGTTTCCCAGCCAGGCTCTATCAGTGGGCCACTGAGTTACCCAGCCCGGCTCTGTCAGTGGGGCACTGAGTTACCCAGCCCGACTCAATCAGTGGGAAACTGTGATACCCAGCCCGCCTCTATCAGTGGCACTCAGTTACGCAGCCCGGCTCTATCACTGGGACGGAGTTACCACGCCCGGCTCTGTCAGTGGGACTGAGTTACCCAGCCCGGCTCCATCAGTGGGACACTGAGTTCCCCAGCCCGGCTCTATCAGTGGGAATTAGTTACCCAGCCCGGCTCAATCAGTGGGACTGAGTTACCCAGCCTGTCTCCATCAGTGGGACTGAGTTACCAAGACCGGCTCTGTCAGTGGGACACTGACTTACCCAGCCCGGCTCTATCAGTGGGACACTGAGTTACCCAGCCCGTCTCAATCACTGGGACTGAGTTACGCAGCCCGGCTCTCTCAGTGCGACACTGAGTTATCAGCTCAGCTCTGTCAGTGGGACACTGAGTTACCAGGCCCGATCTATCAGTGGGACTGAGTTACACAGCACGGCACTATCATTGTGACTGAGTTTCCCAGCCAGGCTCTATCAGTGGTACATTGAGTTACCCAGCAAGGCGCTATCAGTGGGACTGAGTTACCCAGCCCGGCTCGATCAGTGGGACTGAGTTACCCAGCCCAGCTCTGTCAGTGGGACAACTGAGTTACCCAGCCCGGCTCTATCAGCGGCACACTGAGTTGCCCAGCCCGGCTCTGTCACTGGGACTGAGTTACCCAGCCAGGCTCTGTCAGTGGGACACTGTCTTACCCAGCCCGGCTCTGTCAGTGGGACACTGAGTTACCCAGCCTGACTCAATCACTGGGACAGTGTTCCCCAGCCCGGCTCTGTCAGTGGGACACTGAGTTACCCAGCCCGGCTCAATCACTGGGAGTGAGTTACCCAGCCCGGCTCTATCAGTGGGACACTGAGTTACCCAGCCTGCTCTATCAGTGGGATACTGCGTTACCCAGCCCGGCTCTGTCAGTGGGACACTGAGTTACCCAGCCCGGCTCTATCAGTGGCCCACTGAGTGACCCAGCCCGGCTCTGTCAGTGGGACACTGAGTTACCAGGCCGGATCTATCAGTGGGACTGAGTTACACAGCACGGCACTATCATTGTGACTGAGTTTCCCAGCCAGGCTCTATCAGTGGGCCACTGAGTTACCCAGCCCGGCTCTGTCAGTGGGACACTGAGTTACCCAGCCCGACTCAATCAGTGGGAAACTGTGATACCCAGCCCGCCTCTATCAGTGGCACTCAGTTACACAGCCCGGCTCTATCACTGGGACGGAGTTACCACGCCCGGCTCTATCAGTGGTACTGAGTTACCCAGCCCGGCTCAATCAGTGGGACTGAGTTACCCAGCCTGTCTCCATCAGTGGGACTGAGTTACCAAGACCGGCTCTGTCAGTGGGACACTGAGTTACCCAGCCCGGCTCTATCAGTGGGACACTGAGTTACCCAGCCCGTCTCAATCACTGGGACTGAGTTACCCTGCCCGGCTCTCTCAGTGCGACACTGAGTTATCAGCCCGGCTCTGTCAGTGGTTCACTCAGTTACCAGGCCCGATCTATCAGTGGGACTGAGTTACACAGCACGGCACTATCATTGTGACTGAGTTTCCCAGCCAGGCTCTATCAGCGGCACACTGAGTTGCCCAGCCCGGCTCTGTCACTGGGACTGAGTTACCCAGCCAGGCTCTGTCAGTGGGACACTGTGTTACCCAGACCCGCTCTATCAGTAGGACTTAGTTACCCAGCCCGTCTCAATCAGTGGGACTGAGTTACCCAGCCCGGCTCTGTCAGTGGGACACTGAGTTACCCAGCCCGGCTCTGTCAGTGGGACTGAGTTCCCCAGCCCGGCTCTATCAGTGGGACTGAGTTACCCAGCCCGGCTCCATCAGTGGGACACTGAGTTCCCCAGCCCAACTCAATCACTGGGACAGTGTTCCCCAGCACTGCTCTGTCAGTGGGACACTGAGTTACCCAGCCCGGCTCAATCACTG
This sequence comes from Pristiophorus japonicus, assembly GCF_044704955.1. Classification (NCBI taxonomy): domain Eukaryota; kingdom Metazoa; phylum Chordata; class Chondrichthyes; family Pristiophoridae; genus Pristiophorus; species Pristiophorus japonicus. The sequence goes on from NC_091985.1 coordinate 176,685,815, forward strand.
GGAGTGAGTTACTGTGGAAATGTATTTTTATCTAAGCCGATACCATACGGTATTTGTGTGCCTTTTGATTAAAATGGAGTCCTGGCAGCTAGGAGACAAGTCATGCTGAGACAAGTAACCCCCCATGGTACTCTCCTATTGTCTACACGACAGGAGTTCCATGTCACCCCACCCTTATCTTCGAGCCATTATCTCTTCCCGAGACCTCATCCATTTGATGCAAACAGATAAACTGACCAGGAAATTGGAACAATCCTGACACAATACAAGACAGGTGATAGCCCATTACCTATGACGCATGGAGTAATGGCCGTTTGGCTTTCTGATAACCCTGCAAAAGGAAATATCTGGATACCATGTCAGGACCAGGATTTAGTAATTAACTCTTTATCTGTATTTACTGACTGTGAGACAGAGCAATACACAGGGAGAGGCCAGAACTTTGGTTTTACTGTGTAAATATCTTGTTAAACTGAACCATTTCGGAGGTGTTCACTTAGCCCTTGACTAAGTGTGACCTCCCCTTTGTGAGCAAGTAAATTAAAGAATCTTCTACCGGAGCTGTAAGTGTCGGAGTCATTCTTTTCAGAGGTTGAGATTTCGACAGTTACCCAGCCCGGCTCTATCAGTGGGACACTGAGTTACCCAGCCCGGCTCTATCAGTGGGACTGAGCTCCCCAGCCCGGCTCTATCAGTGGGACTGAGTTACCCAACCTGCTCCATCATTGGGATACTGAGTTAACCAGCCCGGCTCTGTCAGTGGGACACTGAGTTTCTCAGCCCGGCTCTATCAGCGGAACACTGAGTAACCCAGCCCGACTCAATCACTGGGACTGTGTTACCCAGCCCGGCTCTGTCAGTGGGACTGAGTTAACCAGCCCGGCTCTATCAGTGGTACTGAGTTACCCAGCCCGGCTCTATCACTGGGACACTGAGTTACCCAGCCTGCTCTATCAGTGGGATACTGAGTTACCCAGCCCAACTCTATCAGTGGGATACTGAGTTACCCAGCCCGGCTCTATCAGTGGGATACTGAGTTACACAGCCCGGCTCTATCAGTGGGACACTGAGTTACCCAGCCCGGCTGTATCAGTGGCCCACTGAGTGACCCAGCCCGGCTCTGTCAGTGGGACACTGAGTTACCAGGCCCGATCTATCAGTGGGACTGAGTTACACAGCACGGCACTATCATTGTGACTGAGTTTCCCAGCCAGGCTCTATCAGTGGGCCACTGAGTTACCCAGCCCGGCTCTGTCAGTGGGACACTGAGTTACCCAGCCCGACTCAATCAGTGGGAAACTGTGATACCCAGCCCGCCTCTATCAGTGGCACTCAGTGACGCAGCCCGGCTCTATCACTGGGACGGAGTTACCACGCCCGGCTCTGTCCGTGGGACTGAGTTACCCAGCCCGGCTCCATCAGTGGGACACTGAGTTCCCCAGCCCGGCTCTATCAGTGGGACTGAGTTAGCCAGCCCGGCTCGATCAGTGGTACTGAGTTACCCAGCGCGGCTCTATCAGTGGGACACTGAGTTACCCAGCCTGCTCTATCAGTGGGATACTGAGTTACCCAGCCCGGCTCTATCAGTGGGATACTGAATTACCCAGCCCGGCTCTATCAGTGGGATACTGAGTTACCCAGCCCGGCTCTATCAGTGGGACACTGAGTTACCCAGCCCGGCTCCATCAGTGGCCCACTGAGTGACCCAGCCCGGCTCTGTCAGTGGGACATTGAGTTACCAGGCCCGATCTATCAGTGGGACTGAGTTACACAGCACGGCACTATCAATGTGACTGAGTTTCCCAGCCAGGCTCTATCAGTGGGCCACTGAGTTACCCAGCCCGGCTCTGTCAGTGGGACACTGAGTTACCCAGCCCGACTCAATCAGTGGAAAACTGTGATACCCAGCCCGCCTCTATCAGTGGCACTCAGTTACGCAGCCCGGCTCTATCACTGGGACGGAGTTACCACGCCCGGCTCTGTCAGTGGGACTGAGTTACCCAGCCCGGCTCCATCAGTGGGACTGAGTTCCCCAGCCCGGCTCTATCAGTGGTACTGAGTTACCCAGCCCGGCTCAATCAGTGGGACTGAGTTACCCAGCCTGTCTCCATCAGTGGGACTGAGTTACCCAGCCCGGCTCTATCAGTGGGACACTGAGTTACCCAGCCTGCTCTATCAGTGGGATACTGCGTTACCCAGCCCGGCTCTGTCAGTGGGACACTGAGTTACCCAGCCCGGCTCTATCAGTGGCCCACTGAGTGACCCAGCCCGGCTCTGTCAGTGGGACACTGAGTTACCAGGCCTGATCTATCAGTGGGACTGAGTTACACAGCACGGCACTATCATTGTGACTGAGTTTCCCAGCCAGGCTCTATCAGTGGGCCACTGAGTTACCCAGCCCGGCTCTGTCAATGGGAAACTGAGTTACCCAGCCCGACTCAATCACTGGGACAGTGTTCCCCAGCACTGCTCTGTCAGTGGGACACTGAGTTACCCAGCCCGGCTCAATCACTGGGAGTGAGTTACTGTGGAAATGTATTTTTATCTAAGCCGATACCATACGGTATTTGTGTGCCTTTTGATTAAAATGGAGTCCTGGCAGCTAGGAGACAAGTCATGCTGAGACAAGTAACCCCCCATGGTGCTCTCCTATTGTCTACACGACAGGAGTTCCATGTCACCCCACCCTTATCTTCGAGCCATTATCTCTTCCCGAGACCTCATCCATTTGATGCAAACAGATAAACTGACCAGGAAATTGGAACAATCCTGACACAATACAAGACAGGTGATAGCCCATTACCTATGACTCATGGAGTAATGGCCGTTTGGCTTTCTGATAACCCTGACAAAAGGAAATATCTGGATACCATGTCAGGACCAGGATTTAGTAATTAACTCTTTATCTGTATTTACTGACTGTGAGACAGAGCAATACACAGGGAGAGGCCAGAACTTTGGTTTTACTGTGTAAATATCTTGTTAAACTGAACCATTTCGGAGGTGTTCACTTAGCCCTTGACTAAGTGTGACCTCCCCTTTGTGAGCAAGTAAATTAAAGAATCTTCTACCGGAGCTGTAAGTGTCGGAGTCATTCTTTTCAGAGGTCGAGATTTCGACAGTTACCCAGCCCGGCTCTATCAGTGGGACACTGAGTTACCCAGCCCGGCTCTATCAGTGGGACTGAGCTCCCCAGCCCGGCTCTATCAGTGGGACTGAGTTACCCAACCTGCTCCATCATTGGGATACTGAGTTACCCAGCCCGGCTCTGTCAGTGGGACACTGAGTTTCTCAGCCCGGCTCTATCAGCGGAACACTGAGTAACCCAGCCCGACTCAATCACTGGGACTGTGTTACCCAGCCCTGCTCTGTCAGTGGGACACTGAGTTACCCAGCCCGGCTCAATCACTGGGAGTGAGTTACCCAGCCCGGCTCTCTCAGTGCGACACTGAGTTACCCAGCCCGGCTCTGTCAGTGGGACACTGAGTTACCCAGCCTGCTCTATCAGTGGGATACTGAGTTACCCAGCCCGGCTCGATCAGTGGGACACTGAGTTACCCAGCCCGGCTGTATCAGTGGCCCACTGAGTGACCCAGCCCGGCTCTGTCAGTGGGACACTGAGTTACCAGGCCCGATCTATCAGTGGGACTGAGTTACACAGCACGGCACTATCATTGTGACTGAGTTTCCCAGCCAGGCTCTATCAGTGGGCCACTGCGTTACCCAGCCCGGCTCTGTCAGTGGGACACTGAGTTACCAGGCCCGATCTATCAGTGGGACTGAGATACACAGCACGGCACTATCATTGTGACTGAGTTTCCCAGCCAGGCTCTATCAGTGGGCCACTGAGTTACCCAGCCCGGCTCTGTCAGTGGGACACTGAGTTACCCAGCCCGACTCAATCAGTGGGAAACTGTGATACCCAGCCCGCCTCTATCAGTGGCACTCAGTTACGCAGCCCGGCTCTATCACTGGGACGGAGTTACCACGCCCGGCTCTGTCAGTGGGACTGAGTTACCCAGCCCGGCTCCATCAGTGGGACACTGAGTTCCCCAGCCCGGCTCTATCAGTGGGACTTAGTTACCCAGCCCGGCTCAATCAGTGGGACTGAGTTACCCAGCCTGTCTCCATCAGTGGGACTGAGTTACCAAGACCGGCTCTGTCAGTGGGACACTGACTTACCCAGCCCGGCTCTATCAGTGGGACACTGAGTTACCCAGCCCGTCTCAATCACTGGGACTGAGTTACGCAGCCCGGCTCTCTCAGTGCGACACTGAGTTATCAGCTCAGCTCTGTCAGTGGGACACTGAGTTACCATGCCCGATCTATCAGTGGGACTGAGTTACACAGCACGGCACTATCATTGTGACTGAGTTTCCCAGCCAGGCTCTATCAGTGGTACATTGAGTTACCCAGAAAGGCGCTATCAGTGGGACTGAGTTACCCAGCCCGGCTCGATCAGTGGGACTGAGTTACCCAGCCAGGCTCTGTCAGTGGGACACTGTCTTACCCAGCCCGGCTCTGTCAGTGGGACACTGAGTTACCCAGCCTGACTCAATCACTGGGACAGTGTTCCCCAGCCCGGCTCTGTCAGTGGGACACTGAGTTACCCAGCCTGACTCAATCACTGGGACAGTGTTCCCCAGCCCGGCTCTGTCAGTGGGACACTGAGTTACCCAGCCCGGCTCAATCACTGGGACAGTGTTCCCCAGCCCGGCTCTGTCAGTGGGACACTGAGTTACCCAGCCCGGCTCAATCACTGGGAGTGAGTTACCCAGCCCGGCTCTATCAGTGGGACACTGAGTTACCCAGCCTGCTCTATCAGTGGGATACTGCGTTACCCAGCCCGGCTCTGTCAGTGGGACACTGAGTTACCCAGCCCGGCTCTATCAGTGGCCCACTGAGTGACCCAGCCCGGCTCTGTCAGTGGGACACTGAGTTACCAGGCCTGATCTATCAGTGGGACTGAGTTACACAGCACGGCACTATCATTGTGACTGAGTTTCCCAGCCAGGCTCTATCAGTGGGCCACTGAGTTACCCAGCCCGGCTCTATGAGTGGTACACTGAGTTACCCAGCAAGGCTCTATCAGTGGGACTGAGTTACCCAGCCCGGCTCTGTCAGTGGGACACTGAGTTACCCAGCCCGGCTCTATCAGTGGGACGGAGTTACCACGCCCGGCTCTATCAGTGGTACTGAGTTACCCAGCCCGGCTCAATCAGTGGGACTGAGTTACCCAGCCTGTCTCCATCAGTGGGACTGAGTTACCAAGACCGGCTCTGTCAGTGGGACACTGAGTTACCCAGCCAGGCTCTATCAGTGGGACACTGAGTTACCCAGCCCGGCTCAATCACTGGGACTGAGTTACCCTGCCCGGCTCTCTCAGTGCGACACTGAGTTATCAGCCCGGCTCTGTCAGTGGTTCACTCAGTTACCAGGCCCGATCTATCAGTGGGACTGTGTTACACAGCACGGCACTATCATTGTGACTGAGTTTCCCAGCCAGGCTCTATCAGCGGCACACTGAGTTGCCCAGCCCGGCTCTGTCACTGGGACTGAGTTACCCAGCCAGGCTCTGTCAGTGGGACACTGTGTTACCCAGACCCGCTCTATCAGTAGGACTTAGTTACCCAGCCCGTCTCAATCAGTGGGACTGAGTTACCCAGCCCGGCTCTGTCAGTGGGACACTGAGTTACCCAGCCCGGCTCTGTCAGTGGGACTGAGTTCCCCAGCCCGGCTCTATCAGTGGGACTGAGTTACCCAGCCCGGCTCCATCAGTGGGACACTGAGTTCCCCAGCCCAACTCAATCACTGGGACAGTGTTCCCCAGCACTGCTCTGTCAGTGGGACACTGAGTTACCCAGCCCGGCTCAATCACTGGGAGTGAGTTACTGTGGAAATGTATTTTTATCTAAGCCGATACCATACGGTATTTGTGTGCCTTTTGATTAAAATGGAGTCCTGGCAGCTAGGAGACAAGTCATGCTGAGACAAGTAACCCCCCATGGTGCTCTCCTATTGTCTACACGACAGGAGTTCCATGTCACCCCACCCTTATCTTCGAGCCATTATCTCTTCCCGAGACCTCATCCATTTGATGCAAACAGATAAACTGACCAGGAAATTGGAACAATCCTGACACAATACAAGACAGGTGATAGCCCATTACCTATGACTCATGGAGTAATGGCCGTTTGGCTTTCTGATAACCCTGACAAAAGGAAATATCTGGATACCATGTCAGGACCAGGATTTAGTAATTAACTCTTTATCTGTATTTACTGACTGTGAGACAGAGCAATACACAGGGAGAGGCCAGAACTTTGGTTTTACTGTGTAAATATCTTGTTAAACTGAACCATTTCGGAGGTGTTCACTTAGCCCTTGACTAAGTGTGACCTCCCCTTTGTGAGCAAGTAAATTAAAGAATCTTCTACCGGAGCTGTAAGTGTCGGAGTCATTCTTTTCAGAGGTTGAGATTTCGACAGTTACCCAGCCCGGCTCTATCAGTGGGACACTGAGTTACCCAGCCCGGCTCTATCAGTGGGACTGAGCTCCCCAGCCCGGCTCTATCAGTGGGACTGAGTTACCCAACCTGCTCCATCATTGGGATACTGAGTTACCCAGCCCGGCTCTGTCAGTGGGACACTGAGTTACCCAGCCTGACTCAATCACTGGGACAGTGTTCCCCAGCCCGGCTCTGTCAGTGGGACACTGAGTTACCCAGCCTGACTCAATCACTGGGACAGTGTTCCCCAGCCCGGCTCTGTCAGTGGGACACTGAGTTACCCAGCCCGGCTCAATCACTGGGACAGTGTTCCCCAGCCCGGCTCTGTCAGTGGGACACTGAGTTACCCAGCCCGGCTCAATCACTGGGAGTGAGTTACCCAGCCCGGCTCTATCAGTGGGACACTGAGTTACCCAGCCTGCTCTATCAGTGGGATACTGCGTTACCCAGCCCGGCTCTGTCAGTGGGACACTGAGTTACCCAGCCCGGCTCTATCAGTGGCCCACTGAGTGACCCAGCCCGGCTCTGTCAGTGGGACACTGAGTTACCAGGCCTGATCTATCAGTGGGACTGAGTTACACAGCACGGCACTATCATTGTGACTGAGTTTCCCAGCCAGGCTCTATCAGTGGGCCACTGAGTTACCCAGCCCGGCTCTATGAGTGGTACACTAAGTTACCCAGCAAGGCTCTATCAGTGGGACTGAGTTACCCAGCCCGGCTCTGTCAGTGGGACACTGAGTTACCCAGCCCGGCTCTGTCAGTGGGACACTGAGTTTCTCAGCCCGGCTCTATCAGCGGAACACTGAGTAACCCAGCCCGACTCAATCACTGGGACTGTGTTACCCAGCCCTGCTCTGTCAGTGGGACACTGTGTGACCCAGCCCGGCTCTATAAGTGGGACACTGAGTTACCCAGCCCGGCTGTCAGTGGGACACTGCGTTATATTCAAAAAGAATTGAGATGAAGTCCATACTACTAGGGCGATCAAGGAGTATGGCGAGAAAGCAGGAATGGGCTACTGAAGTTGCATGTTCAGCCATGAACTCATTGAATGGCGGTGCAGGCGAGAAGGGCCGAATGGCCTACTCCTGCACCTATGTTCTATGTTTCTATGTTTACCCAGCCCGGCTCTATCAGTGGTACTGAGTTACCCAGCCCGGCTCTGTCAGTGGGACTGAGTTACCCAGCCCGGCTCTATCAGTGGTACTGAGTTACCCAGCCCGGCTCTATCACTGGGACACTGAGTTACCCAGCCTGCTCTATCAGTGGGATACTGAGTTACCCAGCCCGGCTCTATCAGTGGGATACTGAGTTACCCAGCCCGGCTCTATCAGTGGGATACTGAGTTACACAGCCCGGCTCTATCAGTGGGACACTGAGTTACCCAGCCCGGCTGTATCAGTGGCCCACTGAGTGACCCAGCCCGGCTCTGTCAGTGGGACACTGAGTTACCAGGCCCGATCTATCAGTGGGACTGAGTTACACAGCACGGCACTATCATTGTGACTGAGTTTCCCAGCCAGGCTCTATCAGTGGGCCACTGAGTTACCCAGCCCGGCTCTGTCAGTGGGACACTGAGTTACCCAGCCCGACTCAATCAGTGGGAAACTGTGATACCCAGCCCGCCTCTATCAGTGGCACTCAGTTACGCAGCCCGGCTCTATCACTAGGACGGAGTTACCACGCCCGGCTCTGTCAGTGGGACTGAGTTACCCAGCCCGGCTCCATCAGTGGGACACTGAGTTCCCCAGCCCGGCTCTATCAGTGGGACTGAGTTACCCAGCCCGGCTCGATCAGTGGTACTGAGTTACCCAGCCCGGCTCTATCAGTGGGACTGAGTTACCCAGCCCGGCTCGATCAGTGGTACTGAGTTACCCAGCGCGGCTCTATCAGTGGGACACTGAGTTACCAAGCCTGCTCTATCAGTGGGATACTGAGTTACCCAGCCCGGCTCTATCAGTGGGATACTGAATTACCCAGCCCGGCTCTATCAGTGGGATACTGTTTTACCCAGACCGGCTCTATCAGTGGGACACTGAGTTACCCAGACCGGCTCCATCAGTGGCCCACTGAGTGACCCAGCCCGGCTCTGTCAGTGGGACATTGAGTTACCAGGCCCGATCTATCAGTGGGACTGAGTTACACAGCACGGCACTATCAATGTGACTGAGTTTCCCAGCCAGGCTCTATCAGTGGGCCACTGAGTTACCCAGCCCGGCTCTGTCAGTGGGACACTGAGTTACCCAGCCCGACTCAATCAGTGGGAAACTGTGATACCCAGCCCGCCTCTATCAGTGGCACTCAGTTACGCAGCGCGGCTCTATCACTGGGACGGAGTTACCACGCCCGGCTCTGTCAGTGGGACTGAGTTACCCAGCCCGGCTCCATCAGTGGGACTGAGTTACCCTGCCCGGCTCTCTCAGTGCGACACTGAGTTATCAGCCCGGCTCTGTCAGTGGGACACTCAGTTACCAGTCCCGATCTATCAGTGGGACTGAGTTACACAGCACGGCACTATCATTGTGACTGAGTTTCCCAGCCAGGCTCTATCAGCGGCACACTGAGTTGCCCAGCCCGGCTCTGTCACTGGGACTGAGTTACCCAGCCAGGCTCTGTCAGTGGGACACTGTGTTACCCAGACCCGCTCTATCAGGAGGACTTAGTTACCCAGCCCGTCTCTATCAGTGGGACTGAGTTACCCAGCCCGGCTCTGTCAGTGGGACACTGAGTTACCCAGCCCGGCTCTGTAAGTGGGACTGAGTTCCCCAGCCCGGCTCTATCAGTGAGACTGAGTTACCAGCCCGCTCTATCAGTGGGACACTGAGTTACCCAGCCAGGCTCCATCAGTGGCCCACTGAGTGACCCAGCCCGGCTCTGTCAGTGGGACATTGAGTTACCAGGCCCGATCTATCAGTGGGACTGAGTTACACAGCACGGCACTATCATTGCGACTGAGTTTCCCAGCCAGGCTCTATCAGTGGGCCACTGAGTTACCCAGCCCGGCTCTGTCAGTGGGACACTGAGTTACCCAGCCCGACTCAATCAGTGGGAAACTGTGATACCCAGCCCGCCTCTATCAGTGGCACTCAGTTACGCAGCCCGGCTCTATCACTGGGACGGAGTTACCACGCCCGGCTCTGTCAGTGGGACTGAGTTACCCAGCCCGGCTCCATCAGTGGGACTGAGTTACCCAGCCCGGCTCTATCAGTGGTACTGAGTTACCCAGCCCGGCTCAATCAGTGGGACTGAGTTACCCAGCCTGTCTCCATCAGTGGGACTGAGTTACCAAGACCGGCTCTGTCAGTGGGACACTGAGTTACCCAGCCCGGCTCTATCAGTCGGACACTGAGTTACCCAGCCCGGCTCAATCACTGGGAGTGAGTTACCCAGCCCGGCTCTATCAGTGAGACACTGAGTTACCCAGCCTGCTCTATCAGTGGGATACTGCGTTACCCAGCCCGGCTCTGTCAGTGGGACACTGAGTTACCCAGCCCGGCTCTATCAGTGGCCCACTGAGTGACCCAGCCCGGCTCTGTCAGTGGGACACTGAGTTACCAGGCCTGATCTATCAGTGGGACTGAGTTACACAGCACGGCACTATCATTGTGACTGAGTTTCCCAGCCAGGCTCTATCAGCGGCACACTGAGTTGCCCAGCCCGGCTCTGTCACTGGGACTGAGTTACCCAGCCAGGCTCTGTCAGTGGGACACTGTCTTACCCAGATCCGCTCTATCAGTAGGACTTAGTTACCCAGCACGTCTCTATCAGTGGGACTGAGTTACCCAGCCCGGCTCTGTCAGTGGGACACTGAGTTACCCAGCCCGGCTCTGTCAGTGGGACTGAGTTCCCCAGCCCGGCTCTATCAGTGGTACTGAGTTACCCAGCCCGGCTCAATCAGTGGGACTGAGTTACCCAGCCAGTCTCCATCAGTGGGACTGAGTTACCAAGACCGGCTCTGTCAGTGGGACACTGAGTTACCCAGCCCGGCTCTATCAGTGGGACACTGAGTTACCCAGCCCGGCTCAATCACTGGGAGTGAGTTACCCAGCCCGGCTCTATCAGTGAGACACTGAGTTACCCAGCCTGCTCTATCAGTGGGATACTGCGTTACCCAGCCCGGCTCTGTCAGTGGGACACTGAGTTACCCAGCCCGGCTCTATCAGTGGCCCACTGAGTGACCCAGCCCGGCTCTGTCAGTGGGACACTGAGTTACCAGGCCTGATCTATCAGTGGGACTGTGTTACACAGCACGGCACTATCATTGTGACTGAGTTTCCCAGCCAGGCTCTATCAGTGGGCCACTGAGTTACCCAGCCCGGCTCTGTCAATGGGAAACTGAGTTACCCAGCCCGACTCAATCACTGGGACAGTGTTCCCCAGCACTGCTCTGTCAGTGGGACACTGAGTTACCCAGCCCAGCTCAATCACTGGGAGTGAGTTACTGTGGAAATGTATTTTTATCTAAGCCGATACCATACGGTATTTGTGTGCCTTTTGATTAAAATGGAGTCCTGGCAGCTAGGAGACAAGTCATGCTGAGACAAGTAACCCCCCATGGTGCTCTCCTATTGTCTACACGACAGGAGTTCCATGTCACCCCACCCTTATCTTCGAGCCATTATCTCTTCCCGAGACCTCATCCATTTGATGCAAACAGATAAACTGACCAGGAAATTGGAACAATCCTGACACAATACAAGACAGGTGATAGCCCATTACCTATGACGCATGGAGTAATGGCCGTTTGGCTTTCTGATAACCCTGCAAAAGGAAATATCTGGATACCATGTCAGGACCAGGATTTAGTAATTAACTCTTTATCTGTATTTACTGACTGTGAGACAGAGCAATACACAGGGAGAGGCCAGAACTTTGGTTTTACTGTGTAAATATCTTGTTAAACTGAACCATTTCGGAGGTGTTCACTTAGCCCTTGACTAAGTGTGACCTCCCCTTTGTGAGCAAGTAAATTAAAGAATCTTCTACCGGAGCTGTAAGTGTCGGAGTCATTCTTTTCAGAGGTTGAGATTTCGACAGTTACCCAGCCCGGCTCTATCAGTGGGACACTGAGTTACCCAGCCCGGCTCTATCAGTGTGACTGAGCTCCCCAGCCCGGCTCTATCAGTGGGACTGAGTTACCCAACCTGCTCCATCATTGGGATACTGAGTTACCCAGCCCGGCTCTGTCAGTGGGACACTGAGTTTCTCAGCCCGGCTCTATCAGCGGAACACTGAGTAACCCAGCCCGACTCAATCACTGGGACTGTGTTACCCAGCCCTGCTCTGTCAGTGGGACACTGTGTGACCCAGCCCGGCTCTATAAGTGGGACACTGAGTTACCCAGCCCGGCTGTCAGTGGGACACTGCGTTATATTCAAAAAGAATTGAGATGAAGTCCATACTACTAGGGCGATCAAGGAGTATGGCGAGAAAGCAGGAATGGGCTACTGAAGTTGCATGTTCAGCCATGAACTCATTGAATGGCGTTGCAGGCGAGAAGGGCCGAATGGCCTACTCCTGCACCTATGTTCTATGTTTCTATGTTTACCCAGCCCGGCTCTATCAGTGGTACTGAGTTACCCAGCCCGGCTCTGTCAGTGGGACTGAGTTACCCAGCCCGGCTCTATCAGTGGTACTGAGTTACCCAGCCCGGCTCTATCACTGGGACACTGAGTTACCCAGCCTGCTCTATCAGTGGGATACTGAGTTACCCAGCCCGGCTCCATCAGTGGGATACTGAGTTACCCAGCCCGGCTCTATCAGTGGGATACTGAGTTACACAGCCCGGCTCTATCAGTGGGACACTGAGTTACCCAGCCCGGCTGTATCAGTGGCCCACTGAGTGACCCAGCCCGGCTCTGTCAGTGGGACACTGAGTTACCAGGCCCGATCTATCAGTGGGACTGAGTTACACAGCACGGCACTATCATTGTGACTGAGTTTCCCAGCCAGGCTCTATCAGTGGGCCACTGAGTTACCCAGCCCGGCTCTGTCAGTGGGACACTGAGTTACCCAGCCCGACTCAATCAGTGGGAAACTGTGATACCCAGCCCGCCTCTATCAGTGGCACTCAGTTACGCAGCCCGGCTCTATCACTAGGACGGAGTTACCACGCCCGGCTCTGTCAGTGGGACTGAGTTACCCAGCCCGGCTCCATCAGTGGGACACTGAGTTCCCCAGCCCGGCTCTATCAGTGGGACTGAGTTAGCCAGCCCGGCTCGATCAGTGGTACTGAGTTACCCAGCGCGGCTCTATCAGTGGGACACTGAGTTACCCAGCCTGCTCTATCAGTGGGATACTGAGTTACCCAGCCCGGCTCTATCAGTGGGATACTGAATTACCCAGCCCGGCTCTATCAGTGGGATACTGAGTTACCCAGCCCGGCTCTATCAGTGGGACACTGAGTTACCCAGCCCGGCTCCATCAGTGGCCCACTGAGTGACCCAGCCCGGCTCTGTCAGTGGGACATTGAGTTACCAGGCCCGATCTATCAGTGGGACTGAGTTACACAGCACGGCACTATCAATGTGACTGAGTTTCCCAGCCAGGCTCTATCAGTGGGTCACTGAGTTACCCAGCCCGGCTCTGTCAGTGGGACACTGAGTTACCCAGCCCGACTCAATCAGTGGGAAACTGTGATACCCAGCCCGCCTCTATCAGTGGCACTCAGTTACGCAGCCCGGCTCTATCACTGGGACGGAGTTACCACGCCCGGCTCTGTCAGTGGGACTGAGTTACCCAGCCCGGCTCCATCAGTGGGACTGAGTTACCCAGCCCGGCTCTATCAGTGGTACTGAGTTACCCAGCCCGGCTCAATCAGTGGGACTGAGTTACCCAGCCTGTCTCCATCAGTGGGACTGAGTTACCAAGACCGGCTCTGTCAGTGGGACACTGAGTTACCCAGCCCGGCTCTATCAGTGGGACACTGAGTTACCCAGCCCGTCTCAATCACTGGGACTGAGTTACCCTGCCCGGCTCTCTCAGTGCGACACTGAGTTATCAGCCCGGCTCTGTCAGTGGGACACTCAGTTACCAGGCCCGATCTATCAGTGGGACTGAGTTACACAGCACGGCACTATCATTGTGACTGAGTTTCCCAGCCAGGCTCTATCAGCGGCACACTGAGTTGCCCAGCCCGGCTCTGTCACTGGGACTGAGTTACCCAGCCAGGCTCTGTCAGTGGGACACTGTGTTACCCAGACCCGCTCTATCAGTAGGACTTAGTTACCCAGCCCGTCTCTATCAGTGGGACTGAGTTACCCAGCCCGGCTCTGTCAGTGGGACACTGAGTTACCCAGCCCGGCTCTGTCAGTGGGACTGAGTTCCCCAGCCCGGCTCTATCAGTGGGACTGAGTTACCAGCCCGCTCTATCAGTGGGACACTGAGTTACCCAGCCAGGCTCGATCAGTGGGCCACTGAGTTACCCAGCCCGGCTCTGTCAGTGGGACACTGAGTTACCCATCCCGACTCAATCACTGGGACAGTGTTCCCCAGCCCGGCTCTGTCAGTGGGACACTGAGTTACCCAGCCCGGCTCAATCACTGGGAGTGAGTTACCCAGCCCGGCTCTATCAGTGGGACACTGAGTTACCCAGCCTGCTCATCAGTGGGATACCGAATTACCCAGCCCGGCTCTATCAGTGGGATACTGAGTTACCCAGCTCGGCTCTATCAGTGGGACACTGTTACCCAGCCCGGCTCTTTCAGTGGGACTGATTTACCAAGCCGGGCTCTGTCAGTGGGACACTGAGTTACCAGGCCCGATCTATCAGTGGGACTGAGTTACACAGCACGGCACTATCATTGTGACTGAGTTTCCCAGCTTTGCTCTGTCAGTGGGACACTGAGTTACCAGGCCCGACTCAATCAGTGGGAAACTGTGATACCCAGCCCGCCTCTATCAGTGGCACTAAGTTACGCAGCCCGGCTCTATCACTGGGACGGAGTTACCACGCCCGGCTCAACCAGTGGGACTGAGTTCCCCAGCCCGGCTCTATTAGTGGGACACTGAGTTACCCAGCCCGGCTCTGTCAGTGGGACTGAGTTACCCAGCCCGGCTCTATCAGTGGTACTGAGTTACCCAGCCCGGCTCAATCAGTGGGACTGAGTTACGCAGCCTGTCTCCATCAGTGGGACTGAGTTACCAAGACCGTCTCTGTCAGTGGGACACTGAGTTACCCAGCCCGGCTCTATCAGTGGGACACTGAGTTACCCAGCCCGGCTCAATCACTGGGACTGAGTTACCCAGCCCGGCTCTCTCAGTGCGACACTGAGTTATCAGCCCGGCTCTTTCAGTGGGACAATGAGTTACCAGGCCCGATCTATCAGTGGGACTGACTTACACAGCACGGCACTATCATTGTGACTGAGTTTCCCAGCCAGGCTCTATCAGTGGGCCACTGAGTTACCCAGCCCGGCTCTATCACTGGGACGGAGTTACCACGCCCGGCTCAACCAGTGGGACTGAGTTCCCCAGCCCGGCTCCATTAGTGGTACTGAGTTACCCAGCCCGGCTCTATCAGTGGGACACTGAGTTACCCAGCCTGCTCTATCATTGGGATACTGCGTTACCCAGCCCGACTCTGTCAGTGGGACACTGAGTTACCCAGCCCGGCTCTATCAGTGGCCCACTGAGTGACCCAGCCCGGCTCTGTCAGTGGGACACTGAGTTACCAGGCCTGATCTATCAGTGGGACTGAGTTACACAGCACGGCACTATCATTGTGACTGAGTTTCCCAGCCAGGCTCTATCAGTGGGCCACTGAGTTACCCAGCCCGGCTCTGTCAGTGGGAAACTGAGTTAACCAGCCCGACTCAATCACTGGGACAGTGTTCCCCAGCACTGCTCTGTCAGTGGGACACTGAGTTACCCAGCCCGGCTCAATCACTGGGAGTGAGTTACTGTGGAAATGTATTTTTATCTAAGCCGATACCAGACGGTATTTGTGTGCCTTTTGATTAAAATGGAGTCCTGGCAGCTAGGAGACAAGTCATGCTGAGACAAGTAACCCCCCATGGTGCTCTCCTATTGTCTACACGACAGGAGTTCCATGTCACCCCACCCTTATCTTCGAGCCATTATCTCTTCCCGAGACCTCATCCATTTGATGCAAACAGATAAACTGACCAGGAAATTGGAACAATCCTGACACAATACAAGACAGGTGATAGCCCATTACCTATGACTCATGGAGTAATGGCCGTTTGGCTTTCTGATAACCCTGACAAAAGGAAATATCTGGATACCATGTCAGGACCAGGATTTAGTAATTAACTCTTTATCTGTATTTACTGACTGTGAGACAGAGCAATACACAGGGAGAGGCCAGAACTTTGGTTTTACTGTGTAAATATCTTGTTAAACTGAACCATTTCGGAGGTGTTCCATTAGCCCTTGACTGAGTGTGACCTACCCTTTGTGAGCAAGTAAATTAAAGAATCTTCTACCGGAGCTGGAAGTGTCGGAGTCATTCTTTACAGAGGTCGAGATTTCGACAGTTACTCAGCCCGGCTCTATCAGTGGGACTGAGCTCCCCAGCCCGGCTCAATCACTGGGACTGAGTTACCCAACCTGCTCCATCATTGGGATACTGAGTTACCCAGCCCGGCTCTGTCAGTGGGACACTGAGTTTCTCAGCCCGGCTCTATCAGCGGAACACTGAGTAACCCAGCCCGACTCAATCACTGGGACTGTGTTACCCAGCCCTGCTCTGTCAGTGGGACACTGAGTTACCCAGCCCGGCTCAATCACTGGGAGTGAGTTACCCAGCCCGGCTCTCTCAGTGCGACACTGAGTTACCCAGCCCGGCTCTGTCAGTGGGACACTGAGTTACCCAGCCCGGCTCTATCACTAGGACTGAGTTACCCGCCCGGCTCCATCAGTGTGACACTGATTTACCAGGCCTGATCTATCAGTGGGACTGAGTGACACAGCACGGCACTATCATTGTGACTGAGTTACACAGCCCGGCTCTATCACTGGGACACGTTGTTCGCCAGCCAGTCACTATCAGTGCGACACTGAGTTACCCAGCCCGTCTCTATCAGTGGTACACTGAGTTACCCAGCCCCGATCCACCAGTGGGACTGAGTTACCCAGCCCGGCTCTATCAGTGGGACACTGAGTTACCAGGCCTGATCTATCAGTGGGACTGAGTTGCACAGCACGGCTCTGTCAGCGGCACACTGTTACCCAGCCCGGCTCTTTCAGTGGGACTGATTTACCAAGCCGGGCTCTGTCAGTGGGACACTGAGTTACCAGGCCCGATCTATCAGTGGGACTGAGTTACACAGCACAGCACTATCATTGCGACTGAGTTTCCCAGCTTTGCTCTGTCAGTGGGACACTGAGTTACCCAGCCCGACTCAATCAGTGGGAAACTGTGATACCCAGCCCGCCTCTATCAGTGGCACTAAGTTACGCAGCCCGGCTCTATCACTGGGACGGAGTTACCACGCCCGGCTCAACCAGTGGGACTGAGTTCCCCAGCCCGGCTCTATTAGTGGGACACTGAGTTACCCAGCCTGGCTCTGTCAGTGGGACTGAGTTACCCAGCCCGGCTCTATCAGTGGTACTGAGTTACCCAGCCCGGCTCAATCAGTGGGACTGAGTTACCCAGCCTGTCTCCATCAGTGGGACTGAGTTACCAAGACCGGCTCTGTCAGTGGGACACTGAGTTACCCAGCCCGGCTCAATCACTGGGACTGAGTTACCCAGCCTGCTCCATCATTGGGACACTGAGTGACCCAGCCCGGCTCTGTCAGTGGGACACTGAGTTTCACAGCCCGGCTCTATCAGCGGAACACTGAGTAACCCAGCCCGACTCAATCACTGGGACTGTGTTACCCAGCCCTGCTCTGTCAGTGGGACACTGAGTTACCCAGCCCGGCTCAATCACTGGGAGTGAGTTACCCAGCCCGGCTCTCTCAGTGCGACACTGAGTTACCAGGCCTGATCTATCAGTGGGACTGAGTGACACAGCACGTCACTATCATTGTGACTGAGTTACCCAGCCCGGATCTATCACTGGGACACTTTGTTCGCCAGCCAGTCACTATCAGTGGGACACTGAGTTACCCAGCCCGTCTCTATCAGTGGTACACTGAGTTACCCAGCCCCGATCCACCAGTGGGACTGAGTTACCCAGCCCGGCTCTGTCAGTGGCACTAAGTTACGCAGCCCGGCTCTATCACTGGGACGGAGTTACCACGCCCGGCTCAACCAGTGGGACTGAGTTCCCCAGCCCGGCTCCATTAGTGGTACTGAGTTACGCAGCCCGGCTCTGTCAGTGGGACTGAGTGACACAGCCCGGCTCTATCAGTGGGACTGAGTTACCCAGCCCGACTCAATCACTGGGACTGAGTTACCCAGCCCGGCTCTCTCAGTGCGACACTGAGTTATCAGCCCGGCTCTGTCAGTGGGACACTGAGTTACCAATCCCGATCTATCAGTGGGACTGAGTTACACAGCACGGCACTATCATTGTGACTGAGTTTTCCAGCCAGGCTCTAACAGTGGGCCACTGAGTTACCCAGCCCGGCTCTATGAGTGGTACACGGAGTTACCCAGCAAGGCACTATCAGTGGGACTGAGGTACCTAGCCCGGCTCGATCAGTGGGACTGAGTTACCCAGCCCGGCTCGATCAGTGGTACTGAGTTACCCAGCCCGGCTCAATCAGTGGGACTGAGTTACCCAGCCTGTCTCCATCAGTGGGACTGAGTTACCAAGACCGGCTCTGTCAGTGGGACACTGAGTTACCCAGCCCGGCTATATCACTGGGACTGAGTTACCCAGCCCGGCTCAATCAGTGGGAAACTGTGATACCCAGCCCGCCTCTATCAGTGGGACTGAGTTACCCAGCCCGGCTCTATCAGTGGTACTGAGTTACCCAGCTCGGCTCAATCAGTGGGACTGAGTTACCCAGCCTGTCTCCATCAGTGGGACTGAGTTTCCAAGACCGGCTCTGTCAGTGGGACACTGAGTTACCCAGCCCGGCTCTATCAGTGGGACACTGAGTTACCCAGCCCGGCTCAATCACTGGGAGTGAGTTACCCAGCCCGGCTCTCTCAGTGCGACACTGAGTTACCAGGCCTGATCTATCAGTGGGACTGAGTGACACAGCACGTCACTATCATTGTGACTGAGTTACCCAGCCCGGATCTATCACTGGGACACTTTGTTCGCCAGCCAGTCACTATCAGTGGGACACTGAGTTACCCAGCCCGTCTCTATCAGTGGTACACTGAGTTACCCAGCCCCGATCCACCAGTGGGACTGAGTTACCCAGCCCGGCTCTGTCAGTGGCACTAAGTTACGCAGCCCGGCTCTATCACTGGGACGGAGTTACCACGCCCGGCTCAACCAGTGGGACTGAGTTCCCCAGCCCGGCTCCATTAGTGGTACTGAGTTACGCAGCCCGGCTCTGTCAGTGGGACTGAGTGACACAGCCCGGCTCTATCAGTGGGACTGAGTTACCCAGCCCGACTCAATCACTGGGACTGAGTTACCCAGCCCGGCTCTCTCAGTGCGACACTGAGTTATCAGCCCGGCTCTGTCAGTGGGACACTGAGTTACCAATCCCGATCTATCAGTGGGACTGAGTTACACAGCACGGCACTATCATTGTGACTGAGTTTTCCAGCCAGGCTCTAACAGTGGGCCACTGAGTTACCCAGCCCGGCTCTATGAGTGGTACACGGAGTTACCCAGCAAGGCACTATCAGTGGGACTGAGGTACCTAGCCCGGCTCGATCAGTGGGACTGAGTTACCCAGCCCGGCTCGATCAGTGGTACTGAGTTACCCAGCCCGGCTCAATCAGTGGGACTGAGTTACCCAGCCTGTCTCCATCAGTGGGACTGAGTTACCAAGACCGGCTCTGTCAGTGGGACACTGAGTTACCCAGCCCGGCTCTGTCAGTGGGACACTGAGTTACCCAGCCCGGCTCAATCACTGGGACTGAGTTACCCAGCCCGGCTCTCTCAGTGCGACACTGAGTTATCAGCCCGGCTCTGTCAGTGGGACACTGAGTTACCAGGCCCGATCTATCAGTGGGACTGAGTTACCCAGCCCGGCTCTGTCAGCGGCACACTGAGTTGCCCAGCCCGGCTCTGTCAGTGGGACTGAGTTACGCAGCCGGGCTCTGTCAGTGGGACACTGTGTTACCCAGACACGCTCTATCAGTCGGACTGAGTTACCCAGCCCGTCTCTATCAGTGGGACTGAGTTCCCCAGCCCGGCTCAACACTGGGAGTGAGTTACCCAGCCCAGATCGATCAGTGGGACACTGAGTTACCCAGCCCGGCTCTATCAGTGGGACACTGAGTTACCCAGCCCGGCTCGACCAGTGCAACTGAGTTCCCCAGCCCGGCTCCATTAGTGGGACACTGAGTTACCCAGCCCCGCTCTGTCAGTGGGACTGAGTTACCCAGCCCGGCTCAATCATTGGGACTGAGTTACCCAGCCTGTCTCCATCAGTGGGACTGAGTTACCAAGACCGGCTCTGTCAGTGGGACACTGAGTTACCCAGCCCGGCTCTATCAGTGGGACACTGAGTTACCCAGCCCGGCTCAATCACTGGGACTGAGTTCCCCAGCCTGCTCCATCATTGGGACACTGAGTGACCCAGCCCGGCTCTGTCAGTGGGACACTGAGTTTCTCAGCCCGGCTCTATCAGCGGAACACTGAGTAACCCAGCCCGACTCAATCACTGGGACTGTGTTACCCAGCCCTGCTCTGTCAGTGGGACACTGAGTTACCCAGCCCGGCTCAATCACTGGGAGTGAGTTACCCAGCCCGGCTCTCTCAGTGCGACACTGAGTTACCCAGCCCGGCTCTGTCAGTGGGACACTGAGTTACCCAGCCCGGCTCTATCACTAGGACTGAGTTACCCGCCCGGTTCTATCAGTGTGACACTGAGTTACCAGGCCTGATCTATCAGTGGGACTGAGTGACACAGCACGTCACTATCATTGTGACTGAGTTACCCAGCCCGGATCTATCACTGGGACACTTTGTTCGCCAGCCAGTCACTATCAGTGGGACACTGAGTTACCCAGCCCGTCTCTATCAGTGGTACACTAAGTTACCAGGCCCGATCTATCAGTGGGACTGAGTTACACAGCAAGGCACTATCATTGTGACTGAGTTTCCCAGCCCGGCTCTGTCAGTGGGACACTGATTTACCCAACCCGACTCAATCAGTGGGAAACTGTGATACCCAGCCCGCCTCTATCAGTGGCACTAAGTTACGCAGCCCGGCTCTATCACTGGGACGGAGTTACCACGCCCGGCTCAACCAGTGGGACTGAGTTCCCCAGCCCGGCTCCATTAGTGGTACTGAGTTACGCAGCCCGGCTCTGTCAGTGGGACTGAGTGACACAGCCCGGCTCTATCAGTGGGACTGAGTTTACCCAGCCCGACTCAATCACTGGGACTGAGTTACCCAGCCCGGCTCTCTCAGTGCGACACTGAGTTATCAGCCCGGCTCTGTCAGTGGGACACTGAGTTACCAATCCCGATCTATCAGTGGGACTGAGTTACACAGCACGGCACTATCATTGTGACTGAGTTTTCCAGCCAGGCTCTAACAGTGGGCCACTGAGTTACCCAGCCCGGCTCTATGAGTGGTACACGGAGTTACCCAGCAAGGCGCTATCAGTGGGACTGAGGTACCTAGCCCGGCTCGATCAGTGGGACTGAGTTACCCAGCCCGGCTCGATCAGTGGTACTGAGTTACCCAGCCCGGCTCAATCAGTGGGACTGAGTTACCCAGCCTGTCTCCATCAGTGGGACTGAGTTACCAAGACCGGCTCTGTCAGTGGGACACTGAGTTACCCAGCCCGGCTATATCACTGGGACTGAGTTACCCAGCCCGGCTCAATCAGTGGGAAACTGTGATACCCAGCCCGCCTCTATCAGTGGGACTGAGTTACCCAGCCCGGCTCAATCAGTGGGACTGAGTTACCCAGCCTGTCTCCATCAGTGGGACTGAGTTTCCAAGACCGGCTCTGTCAGTGGGACACTGAGTTACCCAGCCCGGCTCTATCAGTGGGACACTGAGTTACCCAGCCCGGCTCAATCACTGGGACTGAGTTACCCAGCCCGGCTCTCTCAGTGCGACACTGAGTTATCAGCCCGGCTCTGTCAGTGGGACACTGAGTTACCAGGCCCGATCTATCAGTGGGACTGAGTTACCCAGCCCGGCTCTGTCAGCGGCACACTGAGTTGCCCAGCCCGGCTCTGTCAGTGGGACTGAGTTACGCAGCCGGGCTCTGTCAGTGGGACACTGTGTTACCCAGACACGCTCTATCAGTCGGACTGAGTTACCCAGCCCGTCTCTATCAGTGGGACTGAGTTACCCAGCCCGGCTCTATCAGTGGGACACTGAGTTACCCAGCCCGGCTCAACACTGGGAGTGAGTTACCCAGCCCAGATCGATCAGTGGGACACTGAGTTCCCCAGCCCGGCTCTATCAGTGGGACACTGAGTTACCCAGCCCGGCTCGACCAGTGGAACTGAGTTCCCCAGCCCGGCTCCATTAGTGGGACACTGAGTTACCCAGCCCCGCTCTGTCAGTGGGACTGAGTTACCCAGCCCGGCTCAATCAGTGGGACTGAGTTACCCAGCCTGTCTCCATCAGTGGGACTGAGTTACCAAGACCGGCTCTGTCAGTGGGACACTGAGTTACCCAGCCCGGCTCTATCAGTGGGACACTGAGTTACCCAGCCCGGCTCAATCACTGGGACTGAGTTACCCAGCCCGGCTCTCTCAGTGCGACACTGAGTTATCAGCCCGGCTCTGTCAGTGGGACACTGAGTTACCAGGCCCGATCTATCAGTGGGACTGAGTTACACAGCACGGCACTATCATTGTGACTGAGTTTCCCAGCCAGGCTCTATCAGTGGGCCACTGAGTTACCCAGCCCGGCTCTATGAGTGGTACACTGAGTTACCCAGCAAGGCGCTATCAGTGGGACTGAGTTACCCAGCCCGGCTCGATCAGTGGGACTGAGTTAGCCAGCCCGGCTCTGTCAGTGGGACAACTGAGTTACCCAGCCCGGCTCTATCAGCGGCACACTGAGTTGCCCAGCCCGGCTCTGTCACTGGGACTGAGTTACCCAGCCAGGCTCTGTCAGTGGGACACTGTCTTACCCAGACCCGCTCTATCAGTAGGACTGAGTTACCCAGCCCGTCTCTATCAGTGGGACTGAGTTACCCAGCCCGGCTCTGTCAGTGGGACACTGAGTTCCCCAGCCCGGCTCTATCAGTGGGACTGAGTTCCCCAGCCCAGCTCTATCAGTGGGACTGAGTTACCAGCCCGCTCTATCAGTGGGACACTGAGTTACCCAGCCAGGCTCGATCAGTGGGCCACTGAGTTACCCAGCCCGACTCTGTCAGTGGGACACTGAGTTACCCAGCTGGACTCAATCACTGGGACAGTGTTCCCCAGCCCAGCTCTGTCAGTGGGACACTGAGTTACCCAGCCCGGCTCTATCAGTGGGACTGAGTTCCCCAGCCCAGCTCTATCAGTGGGATACTGCGTTACCCAGCCCGGCTCTGTCAGTGGGACACTGAGTTACCCAGCCCGGCTCTATCAGTGGCCCACTGAGTGACCCAGCCCGGCTCTGTCAGTGGGACACTGAGTTACCAGGCCTGATCTATCAGTGGGACTGAGTTACACAGCATGGCACTATCATTGTGACTGAGTTTCCCAGCCAGGCTCTATCAGTGGGCCACTGAGTTACCCAGCCCGGCTCTGTCAGTGGGAAACTGAGTTACCCAGCCCGACTCAATCACTGGAACAGTGTTCCCCAGCACTGCTCTGTCAGTGGGACACTGAGTTACCCAGCCCGGCTCAATCACTGGGAGTGAGTTACTGTGGAAATGTATTTTTATCTAAGCCGATACCATACGGTATTTGTGTGCCTTTTGATTAAAATGGAGTCCTGGCAGCTAGGAGACAAGTCATGCTGAGACAAGTAACCCCCCATGGTGCTCTCCTATTGTCTACACGACAGGAGTTCCATGTCACCCCACCCTTATCT
Source organism: Pristiophorus japonicus (assembly GCF_044704955.1). Taxonomy (NCBI): domain Eukaryota; kingdom Metazoa; phylum Chordata; class Chondrichthyes; family Pristiophoridae; genus Pristiophorus; species Pristiophorus japonicus. The sequence goes on from NC_091985.1 coordinate 176,709,367, forward strand.
TCGAGCCATTATCTCTTCCCGAGACCTCATCCATTTGATGCAAACAGATAAACTGACCAGGAAATTGGAACAATCCTGACACAATACAAGACAGGTGATAGCCCATTACCTATGACTCATGGAGTAATGGCCGTTTGGCTTTCTGATAACCCTGACAAAAGGAAATATCTGGATACCATGTCAGGACCAGGATTTAGTAATTAACTCTTTATCTGTATTTACTGGCTGTGAGACAGAGCAATACACAGGGAGTGGCACGAAGTTACGCAGCCCGGCTCTATCACTGGGACGGAGTTACCACGCCCGGCTCAACCAGTGGGACTGAGTTCCCCAGCCCGGCTCCATTAGTGGTACTGAGTTACCCAGCCCGGCTCTATCAGTGGGACACTGAGTTACCCAGCCTGCTCTATCATTGGGATACTGCGTTACCCAGCCCGACTCTGTCAGTGGGACACTGAGTTACCCAGCCCGGCTCTATCAGTGGCCCACTGAGTGACCCAGCCCGGCTCTGTCAGTGGGACACTGAGTTACCAGGCCTGATCTATCAGTGGGACTGAGTTACACAGCACGGCACTATCATTGTGACTGAGTTTCCCAGCCAGGCTCTATCAGTGGGCCACTGAGTTACCCAGCCCGGCTCTGTCAGTGGGAAACTGAGTTAACCAGCCCGACTCAATCACTGGGACAGTGTTCCCCAGCACTGCTCTGTCAGTGGGACAGTGAGTTACCCAGCCCGGCTCAATCACTGGGAGTGAGTTACTGTGGAAATGTATTTTTATCTAAGCCGATACCATACGGTATTTGTGTGCCTTTTGATTAAAATGGAGTCCTGGCAGCTAGGAGACAAGTCATGCTGAGACAAGTAACCCCCCATGGTGCTCTCCTATTGTCTACACGACAGGAGTTCCATGTCACCCCACCCTTATCTTCGAGCCATTATCTCTTCCCGAGACCTCATCCATTTGATGCAAACAGATAAACTGACCAGGAAATTGGAACAATCCTGACACAATACAAGACAGGTGATAGCCCATTACCTATGACTCATGGAGTAATGGCCGTTTGGCTTTCTGATAACCCTGACAAAAGGAAATATCTGGATACCATGTCAGGACCAGGATTTAGTAATTAACTCTTTATCTGTATTTACTGACTGTGAGACAGAGCAATACACAGGGAGAGGCCAGAACTTTGGTTTTACTGTGTAAATATCTTGTTAAACTGAACCATTTCGGAGGTGTTCCATTAGCCCTTGACTGAGTGTGACCTACCCTTTGTGAGCAAGTAAATTAAAGAATCTTCTACCGGAGCTGTAAGTGTCGGAGTCATTCTTTTCAGAGGTCGAGATTTCGACAGTTACCCAGCCCGGCTCTATCAGTGGGACTGAGCTCCCCAGCCCGGCTCTATCAGTGCGACTGAGTTACCCAACCTGCTCCATCATTGGGATACTGAGTTACCCAGCCCGGCTCTGTCAGTGGGACACTGAGTTTCTCAGCCCGGCTCTATCAGCGGAACACTGAGTAACCCAGCCCGACTCAATCACTGGGACTGTGTTACCCAGCCCTGCTCTGTCAGTGGGACACTGAGTTACCCAGCCCGGCTCAATCACTGGGAGTGAGTTACCCAGCCCGGCTCTCTCAGTGCGACACTTAGTTACCCAGCCCGGCTCTGTCAGTGGGACACTGAGTTACCCAGCCCGGCTCTATCACTAGGACTGAGTTACCCGCCCGGCTCCATCAGTGTGACACTGATTTACCAGGCCTGATCTATCAGTGGGACTGAGTGACACAGCACGGCACTATCATTGTGACTGAGTTACACAGCCCGGCTCTATCACTGGGACACTTTGTTCGCCAGCCAGTCACTATCAGTGGGACACTGAGTTACCCAGCCCGTCTCTATCAGTGGTACACTGAGTTACCCAGCCCCGATCCACCAGTGGGACTGAGTTACCCAGCCCGGCTCTATCAGTGGGACACTGAGTTACCAGGCCTGATTTATCAGTGGGACTGAGTTGCACAGCACGGCTCTGTCAGCGGCACACTGTTACCCAGCCCGGCTCTTTCAGTGGGACTGAGTTACCAGCCCGCTCTATCAGTGGGACACTGAGTTACCCAGCCCGGCTGGATCAGTGGGATACTGAGTTACCCAGCCCGGCTGGATCAGTGGGATACTGAGTTACCCAGCCCGGCTCTATCATTGGGACTGAGTTACCCAGCCTGCTCCATCATTGGGATACTGAGTTACCCAGCCCGGCTCTGTCAGTGGTACACTGAGTTACCCGCCCGGCTCTATCAGTGTGACACTGAGTTAACAGGCCTGATCTATCAGTGGGACTGAGTGACACAGCACGGCACTATCATTGTGACTGAGTTACCCAGCCCGGCTCTATCACTGGGACACTTTGTTCGCCAGCCAGTCACTATCATTGGGACACTGAGTTACCCAGCCCGTCTCTATCAGTGGGACACTGAGTTATCAGGCCCGATCTATCAGTGGGACTGAGTTACACAGCACGGCACTATCATTGTGACTGAGTTTCCCAGCCAGGCTCTATCAGTGGGCCACTAAGTTACCCAGCCCGGCTCTATGAGTGGTACACTGAGTTACCCAGCAAGGCGCTATCAGTGGGACTGAGTTACCCAGCCCGGCTCGATCAGTGGGACTGCGTTACCCAGCCCGGCTCTGTCAGTGGGACAACCGAGTTACCCAGCCCGGCTCTATCAGCGGCACACTGAGTTACCCAGCCCGGCTCTGTCAGTGGGACTGAGTTACGCAGCCGGGCTCTGTCAGTGGGACATTGTGTTACCCAGACCCGCTCTATCAGTAGGACTGAGTTACCCAGCCCGACTCAATCAGTGGGAAACTGTGATACCCAGCCCGCCTCTATCAGTGGGACTGAGTTACGCAGCCCGGCTCTATCACTGGGACGGAGTTACCACGCCCGGCTGTCAGTGGGACTGAGTTACCCAGCCCTGCTCTGTCAGTGGGACACTGAGTTACCAGGCCTGATCTATCAGTGGGACTGAGTTACACAGCACGGCTCTATCAGTGTGACACTGAGTTACCAGGCCTGATCTATCAGTGGGACTGAGTTACACAGCACGGCTCTATCAGTGTGACACTGAGTTACCAGGCCTGATCTATCAGTGGGACTGAGTTACCCAGCCCGTCTCTATCAGTGGTACACTGAGTTACCCAGCCCCGATCCACCAGTGGGACTGAGTTACCCAGCCCAGCTCTGTCAGTGGGACACTGAGTTACCAGGCCCGATCTATCAGTGGAACTGAGTTACACAGCACGGCACTATCATTGTGACTGAGTTTCCCAGCCCGGCTCAATCAGTGGGACTGAGTTACCCAGACTGTCTCCATCAGTGGGACTGAGTTACCAAGACCGGCTCTGTCAGTGGGACACTGAGTTACCCAGCCCGGCTCTATCAGTGGGACACTGAGTTACCCAGCCCGGCTCAATCACTGGGACTGAGTTACCCAGCCCGGCTCTCTCAGTGCGACACTGAGTTATCAACCCGGCTCTGTCAGTGGGACACTGAGTTACCAGGCCCGATCTATCAGTGGGACTGAGTTACACAGCACGGCACAATCATTGTGACTGAGTTTCCCAGCCAGGCTCTATCAGTGGGCCACTGAGTTACCCAGCCCGGCTCTATGAGTGGTACACTGAGTTACCCAGCAAGGCGCTATCAGTGGGACTGAGTTACCCAGCCCGGCTCGATCAGTGGGACTGCGTTACCCAGCCCGGCTCTGTCAGTGGGACAACCGAGTTACCCAGCCCGGCTCTATCAGCGGCACACTGAGTTGCCCAGCCCGGCTCTGTCAGTGGGACTGAGTTACGCAGCCGGGCTCTGTCAGTGGGAAACTGTGATACCCAGCCCGCCTCTATCAGTGGGACTGAGTTACGCAGCCCGGCTCTATCACTGGGACGGAGTTACCACGCCCGGCTGTCAGTGGGACTGAGTTACCCAGCCTGGCTCTGTCAGTGGGACACTGAGTTACCCAGCCCGGCTCTATCACTAGGACTGAGTTACCTGCCCGGCTCTATCAGTGTGACACTGAGTTACCAGGCCTGATCTATCAGTGGGACTGAGTTACACAGCACGGCTCTATCAGTGTGACACTGAGTTACCAGGCCTGATCTATCAGTGGGACACTGAGTTACCCAGCCCAGCTCTGTCAGCGGAACACTGTTACCCAGCCCGGCTCTTTCTCTGGGACTGAGTTACCAAGCCGGGCTCTGTCAGTGGCCCACTGTGTGACCCAGCCCGGCTCTGTCAGTGGGACACTGAGTTACCAGGCCCGATCTATCAGTGGGACTGAGTTACACAGCACGGCACTATCATTGTGACTGAGTTTCCCAGCCAGGCTCTATCAGTGGGCCACTGAGTTACCCAGCCCGGCTCTATCAGTGGGACATTGAGTTACCCAGCCCGACTCAATCACTGGGACAGAGTTCCCCAGCCCTGCTCTGTCAGTGGGACACTGAGTTACCCAGCCCGGCTCAATCACTGGGAGTGAGTTACCCAGCCCGGATCTATCAGTGGGACACTGAGTTACCCAGCCCGGCTCTATCAGTGGGACTGAGTTCCCCAGCCCGGCTCTATCAGTGGGACTGAGTTACCAGCCCGCTCTATCAGTGGGACACTGAGTTACCCAGCCCGGCTGGATCAGTGGGATACTGAGTTACCCAGCCCGGCTCTATCATTGGGACTGAGTTACCCAGCCTGCTCCATCATTGGGATACTGAGTTACCCAGCCCGGCTCTATCAGTGGAACACTGAGTGACCCAGCCCGGCTCTGTCAGTGGGACACTGAGTTTCTCAGCCCGGCTCTATCAGCGGAACACTGAGTAACCCAGCCCGACTCAATCACTGGGACTGTGTTACCCAGCCCTGCTCTGTCAGTGGGACACTGAGTTACCCAGCCCGGCTCAATCACTGAGAGTGAGTTACCCAGCCCGGCTCTGTCAGTGGGACACTGAGTTACCCGCCCGGCTCTATCAGTGTGACACTGAGTTAACAGGCCTGATCTATCAGTGGGACTGAGTGACACAGCACGGCACTATCATTGTGACTGAGTTACCCAGCCCGGCTCTATCACTGGGACACTTTGTTCGCCAGCCAGTCACTATCATTGGGACACTGAGTTACCCAGCCCGTCTCTATCAGTGGTACACTGAGTTACCCAGCCCCGATCCACCAGTGGGACTGAGTTACCCAGCACGGCACTATCATTGTGACTGAGTTACCCAGCCCGGCTCAATCAGTGGGACACTGAGTTACCCAGCCCGGCTCAATCACTGGGACTGAGTTACCCAGCCCGGCTCTCTCAGTGCGACACTGAGTTATCAGCCCGGCTCTGTCAGTGGGACACTGAGTTATCAGGCCCGATCTATCAGTGGGACTGAGTTACACAGCACGGCACTATCATTGTGACTGAGTTTCCCAGCCAGGCTCTATCAGTGGGCCACTAAGTTACCCAGCCCGGCTCTATGAGTGGTACACTGAGTTACCCAGCAAGGCGCTATTAGTGGGACTGAGTTACCCAGCCCGGCTCGATCAGTGGGACTGCGTTACCCAGCCCGGCTCTGTCAGTGGGACAACCGAGTTACCCAGCCCGGCTCTATCAGCGGCACACTGAGTTACCCAGCCCGGCTCTGTCAGTGGGACTGAGTTACCGCAGCCGGGCTCTGTCAGTGGGACATTGTGTTACCCAGACCCGCTCTATCAGTAGGACTGAGTTACCCAGCCCGACTCAATCAGTGGGAAACTGTGATACCCAGCCCGCCTCTATCAGTGGGACTGAGTTACGCAGCCCGGCTCTATCACTGCGACGGAGTTACCCGCCCGGCTCTATCAGTGTGACACTGAGTTACCCGGCCTGATCTATCAGTGGGACTGAGTTACACAGCACGGCTCTATCAGTGTGACACTGAGTTACCAGGCCTGATCTATCAGTGGGACTGAGTTACACAGCACGGCTCTATCAGTGGGACACTGAGTTACCCAGCCCAGCTCTGTCAGCGGAACACTGTTACCCAGCCCGGCTCTTTCAGTGGGACTGAGTTACCAAGCCGGGCTCTGTCAGTGGCCCACTGTGTGACCCAGCCCGGCTCTGTCAGTGGGACACTGAGTTACCAGGCCCGATCTATCAGTGGGACTGAGTTACACAGCACGGCACTATCATTGTGACTGAGTTTCCCAGCCAGGCTCTATCAGTGGGCCACTGAGTTACCCAGCCCGGCTCTGTCAGTGGGACACTGAGTTACCCAGCCCGACTCAATCACTGGGACAGTGTTCCCCAGCCCTGCTCTGTCAGTGGGACACTGAGTTACCCAGCCCGGCTCAATCACTGGGAGTGAGTTACCCAGCCCGGATCTATCAGTGGGACACTGAGTTACCCAGCCCGGCTCCATCAGTGGGACTGAGTTCCCCAGCCCGGCTCTATCAGTGGGACTGAGTTACCAGCCCGCTCTATCAGTGGGACACTGAGTTACCCAGCCAGGCTCGATCAGTGGGACACTGAGTTACCCAGCCCGGCTCTATCAGTGGCCCACTGAGTGACCCAGCCCGGCTCTGTCAGTGGGACACTGAGTTCCCAGGCCTGATCTATCAGTGGGACTGAGTTACACAGCACGGCACTATCATTGTGACTGAGTTTCCCAGCCAGGCTCTATCAGTGGGCCACTGAGTTACCCAGCCCGGCTCTGTCAGTGGGAAACTGAGTTACCCAGCCCGGACCTATCACTGGAACTGATTTACCCAGTCCGGCTCTCTCACTGGGACACTGTGTTCCCCAGCCCATCACTATCAGTGGGACACTGAGTTACCCAGCCCGGCTCTATCAGTGGGACACTGAGTTACCCAGCCCGGCTCTATCAGTGGGACACTGAGTTACCCAGCCCGGCTCTATCAGTGGGACACTGAGTTACCCAGCCCGGCTCTATCAGTGGGACATTGAGTTACCCAGCGCGCCTCTATCAGTGGGACATTGAGTTACCCAGCGCGGCTCTATCAGTGGGACTGAGTTACCCAACCCGGCTCTCTCAGTGGGACTGAGTTACCCAGCCCGGCTCTGTCAGTGGGACACTGAGTTACCCATTCCGGCCCTATCACTGGGATTGATTTACCCAGTCCGGCTCTCTCACCGGGACACGGTGTTCCCCAGCCCGTCATTATCAGTGGGACACTGTGTTACCCAGCCCGGCTCTATCACTGGGACTGAGTTACCCTGCCCGGATCTATCAGTGGGACTGAGTTACCCAGCCCGGCTCTATCAGTGGGACGGAGTTACCCAACCCGGCTCTATCAGTGGGACTGAGTTAGCCAGCCCGGATCTACCAGTGGGACTGAATTACACAGTCCGGCTCTATCAGTGGGACTGAGTTACCCATCCCGGTCTATCAGTGGGACTGAGTTACCCAGCCCGGCTCTTTCAGTGGGACTGAGTTACCCAGCCCGGCACTATCAGTGCGACACTGAGTTCCCCAGCCCGGCTCTATCAGTGGGACACTGAGTTAGCCAGCCCGGCTATATCAATGGGACTGAGTTACCCAGCCCAGGTCTATCAGTGGGACTGAGTTACCCAGCCCGGTTCTATCAGTGGGACTGAGTTACCCATCCCGGTCTATCAGTGGGACTGAGTTACACAGCGCGGCTCTATCAGTGGGACACTGAGTTACACAGCCCGGATCTACCAGTAGGACACTAAGTTACCCAGCCCGACTCTATCATTGGGACTAAGTTACCCAGCCCAGCTCTATCAGTGGGACTGTGTTACACAGCACGGCTCTATCAGTGGGACTGAGTTACCCAGCCCGGCTCTATCAGTGGGCCACTGAGTTACCCAGCCCGGCTCTGTCAGTGGGACACTGAGTTACCCAGCCCGGCCCAATCACTGGGATTGATTTACCCAGTCCGGCTCTCTCACTGGGACACTGTGTTCCCCAGCCCATCACTATCAGTGGGACACTGAGTTACCCAGCCCGGCTCTATCAGTGGGACTGAGTTACCCAGCCCGGCTCTATCAGTGGGACACTGAGTTACCCAGCGAGTCTCTATCAGTGGGACACTGAGTTACCCAGCCCTGTTCTATCAGTGGGACTGAGTTAACCAGCCCGGCTCTATCAGTGGGACTGATTTAACCAGCCCGCCTCTATCAGTGGGACACTGAGTTAGCCAGCCCGGATCTACCACTGGGACTGAGTTACCCAGCCCGGCTCTATCAGAGGGACACTGAATTACCCAGTCCGGCTCTATCAGTGCGACAGAATTACCCTATCCGGCTTTTTTCAGTGGGCCACTGAGTTCGCCAGCCCGGTTCTGTCAGTGGGACACTGAGTTACCCAGCCCGGACCTATCACTGGAACTGATTTACCCAGTCCGGCTCTCTCACTGGGACACTGTGTTCCCCAGCGCGTCTCTATCAGTGGGACATTGAGTTACCCAGCCCGGCTCTATCAGTGGGACTGAGTTAACCAGCCCGGCTCTATCAGTGGGACTGATTTAACCAGCCCGGCTCCATCAGTGGGACATTGAGGTACCCAGCCCAGCTCTATCAGTGGGACTAATTTAACCAGCCCGGCTCCATCAATGGGACATTGAGGTACCCAGACCGGCTCTAACATTGGGACCACGTTACCCAGCCCAGCTCTGCCAGTGGGACTGAGTTACCCAGCCCGGCTCGATCAGTGGGCCATTAAGTTACCCAGCCCGGCTCTATCATTGGGACTGAGTTACCCAGCCCGGCTCTATCAGTGTGACGGAGTTACCCAGCACGGCTCTATCAGTGGGACTGAGTTACCCAGCCCGGCTCTATCAGTGGGCCACTGAGTTACCCAGCCCGGCTCTGTCAGTGGGACACTGAGTTACCCAGCCCGGCCCAATCACTGGGATTGATTTACCCAGTCCGGCTCTCTCACTGGGACACTGTGTTCCCCAGCCCGTCACTATCAGTGGGACTGATTTAACCAGCCCGCCTCTATCAGTGGGACACTGAGTTAGCCAGCCCAGATCTACCACTGGGACTGAGTTACCCAGCCCGGCTCTATCAGAGGGACACTGAGTTACCCAGTCCGGCTCTATCAGTGCGACAGAATTACCCTATCCGGCTTTTTTCAGTGGGCCACTGAGTTACCCAGCCCGGTTCTGTCAGTGGGACGCTGAGTTACCCAGCCCGGACCTATCACTGGAACTGATTTACCCAGTCCGGGTCTCTCACTGGGACACTGTGTTCCCCAGCCCGTCACTATCAGTGGGACATTGAGTTACCCAGCCCGGCTCTATCAGTGGGACTGAGTTAACCAGCCCGGCTCTATCAGTGGGACTGATTTAACCAGCCCGGCTCCATCAGTGGGACAATGAGGTACCCAGCCCAGCTCTATCAGTGGGACTGAGTTACCCAGCCCGGCTATATCAATGGGACTGAGTTACCCAGCCCAGGTCTATCAGTGGGACTGAGTTACCCAGCCCGGTTCTATCAGTGGGACACTGAGTTACACAGCACGGATCTACCAGTAGGACACTGAGTTACCCAGCCCGACTCTATCATTGGGACTAAGTTACCCAGCCCAGCTCTATTAGTGGGACTGTGTTACACAGCACGGCTCTATCAGTGGGATTGAGTTACCCAGCCCGGCTCTATCAGTGGGCCACTGAGTTATCCAGCCCAGCTCTAATAATGGGACACTGAGTTACCCAGCCTGTCACTATCAGTGGGACACTGAGTTACCCAGCGCGTCTCTATCAGTGGGACACTGAGTTACCCAGCCCTGTTCTATCAGTGGGATACTGAGTTAGCCAGCCCGGATCTACCACTGGGGCTGAGTTACCCAGCCCGGCTCTATCAGAGGGACACTGAGTTACCCAGTCCGGCTCTATCAGTGCGACAGAATTACTCTATCCGGCTTTTTTCAGTGGGCCACTGAGTTCGCCAGCCCGGTTCTGTCAGTGGGACACTGAGTTACCCAGCCCGGACCTATCACTGGAACTGATTTACCGAGTCCGGCTCTCTCACTGGGACACTGTGTTCCCCATCCCGTCACTATCAGTGGGACATTGAGTTACCCAGCCCGGCTCTATCAGTGGGACTGAGTTAACCAGCCCGGCTCTATCAGTGGGACTGATTTAACCAGCCCGGCTCCATCAGTGGGACATTGAGTTACGCAGCCCGGCTCTATCAGTGGGACTGATTTAACCAGCCCGGCTCCATCAGTGGGACATTGAGGTACCCAGCCCGGCTCTAACATTGGGACTGAGTTACCCAGCCCGGCTCTATCAGTGGGACGGAGTTACCCAGCCCGGCTCTATCAGTGGGCCACTGAGTTACCCAGCCCGGCTCTGTCAGTGGGACACTGAGTTACACAGCCCGGCCCTATCACTGGGATTAATTTACCCAGTCCGGCTCTCTCACTGGGACACTGTTTTCCGCAGCCCGTCACTATCAGTGGGACACTGAGTTACCCAGCCCGGCTCTATCAGTGGGACTGAGTTACCCAGCCCGGTTCTATCAGTGGGACACTGAGTTACACAGCACGGATCTACCAGTAGGACACTGAGTTACCCAGCCCGACTCTATCATTGGGACTAAGTTACCCAGCCCAGCTCTATTAGTGGGACTGTGTTACACAGCACGGCTCTATCAGTGGGATTGAGTTACCCAGCCCGGCTCTATCAGTGGGCCACTGAGTTATCCAGCCCAGCTCTAATAATGGGACACTGAGTTACCCAGCCTGTCACTATCAGTGGGACACTGAGTTACCCAGCGCGTCTCTATCAGTGGGACACTGAGTTACCCAGCCCTGTTCTATCAGTGGGATACTGAGTTAGCCAGCCCGGATCTACCACTGGGGCTGAGTTACCCAGCCCGGCTCTATCAGAGGGACACTGAGTTACCCAGTCCGGCTCTATCAGTGCGACAGAATTACTCTATCCGGCTTTTTTCAGTGGGCCACTGAGTTCGCCAGCCCGGTTCTGTCAGTGGGACACTGAGTTACCCAGCCCGGACCTATCACTGGAACTGATTTACCGAGTCCGGCTCTCTCACTGGGACACTGTGTTCCCCATCCCGTCACTATCAGTGGGACATTGAGTTACCCAGCCCGGCTCTATCAGTGGGACTGAGTTAACCAGCCCGGCTCTATCAGTGGGACTGATTTAACCAGCCCGGCTCCATCAGTGGGACATTGAGTTACGCAGCCCGGCTCTATCAGTGGGACTGATTTAACCAGCCCGGCTCCATCAGTGGGACATTGAGGTACCCAGCCCGGCTCTAACATTGGGACTGAGTTACCCAGCCCGGCTCTATCAGTGGGACGGAGTTACCCAGCCCGGCTCTATCAGTGGGCCACTGAGTTACCCAGCCCGGCTCTGTCAGTGGGACACTGAGTTACACAGCCCGGCCCTATCACTGGGATTAATTTACCCAGTCCGGCTCTCTCACTGGGACACTGTTTTCCGCAGCCCGTCACTATCAGTGGGACACTGAGTTACCCAGCCCGGCTCTATCAGTGGGACTGAGTTACCATGCATGGCTCTATCAGTGGGACACTGATTTATCCAGCTCAGCTCTAATAATGGGACACTGAGTTACCCAGCCCGGCTCTACCAGAGGGACACTGAGTTACCCAGTCCGGCTCTATCAGTGCGACAGAATTACCCTATCCGGCTTTTTTCAGTGGGCCACTGAGTTACCCAGCCCGGTTCTGTCAGTGGGACACTGAGTTACCCAGCCCGGACCTATCACTGGAACTGATTTACCCAGTCCGGCTCTCTCACTGGGACACTGTGTTCCCCAGCCCGTCACTATCAGTGGGACACTGAGTTAGCCAGCGCGTCTCTATCAGTGGGACATTGAGTTACCCAGCCCGGCTCTATCATTGGGACTGAGTTACCCAGCCCGGCTCTATCAGTGTGACGGAGTTACCCAGCACGGCTCTATCAGTGGGACTGAGTTACCCAGCCCGGCTCTATCAGTGGGCCACTGAGTTACCCAGCCCGGCTCTGTCAGTGGGACACTGAGTTACCCAACCCGGCCCAATCACTGGGATTGATTTACCCAGTCCGGCTCTCTCACTGGGACACTGTGTTCCCCAGCCCATCACTATCAGTGGGACACTGAGTTACCCAGCCCGGCTCTATCAGTGGGACTGATTTAACCAGCCCGCCTCTATCAGTGGGACACTGAGTTAGCCAGCCCAGATCTACCACTGGGACTGAGTTACCCAGCCCGGCTCTATCAGAGGGACACTGAGTTACCCAGTCCGGCTCTATCAGTGCGACAGAATTACCCTATCCGGCTTTTTTCAGTGGGCCACTGAGTTACCCAGCCCGGTTCTGTCAGTGGGACGCTGAGTTACCCAGCCCGGACCTATCACTGGAACTGATTTACCCAGTCCGGGTCTCTCACTGGGACACTGTGTTCCCCAGCCCGTCACTATCAGTGGGACACTGAGTTACCCAGCGCGTCTCTATCAGTGGGACATTGAGTTACCCAGCCCGGCTCTATCAGTGGGACTGAGTTAACCAGCCCGGCTCTATCAGTGGGACTGATTTAACCAGCCCGGCTCCATCAGTGGGACAATGAGGTACCCAGCCCAGCTCTATCAGTGGGACTGAGTTACCCAGCCCGGCTCTATCAGTGGGACGGAGTTACCCAGCCCGGCTCTATCAGTGGGCCACTGAGTTATCCAGCCCGGCTCTGTCAGTGGGACACTGAGGTACCCAGCTCGGCCCTATCACTGGGATTGATTTACCCAGTCCGGCTCTCTCACTGGGACACTGTGTTCCCCAGCCCGTCACTATCAGTGGGACATTGAGTTACCCAGCCCGGCTCTATCAGTGGGACTGAGTTAACCAGCCCGGCTCTATCAGTGGGACTGATTTAACCAGCCCGGCTCTATCAATGGGACACTGAGTTATCCTGCCCAGCTCTAATAATGGGACACTGAGTTACCCAGCCTGTCACTATCAGTGGGACACTGAGTTACCCAGCGCGTCTCTATCAGTGGGACACTGAGTTACCCAGTCCTGTTCTATCAGTGGGACTGAGTTAACCAGCCCGGCTCTATCAGTGGGACTGATTTAACTAGCCCGCCTCTATTAGTGGGACACTGAGTTAGCCAGCCCGGTTCTGTCAGTGGGACACTGAGTTACCCAGCCCGGACCGAACACTGGAACTGATTTACCCAGTCCGGCTCTCTCACTGGGACACTGTGTTCCCCAGCCCGTCACTATCAGTGGGACACTGAGTTACCCAGCGCGTCTCTATCAGTGGGACATTGAGTTACTTAGCCCGGCTCTATCAGTGGGACTGATTTAACCAGCCCGGCTCCATCAGTGGGACATTGAGGTTCCCAGCCCGGCTCTAACATTGGGACCACGTTACCCAGCCCAGCTCTGCCAGTGGGACTGAGTTACCCAGCCCGGCTCTATCATTGGGACTGAGTTACCCAGCCCGGCTCTATCAGTGGGACGGAGTTACCCAGCCCGGCTCTATCAGTGGGCCACTAAGTTACCCAGCCCGGCTCTGTCAGTGGGACACTGAGTTACCCAGCCCGGATCTACCAGTAGGACACTGAGTTACCCAGCCCGGACCTATCACTGGGATTGATTTACCCAGTCCGGCTCTCTCACTGGGACACGGTGTTCCCCAGCCCATCACTATCAGTGGGACACTGAGTTACCCTGCCCGGCTCTGTCAGTGGGACAATGAGTTACCCAGTCCGGCTCTATCAGTGCGACAGAATTACCCTGCCCGGCATTTTTCATTGGGACACTGAGTTACCCAGTCCGCTCTATCAGTGGGACTGAGTTACCTAGCCCGGATCTACCAGTGGGACTGTGTTATGCAGCCCGGCTCTATTAGTGGGCCACTGAGTTACCCAGTCCGGCTCTATCAGTGCGACAGAATTACCCTGCCCGGCTTTTTTCAGTGGGACACTGAGTTACCCAGTCCGGCTCTAGCAGAGGGACACTGAGTTACCCAGTCAGGCTCTATCAGTGCGACAGAATTACCCTATCCGGCTTTTTTAAGTGGGCCACTGAGTTACCCAGCCCGGTTCTGTCAGTGGGACAGTGAGTTACCCAGCCCGGACCTATCACTGGAACTGATTTACCCAGTCCGGCTCTCTCACTGGGACACTGTGTTCCCCAGCCCGGCTCTATCAGTGGGACACTGAGTTACCCAGCCCGGCTCTATCAGTGGGACACTGAGTTACCCAGCCCGGCTCTATCTGTGGGACACTGAGTTACCCAGCACGGCTCTATCACTGGGACTGAGTTACCCTGCCCGGATCTATCAGTGGGACTGAGTTACCCAGCCTGGCTCTATCACTGGGACTGAGTTACCCAGCCCGGATCTACCAGTGGGACAATGAGTTACCCAGTCCGGCTCTATCAGTGCGACAGAATTACCCTGCCCGGCTTTTTTCAGTGGGACACTGAGTTACCCAGTCCGGTCTTTCAGTGGGACTGAGTTACCCAGCCCGGCTCTATCAGTGGGCCACTGAGTTACCAAGCCCGGCTCTGTCAGTGGGACACTGAGTTACCCAGCCCGGCCCTATCACTGGGATTGATTTACCCAGTCCGGCTCTCTCACTGGAACACGGTGTTCACCAGCCCGTCACTATCAGTGCGACACTGAGTTACCCAGCCCGGTTCTATCAGTGGGACACTGTGTTACCCAGCCCGGCTCTATCACTGGGACTGAGTTACCCTGCCCGGATCTATCAGTGGGACTGAGTTACCCAGCCTGGCTCTATCACTGGCACTGAGTTACACAGCACGGCACTATCATTGTGACTGAGTTTCCCAGCAAGGCTCTATCAGTGGGCCACTGAGTTACCCAGCCCGGCTCTGTCAGTGGGACACTGAGTTACCCAGCCCGGACCTATCACTGGAACTGATTTACCCAGTCCGGCTCTCTCACTGGGACACTGTGTTCCCCAGCCCATCACTATCAGTGGGACACTGAGTTACCCTGCCCGGCTCTGTCAGTGGGACACTGAGTTACCCAGCCCGATTCTATCAGTGGGATACTGTGTTACCCAGCCCGGATCTATCAGTGGGACTGAGTTACCCAGCCCGGCTCTATCAGTGGGACGGAGTTACCCAACCCGGCTCTATCAGTGGGACTGAGTTAGCCAGCCCGGATCTACCAGTGGGACTGAGTTAGCCAGCCCGGATCTACCAGTGGGACTGAGTTACGCAGTCCGGCTCTATCAGTGGGACTGAGTTACCCAACCCGGTCTATCAGTGGGACTGAGTTACCCAGCCCGGCTCTATCAGTGGGACACTGAGTTGTCTAGCCCGGCTCTGTCAGTGGGACACTGAGTTATATTCAAAAAGAAGTTCGATGAAGTCATTACTAATAGGGCGATCAAGGGGTATGGCGAGAAAGCAGGAATGGAGTACTGAAGTTGCATGTTCAGCCATGAACTCATTGAATGGCGTTGCAGGCGAGAAGGGCCGAATGGCCTACTCCGGCTCCTATTTTCTATCTTTCTATGTTTCTATGTTTCCCCAGCCCGGCTCTATCAGTGGGACACTGAGTTCCCCAGCCCGGCTCTATCAATGGGACACTAAGTTACCCAGCCCGGCTCTTTCAGTGGGACTGAGTTACCCAGCCCGGCACTATCAGTACGACAATGAGTTCCCCAGCCCGGCTCTATCAGTGGGCCACTGAGTTAGCCAGCCCGGCTATATCAATGGGACTGAGTTACCCAGCCCAGGTCTATCAGTGGGACTGAGTTACCCAGCCCGGTTGTATCAATAGGACACTGAGTTACACAGCGCGGCTCTATCAGTGGGACACTGAGTTACACAGCCCGGATCTACCAGTAGGACACTGAGTTACCCAGCCCGACTCTATCATTGGGACTAAGTTACCCAGCCCAGCTCTATCAGTGGGACTGTGTTACACAGCACGGCTCAATCAGTGGGACTGAGTTACCCAGCCCGGCTCTATCAGTGGGACTGAGTTACCCAGCCCGGCTCTGTCAGTGGGACACTGAGTTACCCAGCCCGGCCCTATCACTGGGATTGATTTACCCAGTCCGGCTCTCTCACTGGGACACTGTGTTCCCCAGCCCGTCACTATCAGTGGGACACTGAGTTACCCAGCCCGGCTCTATCAGTGGGACTGAGTTAACCAGCCCGGCTCTATCAGTGGGACTGATTTAACCAGCCCGGCTCTATCAGTGGGACACTGAGTTACCCAGCCCGGATCTACCACTGGGACTGAGTTACCCAGCCCGGCTCTATCAGTGGGACACTGAGTTATCCAGCCCAGCTCTAATAATGGGACACTGAGTTACCCAGCCTGTCACTATCAGTGGGACACTGAGTTACCCAGCGCGTCTCTGTCAGTGGGACACTGAGTTACCCAGCCCTGTTCTATCAGTGGGACTGAGTTAACCAGCCCGGCTCTATCAGTGGGACTGATTTAACCAGCCCGCCTCTATCAGTGGGACACTGAGTAAGCCAGCCCGATCTACCACTGGGACTGAGTTACACAGCCCGGCTCGATCAAATGGGACTGAGTTACCCAGCCTGGCTCAATCAGTGGGATACTGAGTTATCCAGCCCGTCTCTATCAGTGGGACACTGAGTTACACAGCCCGGCTGGATCAGTGGGATACTGAGTTACCCAGCCCGGCTCAATCACTGGGACTGAGTTAACCAGCCCGGCTCTCTCAGTGGGACACTGAGTTACGCAGCCCGGCTCTATCAGTGGGGCACTGAGTTACGCAGTCCGGCTCTATCAGTGGTGTACAGGGTTACCCAGCCCGGCTCTATAAGTGGGACTGAGTTACCCAGCCTGGCTCTATCAGTGGTGTACAGGGTTACCCAGCCCGGCTCGATAAGTGGGACTGAGTTACGCAGCCCGGCTCTATCAGTGGGGCACTGAGTTACCCAGCCTGGCTCTATCACTGGGACTGAGTTACCCAGCCCGGATCTACCAGTAGGACTGAGTTACGCAGTCCGGCTCTATCAGTGGGACTGAGTTACCCAGCCCGGATCTACCACTGGGACTGAGTTACCCAGCCCGGCTCTATCAGTGGGACACTGAGTTATCCAGCCCAGCTCTAATAATGGGACACTGAGTTACCCAGCCTGTCACTATCAGTGGGACACTGAGTTACCCAGCGCGTCTCTGTCAGTGGGACACTGAGTTACCCAGCCCTGTTCTATCAGTGGGACTGAGTTAACCAGCCCGGCTCTATCAGTGGGACTGATTTAACCAGCCCGCCTCTATCAGTGGGACACTGAGTTAGCCAGCCCGGATCTACCACTGGGACTGAGTTACACAGCCCGGCTCGATCAAATGGGACTGAGTTACCCAGCCTGGCTCAATCAGTGGGATACTGAGTTATCCAGGCCGGCTCTCTCAGTGGCACACTGAGTTACACAGCCCGGCTGGATCAGTGGGATACTGAGTTACCCAGCCCGGCTCAATCACTGGGACTGAGTTAACCAGCCCGGCTCTCTCAGTGGGACACTGAGTTACGCAGCCCGGCTCTATCAGTGGGGCACTGAGTTACGCAGCCCGGCTCTATCAGTGGTGTACAGGGTTACCCAGCCCGGCTCTATAAGTGGGACTGAGTTACCCAGCACGGCTCTATCACTGGGACTGAGTTACCCTGCCCGGATCTATCAGTGGGACTGAGTTACCCAGCCTGGCTCTATCACTGGCACTGAGTTACCCAGCCCGGATCTACCAATGGGACTGTGTTATGCAGCCCGGCTCTATCAGTGGGACACTGAGTTACCCAGCCCGGCTCTATCAGTGGGACACTGAGTAACTAAGCCCGGTCTATCAGTGGGACTGAGTTACCCAGCCCGGCTCTATCAGTGGGCCACTGAGTTACCCCAGCCCGGCTCTGTCAGTGGGACACTGAGTTACACAGCCCAGCCCTATCACTGGGATTGATTTACCCAGTCCGGCTCTCTCACTGGGACACGATGTTCCCAGCCCGTCACTATCAGTGGGACACTGAGTTACCCAGCCCGATTCTATCAGTGGGACACTGTGTTAACCAGCCCGGCTCTATCACTGGGACTGAGTTACCCTGCCCGGATCTATCAGTGGGACGGAGTTAACCAACCTAGCTCTATCAGTGGGACTGAGTTAGCCAGCCCGGATCTACCAGTAGGACTGAGTTACGCAGTCCGGCTCTATCAGTGGGACTGAGTTACCCATCCCGGTCTATCAGTGGGACTGAGTTACCCAGCCCGGCTCTATCAGTGGGACACTGAGTTGTCTAGCCCGGCTCTGTCAGTGGGACACTGAGTTATATTCAAAAAGAAGTTCGATGAAGTCATTACTACAAGGGCGATCAAGGGGTATGGCGAGAAAGCAGGAATGGAGTACTGAAGTTGCATGTTCAGCCATGAACTCATTGAATGGCGTTGCAGGCGAGAAGGGCCGAATGGCCTACTCCAGCACCTATTTTCTATCTTTCTATGTTTCTATGTTTCCCCAGCCCGGCTCTATCAGTGGGACACTGAGTTCCCCAGCCCGGCTCTATCAATGGGACACTAAGTTACCCAGCCCGGCTCTTTCAGTGGGACTGAGTTACCCAGCCCGGTTCTATCAGTGCGACACTGAGTTCCCCAGCCCGGATCTGCCACTGGGACTGAGTTACACAGCCCGGCTAGATCAGTGGGATACTGAGTTACCCAGCCCGGCTCAATCACTGGGACTGAGTTAACCAGCCCGGCTCTCTCAGTGGGACACTGAGTTACGCTGCCCGGCTCTATCAGTGGGGCACTGAGTTACGCAGCCTGGCTCTATCAGTGGTGTACAGGGTTACCCAGCCCGGCTCGATAAGTGGGACTGAGTTACCCAGCCCGGCTCTATCAGTGGGACACTGAGTTACCCAGCCCGGCTCAATCACTGGGACTGAGTTAACCAGCCCGGCTCTCTCAGTGGGACACTGAGTTACGCAGCCCGGCTCTATCAGTGGGGCACTGAGTTACCCAGCCTGGCTCTATCACTGGGACTGAGTTACCCAGCCCGGATCTACCAGTAGGACTGAGTTACGCAGTCCGGCTCTATCAGTGGGACTGAGTTACCCATCCCGGTCTATCAGTGGGACTGAGTTACCCAGCCCGGCTCTATCAGTGGGACACTGAGTTACGCAGCCCGGCTCTATCAGTGGGGCACTGAGTTACCCAGCCCGGCTCTATCAGTGGGACTGAGTTACCCAGCCCGGCTCTATCTGTGGGACACTGAGTTACCCAGCCCGGCTCTATCAATGGGACACTAAGTTACCCAGCCCGGCTCTTTCAGTGGGACTGAGTTACCCAGCCCGGTTCTATCAGTGCGACACTGAGTTCCCCAGACCGGATCTGCCACTGGGACTGAGTTACACAGCCCGGCTAGATCAGTGGGATACTGAGTTACCCAGCCCGGCTCAATCACTGGGACTGAGTTAACCAGCCCGGCTCTCTCAGTGGGACACTGAGTTACGCTGCCCGGCTCTATCAGTGGGGCACTGAGTTACGCAGCCTGGCTCTATCAGTGGTGTACAGGGTTACCCAGCCCGGCTCGATAAGTGGGACTGAGTTACCCAGCCCGGCTCTATCAGTGGGACACTGAGTTACCCAGCCCGGCTCAATCACTGGGACTGAGTTAACCAGCCCGGCTCTCTCAGTGGGACACTGAGTTACGCAGCCCGGCTCTATCAGTGGGGCACTGAGTTACCCAGACTGGCTCTATCACTGGGACTGAGTTACCCAGCCCGGATCTACCAGTAGGACTGAGTTACGCAGTCCGGCTCTATCAGTGGGACTGAGTTACCCATCCCGGTCTATCAGTGGGACTGAGTTACCCAGCCCGGCTCTATCAGTGGGACACTGAGTTACACAGCCCGGCTCTATCAGTGGGGCACTGAGTTACCCAGCCCGGCTCTATCAGTGGGACTGAGTTACCCAGCCCGGCTCTATCTGTGGGACACTGAGTTACCCAGCCCGGCTCTATCACTGGGACTGAGTTACCCTGCCCGGATCTATCAGTGGGACTGAGTTACCCAGCCCGGATCTACCAGTGGGACTGTGTTATGCAGCCCGGCTCTATCAGTGGGACACTGAGTTACCCAGCCCGGCTCTATCAGTGGGACAATGAGTAACCAAGCCCGGTCTTTCAGTGGGACTGAGTTACCCAGCCCGGCTCTCTCACTGGAACACGGTGTTCCCCAGCCCGTCACTATCAGTGGGACACTGAGTTACCCAGCCCGGTTCTATCACTGGGACTGAGTTACCCTGCCCGGATCTATCAGTGGGACTGAGTTACCCAGCCTGGCTCTATCACTGGCACTGAGTTACACAGCACGGCACTATCATTGTGACTGAGTTTCCCAGCAAGGCTCTATCAGTGGGCCACTGAGTTACCCAGCCCGGCTCTGTCAGTGGGACACTGAGTTACCCAGCCCGGACCTATCACTGGAACTGATTTACCCAGTCCGGCTCTCTCACTGGGACACTGTGTTCCCCAGCCCATCACTATCAGTGGGACACTGAGTTACCCAGCCCGATTCTATCAGTGGGATACTGTGTTACCCAGCCCGGATCTATCAGTGGGACTGAGTTACCCAGCCCGGCTCTATCAGTGGGACGGAGTTACCCAACCCGGCTCTATCAGTGGGACTGAGTTAGCCAGCCCGGATCTACCAGTGGGACTGAGTTACGCAGTCCGGCTCTATCAGTGGGACTGAGTTACCCAACCCGGTCTATCAGTGGGACTGAGTTACCCAGCCCGGCTCTATCAGTTGGACACTGAGTTGTCTAGCCCGGCTCTGTCAGTGGGACACTGAGTTATATTCAAAAAGAAGTTCGATGAAGTCATTACTACAAGGGCGATCAAGGGGTATGGCGAGAAAGCAGGAATGGAGTACTGAAGTTGCATGTTCAGCCATGAACTCATTGAATGGCGTTGCAGGCGAGAAGGGCCGAATGGCCTACTCCGGCTCCTATTTTCTATCTTTCTATGTTTCTATGTTTCCCCAGCCCGGCTCTATCAATGGGACACTAAGTTACCCAGCCCGGCTCTTTCAGTGGGACTGAGTTACCCAGCCCGGTTCTATCAGTGCGACACTGAGTTCCCCAGCCCGGATCTGCCACTGGGACTGAGTTACACAGCCCGGCTAGATCAGTGGGATACTGAGTTACCCAGCCCGGCTCAATCACTGGGACTGAGTTAACCAGCCCGGCTCTCTCAGTGGGACACTGAGTTACGCAGCCCGGCTCTATCAGTGGGGCACTGAGTTACGCAGCCTGGCTCTATCAGTGGTGTACAGGGTTACCCAGCCCGGCTCGATAAGTGGGACTGAGTTACCCAGCCCGGCTCTATCAGTGGGACACTGAGTTACCCAGCCCGGCTCAATCACTGGGACTGAGTTAACCAGCCCGGCTCTCTCAGTGGGACACTGAGTTACGCAGCCCGGCTCTATCAGTGGGGCACTGAGTTACCCAGCCTGGCTCTATCACTGGGACTGAGTTACCCAGCCCGGATCTACCAGTAGGACTGAGTTACGCAGTCCGGCTCTATCAGTGGGACTGAGTTACCCATCCCGGTCTATCAGTGGGACTGAGTTACCCAGCCCGGCTCTATCAGTGGGACACTGAGTTACGCAGCCCGGCTCTATCAGTGGGGCACTGAGTTACCCAGCCCGGCTCTATCAGTGGGACTGAGTTACCCAGCCCGGCTCTATCTGTGGGACACTGAGTTACCCAGCACGGCTCTATCAGTGGGACTGAGTTACCCTGCCCGGATCTATCAGTGGGACTGAGTTACCCAGCCCGGATCTACCAGTGGGACTGTGTTATGCAGCCCGGCTCTATCAGTGGGACACTGAGTTACCCAGCCCGGCTCTATCAGTGGGACAATGAGTAACCAAGCCCGGTCTTTCAGTGGGACTGAGTTACCCAGCCCGGCTCTCTCACTGGAACACGGTGTTCCCCAGCCCGTCACTATCAGTGGGACACTGAGTTACCCAGCCCGGTTCTATCACTGGGACTGAGTTACCCTGCCCGGATCTATCAGTGGGACTGAGTTACCCAGCCTGGCTCTATCACTGGCACTGAGTTACACAGCACGGCACTATCATTGTGACTGAGTTTCCCAGCAAGGCTCTATCAGTGGGCCACTGAGTTACCCAGCCCGGCTCTGTCAGTGGGACACTGAGTTACCCAGCCCGGACCTATCACTGGAACTGATTTACCCAGTCCGGCTCTCTCACTGGGACACTGTGTTCCCCAGCCCATCACTATCAGTGGGACACTGAGTTACCCTGCCCGGCTCTGTCAGTGGGACACTGAGTTACCCAGCCCGGACCTATCACTGGAACTGATTTACCCAGTCCGGCTCTCTCACTGGGACACTGTGTTCCCCAGCCCATCACTATCAGTGGGACACTGAGTTACCCAGCCCGATTCTATCAGTGGGATACTGTGTTACCCAGCCCGGATCTATCAGTGGGACTGAGTTACCCAGCCCGGCTCTATCAGTGGGACGGAGTTACCCAACCCGGCTCTATCAGTGGGACTGAGTTAGCCAGCCCGGATCTACCAGTGGGACTGAGTTACGCAGTCCGGCTCTATCAGTGGGACTGAGTTACCCAACCCGGTCTATCAGTGGGACTGAGTTACCCAGCCCGGCTCTATCAGTTGGACACTGAGTTGTCTAGCCCGGCTCTGTCAGTGGGACACTGAGTTATATTCAAAAAGAAGTTCGATGAAGTCATTACTACAAGGGCGATCAAGGGGTATGGCGAGAAAGCAGGAATGGAGTACTGAAGTTGCATGTTCAGCCATGAACTCATTGAATGGCGTTGCAGGCGAGAAGGGCCGAATGGCCTACTCCGGCTCCTATTTTCTATCTTTCTATGTTTCTGTGTTTCCCCAGCCCGGCTCTATCAGTGGGACACTGAGTTCCCCAGCCCGGCTCTATCAATGGGACACTAAGTTACCCAGCCCGGCTCTTTCAGTGGGACTGAGTTACCCAGCCCGGCACTATCAGTACGACAATGAGTTCCCCAGCCCGGCTCTATCAGTGGGACACTGAGTTAGCCAGCCCGGCTATATCAATGGGACTGAGTTACCCAGCCCAGGTCTATCAGTGGGACTGAGTTACCCAGCCCGGTTGTATCAGTAGGACACTGAGTTATACAGCGCGGCTCTATCAGTGGGACACTGAGTTACACAGCCCGGATCTACCAGTAGGACACTGAGTTACCCAGCCCGACTCTATCATTGGGACTAACTTACCCAGCCAAGCTCTATCAGTGGGACTGTGTTACACAGCACGGCTCAATCAGTGGGACTGAGTTACCCAGCCCGGCTCTATCAGTGGGACTGAGTTACCCAGCCCGGCTCTGTCAATGGGACTCTGAGTTACCCAGCCCGGTCCTATCACTGGAACTGAATTACCCAGTCCGGCTCTCTCACTGGGACACTGTGTTCCCCAGCCCATCACTATCAGTGGGACACTGAGTTACCCTGCCCGGCTCTGTCAGTGGGACAATGAGTTACCCAGTCCGGCTCTATCAGTGCGACAGAATTACCCTGCCCGGCTTTTTTCAGTGGGACACTGAGTTACCCAGTCCGGCTCTATCAGTGCGACAGAATTACCCTGCCCAGCTCTATCAGTGGGACACTGAGTTACCCAGTCCGGCTCAATCAATGGGACAATGAGTTACCCAGCACGGCTCTATCACTGGGACTGAGTTACCCAGCACGGCTCTATCACTGGGACTGAGTTACCCAGCCCGGATCTATCAGTGGGACTGAGTTACCCAGCTTGGCTCTATCACTGGGACTGAGTTACCCAGCCCGGATCTACCAGAGGGACTGTGTTATGCAGCCCGGCTCTATCAGTGGGACTGAGTTACCCAGCCCGGCTCTATCAGTGGGCCACTGAGTTACCCAGCCCGGCTCTGTCAGTGGGACACTGAGTTACCCAGCCCGGCCCTATCACTGGGATTGATTTACCCAGTCCGGCTCTCTCACTGGGACACGGTGTTCCCCAGCCCATCACTATCAGTGGGACACTGAGTTACCCTGCCCGGCTCTGTCAGTGGGACAATGAGTTACCCAGTCCGGCTCTATCAGTGCGACAGAATTACCCTGCCCGGCTTTTTTCAGTGGGACACTGAGTTACCCAGTCCGGCTCTATCAGTGCGACAGAATTATCCTGCCCAGCTCTATCAGTGGGACACTGAGTTACCCAGCACGGCTCTATCACTGGGACTGAGTTACCCTGCCCGGATCTATCAGTGGGACAATGAGTTACCCAGCCTGGCTCTATCACTGGGACTGAGTTACCCAGCCCGGATCTACCAGTAGGACTGAGTTACGCAGTCCGGCTCTATCAGTGGGACTGAGTTAACCAGCCCGGGTCTACCAGTGGGACTGTGTTATGCAACCCGGCTCTATTAGTGGGACACTGAGTTACCCAGCCCGGCTCTATCAGTGGGACACTGAGTAACCAAGCCCGGTCTTTCAGTGGGACTGAGTTACCCAGCCCGGCTCTATCAGTGGGCCACTGAGTTACCCAGCCCGGCTCTGTCAGTGGGACACTGAGTTACCCAGCCCGGCCCTATCACTGGGATTGATTTACCCAGTCCGGCTCTCTCACTGGAACACGGTGTTCACCAGCCCGTCACTATCAGTGGGACACTGAGTTACCCAGTCCGGTTCTATCAGTGGGACACTGTGTTACCCAGCCCGGCTCTATCACTGGGACTGAGTTACCCTGCCCGGATCTATCAGTGGGACTGAGTTACCCAGCCTGGCTCTATCACTGGCACTGAGTTACACAGCACAGCACGATCATTGTGACTGAGTTTCCCAGCAAGGCTCTATCAGTGGGCCACTGAGTTACCCAGCCCGGCTCTGTCAGTGGGACACTGAGTTACCCAGCCCGGACCTATCACTGGAACTGATTTACCCAGTCCGGCTCTCTCACTGGGACACTGTGTTCCCCAGCCCATCACTATCAGTGGGACACTGAGTTACCCTGCCCGGCTCTGTCAGTGGGACAATGAGTTACCCAGTCCGGCTCTATCAGTGCGACAGAATTACCCTGCCCGGCTTTTTTCAGTGGGACACTGAGTTACCCAGTCCGGCTCTATCAGTGCGACAGAATTACCCTGCCCAGCTCTATCAGTGGGACACTGAGTTACCCAGCCCGGCTCAATCAGTGGGACAATGAGTTACCCAGCACGGCTCTATCACTGGGACTGAGTTACCCAGCCCGGATCTATCAGTGGGACTGAGCTACCCAGCCTGGCTCTATTACTGGGACTGAGTTACCCAGCCTGGATCTACCAGAGGGACTGTGTTATGCAGCCCGGCACTATCAGTGGGACTGAGTTACCCAGCCCGGCTCTGTCAGTGGGACACTGAGTTACCCAGCCCGGCCCTATCACTGGGATTGATTTACCCAGTCCGGCTCTCTCACTGGGACACGGTGTTCCCCAGCCCGTCACTATCAGTGGGACACTGAGTTACCCAGCCCGATTCTATCAGTGGGATACTGTGTTACCCAGCCCGGATCTATCAGTGGGACTGAGTTACCCAGCCCGGCTCTATCAGTGGGACGGAGTTACCCAACCCGGCTCTATCAGTGGGACGGAGTTAACCAACCCGGCTCTATCAGTAGGACTGAGTTACGCAGTCCGGCTCTATCAGTGGGACTGAGTTACCCATCCCGGTCTATCAGTGGGACTGAGTTACCCAGCCCGGCTCTATCAGTGGGACACTGAGTTGTCTAGCCCGGCTCTGTCAGTGGGACACTGAGTTATATTCAAAAAGAAGTTCGATGAAGTCATTACTACAAGGGCGATCAAGGGGTATGGCGAGAAAGCAGGAATGGAGTACTGAAGTTGCATGTTCAGCCATGAACTCATTGAATGGCGTTGCAGGCGAGAAGGGCCGAATGGCCGACTCCGGCACCTATTTTCTATCTTTCTATGTTTCTATGTTTCCCCAGCCCGGCTCTATCAGTGGGACGCTGAGTTCCCCAGCCCGGCTCTATCAATGGGACACTAAGTTACCCAGCCCGGCTCTTTCAGTGGGACACTGAGTTACCCAGCCCGGAACTATCACTGGAACTGATTTACCCAGTCCGGCTCTCTCACTGGGACACTGTGTTCCCCAGCCCATCACTATCAGTGGGACACTGAGTTACCCTGCCTGGCTCTGTCAGTGGGACAATGAGTTACCCAGTCCGGCTCTATCAGTGCGACAGAATTACCCTGCCCAGCTCTATCAGTGGGACACTGAGTTACCCAGCCCGGTTCAATCAGTGGGACAATGAGTTACCCAGCACGGCTCTATCACTGGGACTGAGTTACCCAGCCCGGATCTATCAGTGGGACTGAGTTACCCAGCCTGGCTCTATCACTGGGACTGAGTTACCCAGCCCGGATCTACCAGAGGGACTGTGTTATGCAGCCCGGCACTATCAGTGGGACTGAGTTACCCAGCCCGGCTCTATCAGTGGGCCACTGAGTTACCCAGCCCGGCTCTGTCAGTGGGACACTGAGTTACCCAGCCCGGCCCTATCACTGGGATTGATTTACCCAGTCCGGCTCTCTCACTGGGACACGGTGTTCCCCAGCCCATCACTATCAGTGGGACACTGAGTTACCCTGCCCGGCTCTGTCAGTGGGACAATGAGTTACCCAGTCCGGCTCTATCAGTGCGACAGAATTACCCTGCCCGGCTTTTTTCAGTGGGACACTGAGTTACCCAGTCCAGCTCTATCAGTGCGACAGAATTACCCTGCCCAGCTCTATCAGTGGGACACTGAGTTACCCAGCCCGGCTCAATCAGTGGGACACTGAGTTACCCAGCACGGCTCTATCACTGGGACTGAGTTACCCTGCCCGGATCTATCAGTGGGACTGAGTTACCCAGCCCGGATCTACCAGTAGGACTGAGTTACGCAGTCCGGCTCTATCAGTGGGACTGAGTTACCCATCCCGGTCTATCAGTGGGACTGAGTTACCCAGCCCGGCTCTATCAGTGGGACACTGAGTTACGCAGCCCGGCTCTATCAGTGGGGCACTGAGTTACCCAGCCCGGCTCTATCAGTGGGACTGAGTTACCCAGCCCGGCTCTATCTGTGGGACACTGAGTTACCCAGCACGACTCTATCACTGGGACTGAGTTACCTTGCCCGGATCTATCAGTGGGACTGAGTTACCCAGCCTGGCTCTATCACTGGGACTGAGTTACCCAGCCCGGATCTACCAGTGGGACTGTGTTATGCAGCCCGGCTCTATTAGTGGGACACTGAGTTACCCAGCCCGGCTCTATCAGTGGGACACTGAGTAACCAAGCCCGGTCTTTTAGTGGGACTGAGTTACCCAGCCCGGCTCTATCAGTGGGCCACTGAGTTACCCAGCCCGGCTCTGTCAGTGGGACACTGAGTTATCCAGCCCGGCCCTATCACTGGGATTGATTTACCCAGTCCGGCTCTCTCACTGGAACACGGTGTTCACCAGCCCGTCACTATCAGTGGGACACTGAGTTACCCAGCCCGGTTCTATCAGTGGGACACTGTGTTACCCAGCCCGGCTCTATCACTGGGACTGAGTTACCCTGCCCGGATCGATCAGTGGGACTGAGTTACCCAGCCTGGCTCTATCACTGGCACTGAGTTACACAGCACGGCACTATCATTGTGACTGAGTTTCCCAGCAAGGCTCTATCAGTCGGCCACTGAATTACCCAGCCCGGCTCTGTCAGTGGGACACTGAGTTACCCAGCCCGGACCTATCACTGGAACTGATTTACCCAGTCCGGCTCTCTCACTGGGACACTGTGTTCCCCTGCCCATCACTATCAGTGGGACACTGAGTTACCCTGCCCGGCTCTGTCAGTGGGACAATGAGTTACCCAGTCCGGCTCTATCAGTGCGACAGAATTACCCTGCCCGGCTTTTTTCAGTGGGACACTGAGTTACCCAGTCCGGCTCTATCAGTGCGATAGAATTACCCTGCCCAGCTCTATCACTGGGACTGAGTTACCCAGCCCGGATCTACCAGAGGGACTGTGTTATGCATTCCGGCACTATCAGTGGGACTGAGTTACCCAGCCCGGCTCTATCAGTGGGCCACTGAGTTACCCAGCCCGGCTCTGTCAGTGGGACACTGAGTTACCCAGCCCGGCCCTATCACTGGGATTGATTTACCCAGTCCGGCTCTCTCACTGGGACACGGTGTTCCCCAGCCCGTCACTATCAGTGGGACACTGAGTTACCCAGCCCGATTCTATCAGTGGGATACTGTGTTACCCAGCCCGGATCTATCAGTGGGACTGAGTTACCCAGCCCGGCTCTATCAGTGGGACGGAGTTACCCAACCCGGCTCTATCAGTGGGACTGAGTTAGCCAGCCCGGATCTACCAGTGGGACTGAGTTACGCAGTCCGGCTCTATCAGTGGGACTGAATTACCCAACCCGGTCTATCAGTGGGACTGAGTTACCCAGCCCGGCTCTATCAGTGGGACACTGAGTTGTCTAGCCCGGCTCTGTCAGTGGGACACTGAGTTATATTCAAAAAGAAGTTCGATGAAGTCATTACTACAAGGGCGATCAAGGGGTATGGCGAGAAAGCAGGAATGGAGTACTGAAGTTGCATGTTCAGCCATGAACTCATTGAATGGCGTTGCAGGCGAGAAGGGCCGAATGGCCTACTCCGGCTCCTATTTTCTATCTTTCTATGTTTCTATGTTTCCCCAGCCCGGCTCTATCAGCGGGACACTGAGTTCCCCAGCCCGGCTCTATCAATGGGACACTAAGTTACCCAGCCCGGCTCTTTCAGTGGGACTGAGTTACCCAGCCCGGCACTATCAGTACGACAATGAGTTCCCCAGCCCGGCTCTATCAGTGGGCCACTGAGTTAGCCAGCCCGGCTATATCAATGGGACTGAGTTACCCAGCCCAGGTCTATCAGTGGGACTGAGTTACCCAGCCCGGTTGTATCAGTAGGACACTGAGTTACACAGCGCGGCTCTATCAGTGGGACACTGAGTTACACAGCCCGGATCTACCAGTAGGACACTGAGTTACCCAGCCCGACTCTATCATTGGGACTAAGTTACCCAGCCCAGCTCTATCAGTGGGACTGTGTTACACAGCACGGCTCAATCAGTGGGACTGAGTTACCCAGCCCGGCTCTATCAGTGGGACTGAGTTACCCAGCCCGGCCCTATCACTGGGATTGATTTACCCAGTCCGGCTCTCTCACTGGGACACTGTATTCCCCAGCTCGTCACTATCAGTGGGACACTGAGTTACCCAGCCCGGCTCTATCAGTGGGACTGAGTTACCCAGCCCGGCTCAATCAGTGGGACACTGAGTTACCCAGCCCGGCTCTATCAGTGGGACTGAGTTACCCAGCCCGGCTCTATCAGTGGGACTGAGTTACCCAGCCCGGCTCTATCAGTGGGACTGAGTTACCCAGCACGGCTCTATCACTGGGACTGAGTTACCCAGCCCGGATCTACCAGTGGGACTGTGTTATGCAGCTCGGCTCTATCAGTGGGACTGAGTTACCCAGCCCGGCTCTATCAGTGGGACTGAGTTACCCAGCCCGGCTCTATCAGTGGGACTGAGTTACCCAGCCCGGCTCTATCAGTGGGACGGAGTTACCCAGCTCGGCTCTATCAGTGGGACTGAGTTACCCAGCCCGGCTCTATCAGTGGGACACTGAGTTACACAGCCCGGCCCTATCACTGGGATTGATTTACCCAGTCCGGCTCTCTCACTGGGACACGGTGTTCCCCAGCCCGTCACTATCAGTGGGACACTGAGTTACCCAGCCCGATTCTATCAGTGGGACTGAGTTACCCAGCCCGGCTCTATCTGTGGGACACTGAGTTACCCAGCACGACTCTATCACTGGGACTGAGTTACCCAGCCCGGCTCTATCAGTGGGACTGAGTTACCCAGCCCGGCTCTATCTGTGGGACACTGAGTTACCCAGCACGACTCTATCACTGGGACTGAGTTACCCTGCCCGGATCTATCAGTGGGACTGAGTTACCCAGCCTGGCTCTATCACTGGGACTGAGTTACCCAGCCCGGATCTACCAGTGGGACTGTGTTATGCAGCCCGGCTCTATTAGTGGGACACTGAGTTACCCAGCCCGGCTCTATCAGTGGGACACTGAGTAACCAAGCCCGATCTTTCAGTGGGACTGAGTTACCCAGCCCGGCTCTATCAGTGGGCCACTGAGTTACCCAGCCCGGCTCTGTCAGTGGGACACTGAGTTACCCAGCCCGGCCCTATCACTGGGATTGATTTACCCAGTCCGGCTCTCTCACTGGAACACGGTGTTCACCAGCCCGTCACTATCAGTGGGACACTGAGTTACCCAGCCCGGTTCTATCAGTGGGACACTGTGTTACCCAGCCCGGCTCTATCACTGGGACTGAGTTACCCTGCCCGGATCTATCAGTGGGACTGAGTTACCCAGCCTGGCTCTATCACTGGCACCGAGTTACACAGCACGGCACTATCATTGTGACTGAGTTTCCCAGCAAGGCTCTATCAGTGGGCCACTGAGTTACCCAGCCCGGCTCTGTCAGTGGGACACTGAGTTACCCAGCCCGGACCTATCACTGGAACTGATTTACCCTGCCCGGCTCTGTCAGTGGGACAATGAGTTACCCAGTCCGGCTCTATCAGTGCGACAGAATTACCCTGCCCGGCTTTTTTCAGTGGGACACTGAGTTACCCAGTCCGGCTCTATCAGTGCGACAGAACTACCCTGCCCAGCTCTATCAGTGGGACACTGAGTTACCCAGCCCGGCTCAATCAGTGGGACAATGAGTTACCCAGCACGGCTCTATCACTGGGACTGAGTTACCCAGCCCGGATCTATCAGTGGGACTGAGTTACCCAGCCTGGCTCTATCACTGGGACTGAGTTACCCAGCCCGGATCTACCAGAGGGACTGTGTTATGCAGCCCGGCACTATCAGTGGGACTGAGTTACCCAGCCCGGCTCTATCAGTGGGCCACTGAGTTACCCAGCCCGGCTCTGTCAGTGGGACACTGAGTTACCCAGCCCGGCCCTATCACTGGGATTGATTTACCCAGTCCGGCTCTCTCACTGGGACACGGTGTTCCCCAGCCCGTCACTATCAGTGGGACACTGAGTTACCCAGCCCGATTCTATCAGTGGGATACTGTGTTACCCAGCCCGGATCTATCAGTGGGACTGAGTTACCCAGCCCGGCTCTATCAGTGGGACGGAGTTACCCAACCCGGCTCTATCAGTGGGACTGAGTTAGCCAGCCCGGATCTACCAGTGGGACTGAGTTACGCAGTCCGGCTCTATCAGTGGGACTGAATTACCCAACCCGGTCTATCAGTGGGACTGAGTTACCCAGCCCGGCTCTATCAGTGGGACACTGAGTTGTCTAGCCCGGCTCTGTCAGTGGGACACTGAGTTATATTCAAAAAGAAGTTCGATGAAGTCATTACTACAAGGGCGATCAAGGGGTATGGCGAGAAAGCAGGAATGGAGTACTGAAGTTGCATGTTCAGCCATGAACTCATTGAATGGCGTTGCAGGCGAGAAGGGCCGAATGGCCTACTCCGGCTCCTATTTTCTATCTTTCTATGTTTCTATGTTTCCCCAGCCCGGCTCTATCAGTGGGACACTGAGTTCCCCAGCCCGGCTCTATCAATGGGACACAAAGTTACCCAGCCCGGCTCTTTCAGTGGGACTGAGTTACCCAGCCCGGCACTATCAGTACGACAATGATTTCCCCAGCCCGGCTCTATCAGTGGGACACTGAGTTAGCCAGCCCGGCTATATCAATGGGACTGAGTTACCCAGCCCAGGTCTATCAGTGGGACTGAGTTACCCAGCCCGGTTGTATCAGTAGGACACTGAGTTACACAGCGCGGCTCTATCAGTGGGACACTGAGTTACACAGCCCGGATCTACCAGTAGGACACTGAGTTACCCAGCCCGACTCTATCATTGGGACTAAGTTACCCAGCCCAGCTCTATCAGTGGGACTGTGTTACACAGCACGGCTCAATCAGTGGGACTGAGTTACCCAGCCCGGCTCTATCAGTGGGACTGAGTTACCCAGCCCGGCTCTGTCAGTGGGACACTGAGTTACCCAGCCGGGCCCTATCACTGGGATTGATTTACCCAGTCCGGCTCTCTCACTGGGACACTGTATTCCCCAGCCCGTCACGATCAGTGGGACTCTGAGTGCCCCAGCCCGGCTCTATCAATGGGACACTAAGTTACCCAGCCCGGCTCTTTCAGTGGGACTGAGTTACCCAGCCCGGCACTATCAGTGCGACAATGAGTTCCCCAGCCCGGTTCTATCAGTGGGACACTGAGTTAGCCAGCCCGGCTACATCAATGGGACTGAGTTCCCCAGCCCGGATCTACCACTGGGACTGAGTTACACAGCCCGGCTCGATCAAATGGGACTGAGTTACCCAGCCCGGCTCTTTCAGTGGGACTGAGTTACCCAGCCCGGCACTATCAGTGCGACACTGAGTTCCCCAGCCCGGATCTACCACTGGGACTGAGTTACACAGCCCGGCTCGATCAAATGGGACTCAGTTACCCAGCCTGGCTCAATCAGTGGGATACTGAGTTATCCAGCCCGGCTCTATCAGTGGGACACTGAGTTACACAGCCCGGCTGGATCAGTGGGATACTGAGTTACCCAGCCCGGCTCAATCACTGGGACTGAGTTAACCAGCCCGGCTCTCTCAGTGGGGCATTGAGTTACGCAGCCTGGCTCTATCAGTGGTGTACAGGGTTACCCAGCCCGGCTCTATAAGTGGGACTGAGTTACCCAGCCCGGCTGTATCAGTGGGACACTGAGTTACCCTGCCCGGCTCTGTCAGTGGGACAATGAGTTACCCAGTCCGGCTCTATCAGTGCGACAGAATTACCCTGCCCGGCTTTTTTCAGTGGGACACTGAGTTACCCAGTCCGGCTCTATCAGTGCGACAGAATTACCCTGCCCAGCTCTATCAGTGGGACACTGAGTTACCCAGCCCGGCTCAATCAGTGGGACACTGAGTTACCCAGCACGGCTCTATCACTGGGACTGAGTTACCCTGCCCAGAACTATTAGTGGGACTGAGTTACCCAGCCTGGCTCTATCACTGATACTGAGTTACCCAGCCCGGATCTACCAGTGGGACTGTGTTATGCAGCCCGGCTCTATCAGTGGGACTGAGTTACCCAGCCCGGCTCTATCAGTGGGACACTGAGTTACACAGCCCGGCCCTATCACTGGGATTGATTTACCCAGTCCGGCTCTCTCACTGGGACACGGTGTTCCCCAGCCCGTCACTATCAGTGGGACACTGAGTTACCCAGCCCGATTCTATCAGTGGGACACTGTGTTACCCAGCCCGGCTCTATCACTGGGACTGAGTTACCCTGCCCGGATCTATCAGTGGGACTGAGTTACCCAGCCCGGCTCTATCAGTGGGACGGAGTTAACCAACCCGGCTCTATCAGTGGGACTGAGTTAGCCAGCCCGGATCTACCAGTAGGACTGAGTTACGCAGTCCGGCTCTATCAGTAGGACTGAGTTACCCATCCCGGTCTATCAGTGGGACTAAGTTATCCAGCCCGGCTCTTTCAGTGGGACTGAGTTACCCAGCCCGGCACTATCAGTGCGACATTGAGTTCCCCAGCCCGGATCTACCACTGGGACTGAGTTACACAGCCCGGCTCGATCAAATGGGACTGAGTTACCCAGCCTGGCACAATCAGTGGGATACTGAGTTATCCAGCCCGGCTCTATCACTGGGACACTGAGTTACACAGCCCGGCTGGATCAGTGGGATACTGAGTAACCCAGCCCGGCTCAATCACTGGGACTGAGTTAACCAGCCCGGCTCTCTCAGTGGGACACTGAGTTACGCAGCCCGGCTCTATCAGTGGGGCACTGAGTTATGCATTTTTTTTTTTTCTTTTTTTTTTTTTTTTTTTTTTCTTCTTTTTTTTTTTTTTTTTTTTTTTTTTTTTTTTTTTTTTTTTTTTTTTTTTTCTTTTTTTTTTTTTTCTCCGTGTTGTTGTTGAGAGAGATCATAGAGAGATAGTATTGTGGGACTGAGTTACCCAGCCTGGCTCTATCACTGGGACTGAGTTACCCAGCCCGGATCTAACAGTGGGATTGTGTTATGCAGCCCGGCTCTATCAGTGGGACACTGAGTTACCCAGCCCGGCTCCATCAGTGGGACACTGAGTAACCAAGCCCGGTCTTTCAGTGGGACTCAGTACACAGCCCGGCTCTATCAGTGGGCCACTGAGTTACCCAGCCCGGCTCTGTCAGTGGGACACTGAGTTACCCAGCCCGGCCCTATCACTGGGATTGATTTACCCAGTCCGGCTCTCTCACTGGGACACGGTGTTCCCCAGCCTGTCACTATCAGTGGGACACTGAGTTACCCTGCCCGGCTCTGTCAGTGGGAGAATGAGTTACCCAGTCCGGCTCTATCAGTGCGACAGAATTACCCTGCCCGGCTTTTTTCAGTGGGACACTGAGTTACCCAGTCCGGCTCTTTCAGTGCGACAGAATTACCCTGCCCAGCTCTATCAGTGGGGCACTGAGTTATGCAGCCTGGCTCTATCAGTGGTGTACAGGGTTACCCAGCCCGGCTCTATAAGTGGGACTGAGTTACCCAGCCCGGCTCTATCAGTGGGACACTGAGTTACCCTGCCCGGCTCTGTCAGTGGGAGAATGAGTTACCCAGTCCGGCTCTATCAGTGCGACAGAATTACCCTGCCCGGCTTTTTTCAGTGGGACACTGAGTTACCCAGTCCGGCTCTTTCAGTGCGACAGAATTACCCTGCCCAGCTCTATCAGTGGGACACTGAGTTACCCAGCCCGGCTCAATCAGTGGGACACTGAGTTACCCAGCACGGCTCTATCACTGGGACTGAGTTACCCAGCCCGGATCTACCAGTGGGACTGTGTTATGCAGCCCGGCTCTATCAGTGGGACACTGAGTTACCCAGCCCGGCTCTATCAGTGGGACACTGAGTAACTAAGCCCGGTCTATCAGTGGGACTGAGTTACCCAGCCCGGCTCTATCAGTGGGCCACTGAGTTACCCCAGCCCGGCTCTGTCAGTGGGACACTGAGTTACACAGCCCGGCCCTATCACTGGGATTGATTTACCCAGTCCGGCTCTCTCACTGGGACACGATGTTCCCCAGCCCGTCACTATCAGTGGGACACTGAGTTACCCAGCCCGATTCTATCAGTGGGACGGAGTTACCCAACCCGGCTCTATCAGTGGGACTGAGTTACCCATCCCGGTCTATCAGTGGGACTGAGTTAGCCAGCCCTGCACTATCAGTGGGACATTGAGTTACCCAGCCCGGCTCTATCATTGGGACCACGATACCCAGCCCAGCTCTGCCAGTGGGACTGAGTTCCCCAGCCCAGCTCTATTAGTGGGACACTGAGTTAGCCAGCCCGGCTATATCAATGGGACTGAGTTTCCCAGCCCAGGTCTATCAGTGGGACTGAGTTACCCAGCCCGGCTCTTTCAGTGGGACTGAGTTACCCAGCCCGGCACTATCAGTGGGCCACTGAGTTACCCAGCCCGGCTCTGTCAGTGGGACACTGAGTTACACAGCCCAGCCCTATCACTGGGATTGATTTACCCAGTCCGGCTCTCTCACTGGGTCACGGTGTTCCCCAGCCCGTCACTCTCAGTGGGACACTGAGTTACCCAGCCCGATTCTATCAGTGGGACACTGTGTTACCCAGCCCGGCTCTATCACTGGGACTGAGTTACCCTGCCCGGATCTATCAGTGGGACTGAGTTACCCAGCCCGGCTCTATCAGTGGGACGGAGTTAACCAACCCGGCTCTATCAGTGGGACTGAGTTAGCCAGCCCGGATCTACCAGTAGGACTGAGTTACGCAGTCCGGCTCTATCAGTGGGACTGAGTTACCCATCCCGGTCTATCAGTGGGACTGAGTTACCCAGCCCGGCTCTATCAGTGGGACACTGAGTTGTCTAGCCCGGCTCTGTCAGTGGGACACTGAGTTATATTCAAAAAGAAGTTCGATGAAGTCATTACTACAAGGGCGATCAAGGGGTATGGCGAGAAAGCAGGAATGGAGTACTGAAGTTGCATGTTCAGCCATGAACTCATTGAATGGCGTTGCAGGCGAGAAGGGCCGAATGGCCGACTCCGGCACCTATTTTCTATCTTTCTATGTTTCTATGTTTCCCCAGCCCGGCTCTATCAGTGGGACACTGAGTTCCCCAGCCCGGCTCTATCAATGGGACACTAAGTTACCCAGCCCGGCTCTTTCAGTGGGACTGAGTTCCCCAGCCCAGCTCTATTAGTGGGACACTGAGTTAGCCAGCCCGGCTATATCAATGGGACTGATTTACCCAGCCCAGGTCTATCAGTGGGACTGAGTTACCCAGCCCGGCTCTTTCAGTGGGACTGAGATACCAAGCCCGGCACTATCAGTGCGACACTGAGTTCCCCAGCCCGCCTCTATTAGTGGGACACTGAGTTACCCAGCCCGGCCCTATCACTGGGATTGATTTACCCAGTCCGGCTCTCTCACTGGGACAAGGTGTTCTCCAGCCCGTCACTATCAGTGGGACACTGAGTTCCCCAGCCCGATTCTATCAGTGGGACGGAGTTACCCAACCCGGCTCTATCAGTGGGACTGAGTTACCCATCCCGGTCTATCAGTGGGACTGAGTTAGCCAGCCCTGCACTATCAGTGGGACATTGAGTTACCCAGCCCGGCTCTATCATTGGGACCACGATACCCAGCCCAGCTCTGCCAGTGGGACTGAGTTACCCAGCCCGGCTCTATCAGCGGGACAGAGTTACCCAACCCGGCACTATCAGTGCGACACTGAGTTCCCCAGCCCAGCTCTATTAGTGGGACACTGAGTTAGCCAGCCCGGCTATATCAATGGGACTGAGTTACCCAGCCCAGGTCTATCAGTGGGACTGAGTTACCCAGCCCGGCTCTTTCAGTGGGACTGAGTTACCCAGCCCGGCACTATCAGTGCGACACTGAGTTCCCCAGCCCGGCTCTATTAGTGGGACACTGAGTTAGCCAGCCCGGCTATATCAATGGGACTGAGTTACCCAGCCCAGGTCTATCAGTCGGACTGAGTTACCCAGCCCGGTTCTATCAGTGGGACTGATTTAACCAGCCCGGCTCCATCAGTGGGACATTGAGGTACCCAGCCCGGCTCTATCAGTGGGACTGATTTAACCAGCCCGGCTCCATCAGTGGGACATTGAGGTACCCAGCCCGGCTCTAACATTGGGACCACGTTACCCAGCCCAGCTCTGCCAGTGGGACTGAGTTACCCAGCCCGGCTCTATCAGTGGGCCATTAAGTTACCCTGCCCGGCTCTATCATTGGGACACTGAGTTACCCAGCCCGGCCCTATCACTGGGATGGATTTACCCAGTCCGGCTCTCTCAGTGGGACGCTGAGTTATATTCAAAAAGAAGTTCGATGAAGTCATTACTACAGGGGCGATCAAGGGGTATGGCGAAAAAGCAGGAATGGAGTACTGAAGTTGCATGTTCAGCCATGAACTCATTGAATGGCGGTGCAGGCGAGAAGGGCCGAATGGCCTACTCCTGCACCTATTTTCTATGTTTCTATGTTTACCCAGCCCGGCTCTATCAATGGAATTGATTTACCCAGTCCGGCTCTCTCACTGGGACACTGTGTTCCCCAGCCCATTACTATCAGTGGGACACTGAGTTACCCAGCGCGTCTCTGTCAGTGGGACTGAGTTAACCAGCCCGGCTCTATCAGTGGGACTGATTTAACCAGCCCGGCTCTATCAGTGGGACACTGAGTTACCCAGCCCGGATCCACCACTGGGACTGAGTTACACAGCCCGGCTCGATCAAATGGGACTGAGTTACCCAGCCTGGCTCAATCAGTGGGATACTGAGTTATCCAGCCCGGCTCTATCAGTGGGACACTGAGTTACCCAGCCCGGCTGGATCAGTGGGACACTGAGTTACCCAGCCTGGCTCAATCAGTGGGATACTGAGTTATCCAGCCCGGTTCTATCAGTGGGACACTGTGTTACCCAGCCCGGCTTTATCACTGGGACTGAGTTACCCTGCCCGGATCTATCAGTGGGACTGAGTTACCCAGCCTGGCTCTATCACTGGCACTGAGTCACACAGCACGGCACTATCATTGTGACTGAGTTTCCCAGCAAGGCTCTATCAGTGGGCCACTGAGTTACCCAGCCCGGCTCTGTCAGTGGGACACTGAGTTACCCAGCCCGGACCTATCACTGGAACTGATTTACCCAGTCGGGCTCTCTCACTGGGACACTGTGTTCCCCAGCCCATCACTATCAGTGGGACACTGAGTTACCCTGCCCGGCTCTGTCAGTGGGCCATTAAGTTAGCCAGCACGAATCTACCAGTGGGACTGAGTTACGCAGTCCGGCTCTATCAGTGGGACTGGGTGACCCATCCCGGTCTATCAGTGGGACTGAGTTACGCAGCCCGGCTCTATCAGTGGGACACTGAGTTGTCTAGCCCAGCTCTGTCAGTGGGACACTGAGTTATATTCAAAAAGAAGTTCGATGAAGTCATTACTACAAGGGCGATCAAGGGGTATGGCGAGAAAGCAGGAATGGAGTACTGAAGTTCCATGTTCAGCCATGAACTCATTGAATGGCGTTGCAGGCGAGAAGGGCTGAATGGCCGACTCCGGCACCTATTTTCTATCTTTCTATGTTTCTATGTTTCCCCAGCCCGGCTCTATCAGTGGGACACTGAGTTCCCCAGCCCGGCTCTATCAATGGGACACTAAGTTACCCAGCCCGGCTCTTTCAGTGGGACTGAGTTACCCAGCCCGGCACTATCAGTGCGACACTGAGTTCCCCAGCCCAGCTCTATCAGTGGGCCACTGAGTTACCCAGCCCGGCTCTGTCAGTGGGACACTGAGATACCCAGCCCGGACCTATCACTGGAACTGATTTACCCAGTCCGGCTCTCTCACTGGGACACTGTGTTCCCCAGCCCATCACTATCAGTGGGACACTGAGTTACCCTGCCCGGCTCTGTCAGTGGGACAATGAGTTACCCAGTCCGGCTCTATCAGTGCGACAGAATTACCCTGCCTGGCTTTTTTCAGTGGGACACTGAGTTACCCAGCCCAGCTCTATCAGTGGGACACTGAGTTACCCAGCCCGGCTCAATCAGTGGGACACTGAGTTACCCAGCACGGCTCTATCACTGGGACTCAGTTACCCTGCCCGGATCTATCAGTGGGACTGTGTTATGCAGCCCGGCTCTATCAGTGGGACACTGAGTTACCCAGCCCGGCTCTATCCGTGGGACACTGAGTTACCCAGCCCGGCTCTATCCGTGGGACACTGAGTTACCCAGTCCGGCTCTCTCACTGGGACACGGTGTTCCCCAGCCCGTCACTATCAGTGGGACACTGAGTTACCCAGCCCAGGTCTATCAGTGGGACTGAGTTACCCAGCCCGGCACTATCAGTGGGACTGATTTAACCAGCCCGGCTCCATCAGTGGGACATTGAGGTACCCAGCCCGGCTCTATCAGTGGGACTGATTTAACCAGCCCGGCTCCATCAGTGGGACATTGAGGTACCCAGCCCGGCTCTAACATTGGGACCACGTTACCCAGCCCAGCTCTGCCAGTGGGACTGAGTTACCCAGCCCGGCTCTATCAGTGGGCCATTAAGTTACCCAGCCCGGCTCTATCATTGGGACTGAGTTACCCAGCCCGGCTCTATCAGTGGGATGGAGTTACCCAGCCCGGCTCTGTCAGTAGGACACTGAGTTACCCAGCCCAGCTCTGTCAGTGGGACACTGAGTTACCCAGCCCGGCCCTATCACTGGGATTGATTTACCCAGTCCGGCTCTCTCACTGGGACAAGGTGTTCCCCAGCCCGTCACTATCAGTGGGACACTGAGTTACCCAGCCCGATTCTATCAGTGGGACGGAGTTACCCAACCCGGCTCTATCAGTGGGACTGAGTTACCCAGCCAGGCTCTATCATTGGGACCACGATACCCAGCCCAGCTCTGCCAGTGGGACTGAGTTACCCAGCCCGGCTCTATCAGTGGGACAGAGTTACCCAACCCGGCTCTATCAGTGGGACTGAGTTACCCAGCCCGGATCTACCAGTGGGACTGAATTACGCAGTACGGCTCTATCAGTGGGACTGAGTTACCCATCCCGGTCTATCAGTGGGACTGATTTACCCAGTCCGGCTCTCTCACTGGGTCACTGTGTTCCCCAGCCCGTCACTATCAGTGGGACACTGAGTTACCCAGCCCGGCTCTATCAGTGGGACTGAGTTAACCAGCCCGGCTCTATCAGTGGGACTGATTTAACCAGCCCGGCTCCATCAGTGGGACCACGTTACCCAGCCCAGCTCTGCCAGTGGGACTGAGTTACCCAGCCCGGCTCTATCAGTTGGCCATTAAGTTACCCAGCCCGGCTCTGTCATTAGGACACTGAGTTACCCAGCCCGGCCCTATCACTGGGATTGATTTACCCAGTCCAGCTCTCTCACTGGGACACTGTGTTCCCCAGCCCATCACTATCAGTGGGACACTGAGTTACCCTGCCCGGCTCTGTCAGTGGGACAATGAGTTACCCAGTCCGGCTCTATCAGTGCGACAGAATTACCCTGTCCGGCTTTTTTCAGTGGGACACTGAGTTACCCAGTCCGGCTCTATCAGTGCGACAGAATTACCCTGCCCAGCTCTATCAGTGGGACACTGAGTTACCCAGCCCGGCTCAATCAGTGGGACACTGAGTTACCCAGCACGGCTCTATCACTGGGACTGAGTTACCCTGCCCGGATCTATCAGTGGGACTGAGTTACCCAGCCTGGCTCTATCACTGGGACTGAGTTACCCAGCCCGGATCTACCAGTGGGACTGTGTTATGCAGCCCGGCTCTATCAGTGGGACACTGAGTTACCCAGCCCGGCTCTATCAGTGGGAAACTGAGTTACCCAGTCCGGCTCTCTCACTGGGACAGGGTGTTCCCCAGCCCGTCACTATCAGTGGGACACTGAGTTACCCAGCCCGATTCTATCAGTGGGACACTGTGTTACCCAGCCCGGCTCTATCACTGGGACTGAGTTACCCTGCCCGGATCTATCAGTGGGACTGAGTTACCCAGCCTGGCTCTATCAGTGGGACGGAGTTACCCAACCCGGCTCTATCAGTGGGACTGAGTTAGCCAGCCCGGATCTACCAGTAGGACTGAGTTACGCAGTCCGGCTCTATCAGTGGGACTGAGTTACCCATCCCGGTCTATCAGTGGGACTGAGTTACCCAGCCCGGCTCTATCAGTGGGACACTGAGTTGTCTAGCCCGGCTCTGTCAGTGGGACACTGAGATATATTCAAAAAGAAGTTCGATGAAGTCATTACTACAAGGGCGATCAAGGGGTATGGCTAGAAAGCAGGAATGGAGTACTGAAGTTGCATGTTCAGCCATGAACTCATTGAATGGCGTTGCAGGCGAGAAGGGCCGAATGGCCGACTCCGGCACCTATTTTCTATCTTTCTATGTTTCTCTGTTTCCCCAGCCCGGCTCTATCAGTGGGACACTGAGTTCCCCAGCCCGGCTCTATCAATGGGACACTAAGTTACCCAGCCCGGCTCTTTCAGTGGGACTGAGTTACCCAGACCGGCACTATCAGTGCGACACTGAGTTCCCCAGCCCAGCTCTATTAGTGGGACACTGAGTTAGCCAGCCCGGCTATATCAATGGGACTGAGTTACCCAGCCCAGGTCTATCAGTGGGACTGAGTTACCCAGCCCGGCTCTTTCAGTGGGACTGAGTTACCCAGCCCGGCACTAAAAGTGCGACACTGAGTTCCCCAGCCCGGCTCTATTAGTGGGACACTGAGTTAGCCAGCCCGGCTATATCAATGGGACTGAGTTACCCAGCCCAGGTCTATCAGTGGGACTGAGTTATCCAGCCCAGTTCTATCAGTGGGACTGATTTAACCAGCCCGGCTCCATCAGTGGGACATTGAGGTACCCAGCCCGGCTCTATCAGTGGGACTGATTTAACCAGCCCGGCTCCATCAGTGGGACATTGAGGTACCCAGCCCGGCTCTAACATTGGGACCACGTTACCCAGCCCAGCTCTGCCAGTGGGACTGAGTTACCCAGCCCGGCTCTATCAGTGGGCCATTAAGTTACCCAGCCCGGCTCTATCATTGGGACTGAGTTACCCAGCCCGGCTCTATCAGTGGGACGGAGTTACCCAGCCCGGCTCTATCAGTGGGCCACTGAGTTACCCAGCCCGGCT
Organism: Pristiophorus japonicus; assembly: GCF_044704955.1. Classification (NCBI taxonomy): domain Eukaryota; kingdom Metazoa; phylum Chordata; class Chondrichthyes; family Pristiophoridae; genus Pristiophorus; species Pristiophorus japonicus. Next base: position 176,751,734 of record NC_091985.1, read on the forward strand.
CTGTCAGTAAGACACTGAGTTACCCAGCCCAGCTCTGTCAGTGGGACTGAGTTACCCAGCCCGGCTCTATCAGTGGGCCATTAAGTTAGCCAGCCCGGATCTACCAGTGGGACTGAGTTACGCAGTCCGGCTCTATCAGTGGGACTGGGTTACCCATCCCGGTCTATCAGTGGGACTGAGTTACCCAGCCCGGCTCTATCAGTGGGACACTGAGTTGTCTAGCCCAGCTCTGTCAGTGGGACACTGAGTTATATTCAAAAAGAAGTTCGATGAAGTCATTACTACAAGGGCGATCAAGGGGTATGGCGAGAAAGCAGGAATGGAGTACTGAAGTTGCATGTTCAGCCATGAACTCATTGAATGGCGTTGCAGGCGAGAAGGGCTGAATGGCCGACTCCGGCACCTATTTTCTATCTTTCTATGTTTCTATGTTTCCCCAGCCCGGCTCTATCAGTGGGACACTGAGTTCCCCAGCCCGGCTCTATCAATGGGACACTAAGTTACCCAGCCCGGCTCTTTCAGTGGGACTGAGTTACCCAGCCCGGCACTATCAGTGCGACACTGAGTTCCCCAGCCCAGCTCTATCAGTGGGCCACTGAGTTACCCAGCCCGGCTCTGTCAGTGGGACACTGAGATACCCAGCCCGGACCTATCACTGGAACTGATTTACCCAGTCCGGCTCTCTCACTGGGACACTGTGTTCCCCAGCCCATCACTATCAGTGGGACACTGAGTTACCCTGCCCGGCTCTGTCAGTGGGACAATGAGTTACCCAGTCCGGCTCTATCAGTGCGACAGAATTACCCTGCCTGGCTTTTTTCAGTGGGACACTGAGTTACCCAGTCCGGCTCTATCAGTGCGACAGAATTTCCCTGCCCAGCTCTATCAGTGGGACACTGAGTTACCCAGTCCGGCTCAATCAGTGGGACACTGAGTTACCCAGCACGGCTCTATCACTGGGACTCAGTTACCCTGCCCGGATCTATCAGTGGGACTGAGTTACCCAGCCTGGCTCTATCACTGGGACTGAGTTACCCAGCCCGGATCTACCAGTGGGACTGTGTTATGCAGCCCGGCTCTATCAGTGGGACACTGAGTTACCCAGCCCGGCTCTATCCGTGGGACACTGAGTTACCCAGTCCGGCTCTCTCACTGGGACACGGTGTTCCCCAGCCCGTCACTATCAGTGGGACACTGAGTTACCCAGCCCAGGTCTATCAGTGGGACTGAGTTACCCAGCCCGGCACTATCAGTGGGACTGATTTGACCAGCCCGGCTCCATCAGTGGGACATTGAGGTACCCAGCCCGGCTCTATCAGTGGGACTGATTTAACCAGCCCGGCTCCATCAGTGGGACATTGAGGTACCCAGCCCGGCTCTAACATTGGGACCACGTTACCCAGCCCAGCTCTGCCAGTGGGACTGAGTTACCCAGCCCGGCTCTATCAGTGGGCCATTAAGTTACCCAGCCCGGCTCTATCATTGGGACTGAGTTACCCAGCCCGGCTCTATCAGTGGGACGGAGTTACCCAGCCCGGCTCTGTCAGTAGGACACTGAGTTACCCAGCCCGGCTCTATCAGTGGGCCATTAAGTTACCCAGCCCGGCTCTATCATTGGGACTGAGTTACCCAGCCCGATTCTATCAGTGGGACGGAGTTACCCAGCCCGGCTCTATCAGTGGGACTGAGTTACCCAGCCCGGCTCTATCATTGGGACCACGATACCCAGCCCAGCTCTGCCAGTGGGACTGAGTTACCCAGCCCGGCTCTATCAGTGGGACAGAGTTACCCAGCCCGGATCTACCAGTGGGACTGAGCTACGCAGTACGGTTCTATCAGTGGGACTGAGTTACCCATCCCGGTCTATCAGTGGGACTGATTTACCCAGTCCGGCTCTCTCACTGGGACACTGTGTTCCCCAGCCCGTCACGATCAGTGGGACACTGAGTTACCCAGCCCGGCTCTATCAGTGGGACTGAGTTAACCAGCCCGGCTCTATCAGTGGGACTGATTTAACCAGCCCGGCGCCATCAGTGGGACCACGTTACCCAGCCCAGCTCTGCCAGTGGGACTGAGTTACCCAGCCCGGCTCTATCAGTTGGCCATTAAGTTACCCAGCCCGGCTCTGTCATTAGGACACTGAGTTACCCTGCACGGCTCTGTCAGTGGGACAATGAGTTACCCAGTCCGGCTCTATCAGTGCGACAGAATTACCCTGTCCGGCTTTTTTCAGTGGGACACTGAGTTACCCAGTCCGGCTCTATCAGTGCGACAGAATTACCCTGCCCAGCTCTATCAGTGGGACACTGAGTTACCCAGCCCGGCTCAATCAGTGGGACACTGAGTTACCCAGCACGGCTCTATCAGTGGGACTGAGTTACCCTGCCCGGATCTATCAGTGGGACTGAGTTACCCAGCCTGGCTCTATCACTGGGACTGAGTTACCCAGCCCGGATCTACCAGTGGGACTGTGTTATGCAGCCCGGCTCTATCAGTGGGACACTGAGTTACCCAGCCCGGCTCTATCAGTGGGAAACTGAGTTACCCAGTCCGGCTCTCTCACTGGGACACGGTGTTCCCCAGCCCATCACTATCAGTGGGACACTGAGTTACCCAGCCCGATTCTATCAGTGGGACACTGTGTTACCCAGCCCGGCTCTATCACTGGGACTGAGTTACCCTGCCCGGATCTATCAGTGGGACTGAGTTACCCAGCCCGGCTCTATCAGTGGGACGGAGTTACCCAACCCGGCTCTATCAGTGGGACGGAGTTACCCAACCCGGCTCTATCAGTGGGACTGAGTTAGCCAGCCCGAATCTACCAGTAGGACTGAGTTACGCAGTCCGGCTCTATCAGTGGGACTGAGTTACCCATCCCGGTCTATCAGTGGGACTGAGTTACCCAGCCCGGCTCTATCAGTGGGACACTGAGTTGTCTAGCCCGGCTCTGTCAGTGGGACACTGAGTTATATTCAAAAAGAAGTTCGATGAAGTCATTACTACAAGGGCGATCAAGGGGTATGGCTAGAAAGCAGGAATGGAGTACTGAAGTTGTATGTTCAGCCATGAACTCATTGAATGGCGTTGCAGGCGAGAAGGGCCGAATGGCCGACTCCGGCACCTATTTTCTATCTTTCTATGTTTCTCTGTTTCCCCAGCCCGGCTCTATCAGTGGGACACTGAGTTCCCCAGCCCGGCTCTATCAATGGGACACTAAGTTACCCAGCCCGGCTCTTTCAGTGGGACTGAGTTACCCAGACCGGCACTATCAGTGCGACACTGAGATCCCCAGCCCAGCTCTATTAGTGGGACACTGAGTTAGCCAGCCCGGCTATATCAATGGGACTGAGTTACCCAGCCCAGGTCTATCAGTGGGACTGAGTTACCCAGCCCGGCTCTTTCAGTGGGACTGAGTTACCCAGCCCGGCACTAAAAGTGCGACACTGAGTTCCCCAGCCCGGCTCTATTAGTGGGACACTGAGTTAGCCAGCCCGGCTATATCAATGGGACTGAGTTACCCAGCCCAGGTCTATCAGTGGGACTGAGTTATCCAGCCCAGTTCTATCAGTGGGACTGATTTAACCAGCCCGGCTCCATCAGTGGGACTGATTTAACCAGCCCGGCTCCATCAGTGGGACATTGAGGTACCCAGCCCGGCTCTATCAGTGGGACTGATTTAACCAGCCCGGCTCCATCAGTGGGACATTGAGGTACCCAGCCCGGCTCTAACATTGGGACCACGTTACCCAGCCCAGCTCTGCCAGTGGGACTGAGTTACCCAGCCCGGCTCTATCAGTGGGCCATTAAGTTACCCAGCCCGGCTCTATCATTGGGACTGAGTTACCCAGCCCGGCTCTATCAGTGGGATGGAGTTACCCAGCCCGGCTCTGTCAGTAGGACACTGAGTTACCCAGCCCAGCTCTGTCAGTGGGACACTGAGTTACCCAGCCCGGCCCTATCACTGGGATTGATTTACCCAGTCCGGCTCTCTCACTGGGACAAGGTGTTCCCCAGCCCGTCACTATCAGTGGGACACTGAGTTACCCAGCCCGATTCTATCAGTGGGACGGAGTTACCCAACCCGGCTCTATCAGTGGGACTGAGTTACCCAGCCCGGCTCTATCATTGGGACCACGATACCCAGCCCAGCTCTGCCAGTGGGACTGAGTTACCCAGCCCGGCTCTATCAGTGGGACAGAGTTACCCAACCCGGCTCTATCAGTGGGACTGAGTTACCCAGCCCGGATCTACCAGTGGGACTGAGTTACGCAGTACGGCTCTATCAGTGGGACTGAGTTACCCATCCCGGTCTATCAGTGGGACTGATTTACCCAGTCCGGCTCTCTCACTGGGTCACTGTGTTCCCCAGCCCGTCACTATCAGTGGGACACTGAGTTACCCAGCCCGGCTCTATCAGTGGGACTGAGTTAACCAGCCCGGCTCTATCAGTGGGACTGATTTAACCAGCCCGGCTCCATCAGTGGGACCACGTTACCCAGCCCAGCTCTGCCAGTGGGACTGAGTTACCCAGCCCGGCTCTATCAGTTGGCCATTAAGTTACCCAGCCCGGCTCTGTCATTAGGACACTGAGTTACCCAGCCCGGCCCTATCACTGGGATTGATTTACCCAGTCCAGCTCTCTCACTGGGACACTGTGTTCCCCAGCCCATCACTATCAGTGGGACACTGAGTTACCCTGCCCGGCTCTGTCAGTGGGACAATGAGTTACCCAGTCCGGCTCTATCAGTGCGACAGAATTACCCTGTCCGGCTTTTTTCAGTGGGACACTGAGTTACCCAGTCCGGCTCTATCAGTGCGACAGAATTACCCTGCCCAGCTCTATCAGTGGGACACTGAGTTACCCAGCCCGGCTCAATCAGTGGGACACTGAGTTACCCAGCACGGCTCTATCACTGGGACTGAGTTACCCTGCCCGGATCTATCAGTGGGACTGAGTTACCCAGCCTGGCTCTATCACTGGGACTGAGTTACCCAGCCCGGATCTACCAGTGGGACTGTGTTATGCAGCCCGGCTCTATCAGTGGGACACTGAGTTACCCAGCCCGGCTCTATCAGTGGGAAACTGAGTTACCCAGTCCGGCTCTCTCACTGGGACAGGGTGTTCCCCAGCCCGTCACTATCAGTGGGACACTGAGTTACCCAGCCCGATTCTATCAGTGGGACACTGTGTTACCCAGCCCGGCTCTATCACTGGGACTGAGTTACCCTGCCCGGATCTATCAGTGGGACTGAGTTACCCAGCCTGGCTCTATCAGTGGGACGGAGTTACCCAACCCGGCTCTATCAGTGGGACTGAGTTAGCCAGCCCGGATCTACCAGTAGGACTGAGTTACGCAGTCCGGCTCTATCAGTGGGACTGAGTTACCCATCCCGGTCTATCAGTGGGACTGAGTTACCCAGCCCGGCTCTATCAGTGGGACACTGAGTTGTCTAGCCCGGCTCTGTCAGTGGGACACTGAGATATATTCAAAAAGAAGTTCGATGAAGTCATTACTACAAGGGCGATCAAGGGGTATGGCTAGAAAGCAGGAATGGAGTACTGAAGTTGCATGTTCAGCCATGAACTCATTGAATGGCGTTGCAGGCGAGAAGGGCCGAATGGCCGACTCCGGCACCTATTTTCTATCTTTCTATGTTTCTCTGTTTCCCCAGCCCGGCTCTATCAGTGGGACACTGAGTTCCCCAGCCCGGCTCTATCAATGGGACACTAAGTTACCCAGCCCGGCTCTTTCAGTGGGACTGAGTTACCCAGACCGGCACTATCAGTGCGACACTGAGTTCCCCAGCCCAGCTCTATTAGTGGGACACTGAGTTAGCCAGCCCGGCTATATCAATGGGACCGAGTTACCCAGCCCAGGTCTATCAGTGGGACTGAGTTACCCAGCCCGGCTCTTTCAGTGGGACTGAGTTACCCAGCCCGGCACTAAAAGTGCGACACTGAGTTCCCCAGCCCGGCTCTATTAGTGGGACACTGAGTTAGCCAGCCCGGCTATATCAATGGGACTGAGTTACCCAGCCCAGGTCTATCAGTGGGACTGAGTTATCCAGCCCAGTTCTATCAGTGGGACTGATTTAACCAGCCCGGCTCCATCAGTGGGACATTGAGGTACCCAGCCCGGCTCTATCAGTGGGACTGATTTAACCAGCCCGGCTCCATCAGTGGGACATTGAGGTACCCAGCCCGGCTCTAACATTGGGACCACGTTACCCAGCCCAGCTCTGCCAGTGGGACTGAGTTACCCAGCCCGGCTCTATCAGTGGGCCATTAAGTTACCCAGCCCGGCTCTATCATTGGGACTGAGTTACCCAGCCCGGCTCTATCAGTGGGACGGAGTTACCCAGCCCGGCTCTATCAGTGGGCCACTGAGTTACCCAGCCCGGCTCTGTCAGTAAGACACTGAGTTACCCAGCCCAGCTCTGTCAGTGGGACTGAGTTACCCAGCCCGGCTCTATCAGTGGGCCATTAAGTTAGCCAGCCCGGATCTACCAGTGGGACTGAGTTACGCAGTCCGGCTCTATCAGTGGGACTGGGTTACCCATCCCGGTCTATCAGTGGGACTGAGTTACCCAGCCCGGCTCTATCAGTGGGACACTGAGTTGTCTAGCCCAGCTCTGTCAGTGGGACACTGAGTTATATTCAAAAAGAAGTTCGATGAAGTCATTACTACAAGGGCGATCAAGGGGTATGGCGAGAAAGCAGGAATGGAGTACTGAAGTTGCATGTTCAGCCATGAACTCATTGAATGGCGTTGCAGGCGAGAAGGGCTGAATGGCCGACTCCGGCACCTATTTTCTATCTTTCTATGTTTCTATGTTTCCCCAGCCCGGCTCTATCAGTGGGACACTGAGTTCCCCAGCCCGGCTCTATCAATGGGACACTAAGTTACCCAGCCCGGCTCTTTCAGTGGGACTGAGTTACCCAGCCCGGCACTATCAGTGCGACACTGAGTTCCCCAGCCCAGCTCTATCAGTGGGCCACTGAGTTACCCAGCCCGGCTCTGTCAGTGGGACACTGAGATACCCAGCCCGGACCTATCACTGGAACTGATTTACCCAGTCCGGCTCTCTCACTGGGACACTGTGTTCCCCAGCCCATCACTATCAGTGGGACACTGAGTTACCCTGCCCGGCTCTGTCAGTGGGACAATGAGTTACCCAGTCCGGCTCTATCAGTGCGACAGAATTACCCAGCCCAGCTCTATCAGTGGGACACTGAGTTACCCAGTCCGGCTCAATCAGTGGGACACTGAGTTACCCAGCACGGCTCTATCACTGGGACTCAGTTACCCTGCCCGGATCTATCAGTGGGACTGAGTTACCCAGCCTGGCTCTATCACTGGGACTGAGTTACCCAGCCCGGATCTACCAGTGGGACTGTGTTATGCAGCCCGGCTCTATCAGTGGGACACTGAGTTACCCAGCCCGGCTCTATCCGTGGGACACTGAGTTACCCAGTCCGGCTCTCTCACTGGGACACGGTGTTCCCCAGCCCGTCACTATCAGTGGGACACTGAGTTACCCAGCCCAGGTCTATCAGTGGGACTGAGTTACCCAGCCCGGCACTATCAGTGGGACTGATTTGACCAGCCCGGCTCCATCAGTGGGACATTGAGGTACCCAGCCCGGCTCTATCAGTGGGACTGATTTAACCAGCCCGGCTCCATCAGTGGGACATTGAGGTACCCAGCCCGGCTCTAACATTGGGACCACGTTACCCAGCCCAGCTCTGCCAGTGGGACTGAGTTACCCAGCCCGGCTCTATCAGTGGGCCATTAAGTTACCCAGCCCGGCTCTATCATTGGGACTGAGTTACCCAGCCCGGCTCTATCAGTGGGACGGAGTTACCCAGCCCGGCTCTGTCAGTAGGACACTGAGTTACCCAGCCCAGCTCTGTCAGTGGGACACTGAGTTACCCAGCCCGGCCCTATCACTGGGATTGATTTACCCAGTCCGGCTCTCTCACTGGGACAAGGTGTTCCCCAGCCCGTCACTATCAGTGGGACACTGAGTTACCCAGCCCGATTCTATCAGTGGGACGGAGTTACCCAGCCCGGCTCTATCAGTGGGACTGAGTTACCCAGCCCGGCTCTATCATTGGGACCACGATACCCAGCCCAGCTCTGCCAGTGGGACTGAGTTACCCAGCCCGGCTCTATCAGTGGGACAGAGTTACCCAGCCCGGATCTACCAGTGGGACTGAGCTACGCAGTACGGCTCTATCAGTGGGACTGAGTTACCCATCCCGGTCTATCAGTGGGACTGATTTACCCAGTCCGGCTCTCTCACTGGGACACTGTGTTCCCCAGCCCGTCACGATCAGTGGGACACTGAGTTACCCAGCCCGGCTCTATCAGTGGGACTGAGTTAACCAGCCCGGCTCTATCAGTGGGACTGATTTAACCAGCCCGGCGCCATCAGTGGGACCACGTTACCCAGCCCAGCTCTGCCAGTGGGACTGAGTTACCCAGCCCGGCTCTATCAGTTGGCCATTAAGTTACCCAGCCCGGCTCTGTCATTAGGACACTGAGTTACCCTGCACGGCTCTGTCAGTGGGACAATGAGTTACCCAGTCCGGCTCTATCAGTGCGACAGAATTACCCTGTCCGGCTTTTTTCAGTGGGACACTGAGTTACCCAGTCCGGCTCTATCAGTGCGACAGAATTACCCTGCCCAGCTCTATCAGTGGGACACTGAGTTACCCAGCCCGGCTCAATCAGTGGGACACTGAGTTACCCAGCACGGCTCTATCAGTGGGACTGAGTTACCCAGCCCGGCTCTATCAGTGGGACTGAGTTACCCAGCCTGGCTCTATCACTGGGACTGAGTTACCCAGCCTGGCTCTATCACTGGGACTGAGTTACCCAGCCCGGATCTACCAGTGGGACTGTGTTATGCAGCCCGGCTCTATCAGTGGGACACTGAGTTACCCAGCCCGGCTCTATCAGTGGGAAACTGAGTTACCCAGTCCGGCTCTCTCACTGGGACACGGTGTTCCCCAGCCCGTCACTATCAGTGGGACACTGAGTTACCCAGCCCGATTCTATCAGTGGGACACTGTGTTACCCAGCCCGGCTCTATCACTGGGACTGAGTTACCCTGCCCGGATCTATCAGTGGGACTGAGTTACCCAGCCCGGCTCTGTCAGTAGGACACTGAGTTACCCAGCCCAGCTCTGTCAGTGGGACACTGAGTTACCCAGCCCGGCCCTATCACTGGGATTGATTTACCCAGTCCGGCTCTCTCACTGGGACAAGGTGTTCCCCAGCCCGTCACTATCAGTGGGACACTGAGTTACCCAGCCCGATTCTATCAGTGGGACGGAGTTACCCAACCCGGCTCTATCAGTGGGACTGAGTTACCCAGCCCGGCTCTATCATTGGGACCACGATACCCAGCCCAGCTCTGCCAGTGGGACTGAGTTACCCAGCCCGGCTCTATCAGTGGGACAGAGTTACCCAACCCGGCTCTATCAGTGGGACTGAGTTACCCAGCCCGGATCTACCAGTGGGACTGAGTTACGCAGTACGGCTCTATCAGTGGGACTGAGTTACCCATCCCGGTCTATCAGTGGGACTGATTTACCCAGTCCGGCTCTCTCACTGGGTCACTGTGTTCCCCAGCCCGTCACTATCAGTGGGACACTGAGTTACCCAGCCCGGCTCTATCAGTGGGACTGAGTTAACCAGCCCGGCTCTATCAGTGGGACTGATTTAACCAGCCCGGCTCCATCAGTGGGACCACGTTACCCAGCCCAGCTCTGCCAGTGGGACTGAGTTACCCAGCCCGGCTCTATCAGTTGGCCATTAAGTTACCCAGCCCGGCTCTGTCATTAGGACACTGAGTTACCCAGCCCGGCCCTATCACTGGGATTGATTTACCCAGTCCAGCTCTCTCACTGGGACACTGTGTTCCCCAGCCCATCACTATCAGTGGGACACTGAGTTACCCTGCCCGGCTCTGTCAGTGGGACAATGAGTTACCCAGTCCGGCTCTATCAGTGCGACAGAATTACCCTGTCCGGCTTTTTTCAGTGGGACACTGAGTTACCCAGTCCGGCTCTATCAGTGCGACAGAATTACCCTGCCCAGCTCTATCAGTGGGACACTGAGTTACCCAGCCCGGCTCTATCAGTGGGACACTGAGTTACCCAGCCCGGCTCAATCAGTGGGACACTGAGTTACCCAGCACGGCTCTATCACTGGGACTGAGTTACCCTGCCCGGATCTATCAGTGGGACTGAGTTACCCAGCCTGGCTCTATCACTGGGACTGAGTTACCCAGCCCGGATCTACCAGTGGGACTGTGTCATGCAGCCCGGCTCTATCAGTGGGACACTGAGTTACCCAGCCCGGCTCTATCAGTGGGAAACTGAGTTACCCAGTCCGGCTCTCTCACTGGGACAGGGTGTTCCCCAGCCCGTCACTATCAGTGGGACACTGAGTTACCCAGCCCGATTCTATCAGTGGGACACTGTGTTACCCAGCCCGGCTCTATCACTGGGACTGAGTTACCCTGCCCGGATCTATCAGTGGGACTGAGTTACCCAGCCTGGCTCTATCAGTGGGACGGAGTTACCCAACCCGGCTCTATCAGTGGGACTGAGTTAGCCAGCCCGGATCTACCAGTAGGACTGAGTTACGCAGTCCGGCTCTATCAGTGGGACTGAGTTACCCATCCCGGTCTATCAGTGGGACTGAGTTACCCAGCCCGGCTCTATCAGTGGGACACTGAGTTGTCTAGCCCGGCTCTGTCAGTGGGACACTGAGATATATTCAAAAAGAAGTTCGATGAAGTCATTACTACAAGGGCGATCAAGGGGTATGGCTAGAAAGCAGGAATGGAGTACTGAAGTTGCATGTTCAGCCATGAACTCATTGAATGGCGTTGCAGGCGAGAAGGGCCGAATGGCCGACTCCGGCACCTATTTTCTATCTTTCTATGTTTCTCTGTTTCCCCAGCCCGGCTCTATCAGTGGGACACTGAGTTCCCCAGCCCGGCTCTATCAATGGGACACTAAGTTACCCAGCCCGGCTCTTTCAGTGGGACTGAGTTACCCAGACCGGCACTATCAGTGCGACACTGAGTTCCCCAGCCCAGCTCTATTAGTGGGACACTGAGTTAGCCAGCCCGGCTATATCAATGGGACTGAGTTACCCAGCCCAGGTCTATCAGTGGGACTGAGTTACCCAGCCCGGCTCTTTCAGTGGGACTGAGTTACCCAGCCCGGCACTAAAAGTGCGACACTGAGTTCCCCAGCCCGGCTCTATTAGTGGGACACTGAGTTAGCCAGCCCGGCTATATCAATGGGACTGAGTTACCCAGCCCAGGTCTATCAGTGGGACTGAGTTATCCAGCCCAGTTCTATCAGTGGGACTGATTTAACCAGCCCGGCTCCATCAGTGGGACATTGAGGTACCCAGCCCGGCTCTATCAGTGGGACTGATTTAACCAGCCCGGCTCCATCAGTGGGACATTGAGGTACCCAGCCCGGCTCTAACATTGGGACCACGTTACCCAGCCCAGCTCTGCCAGTGGGACTGAGTTACCCAGCCCGGCTCTATCAGTGGGCCATTAAGTTACCCAGCCCGGCTCTATCATTGGGACTGAGTTACCCAGCCCGGCTCTATCAGTGGGACGGAGTTACCCAGCCCGGCTCTATCAGTGGGCCACTGAGTTACCCAGCCCGGCTCTGTCAGTAAGACACTGAGTTACCCAGCCCAGCTCTGTCAGTGGGACTGAGTTACCCAGCCCGGCTCTATCAGTGGGCCATTAAGTTAGCCAGCCCGGATCTACCAGTGGGACTGAGTTACGCAGTCCGGCTCTATCAGTGGGACTGGGTTACCCATCCCGGTCTATCAGTGGGACTGAGTTACCCAGCCCGGCTCTATCAGTGGGACACTGAGTTGTCTAGCCCAGCTCTGTCTTTGGGACACTGAGTTATATTCAAAAAGAAGTTCGATGAAGTCATTACTACAAGGGCGATCAAGGGGTATGGCGAGAAAGCAGGAATGGAGTACTGAAGTTGCATGTTCAGCCATGAACTCATTGAATGGCGTTGCAGGCGAGAAGGGCTGAATGGCCGACTCCGGCACCTATTTTCTATCTTTCTATGTTTCTATGTTTCCCCAGCCCGGCTCTATCAGTGGGACACTGAGTTCCCCAGCCCGGCTCTATCAATGGGACACTAAGTTACCCAGCCCGGCTCTTTCAGTGGGACTGAGTTACCCAGCCCGGCACTATCAGTGCGACACTGAGTTCCCCAGCCCAGCTCTATCAGTGGGCCACTGAGTTACCCAGCCCGGCTCTGTCAGTGGGACACTGAGATACCCAGCCCGGACCTATCACTGGAACTGATTTACCCAGTCCGGCTCTCTCACTGGGACACTGTGTTCCCCAGCCCATCACTATCAGTGGGACACTGAGTTACCCAGTCCGGCTCTATCAGTGCGACAGAATTACCCTGCCTGGCTTTTTTCAGTGGGACAATGAGTTACCCAGTCCGGCTCTATCAGTGCGACAGAATTACCCTGCCTGGCTTTTTTCAGTGGGACACTGAGTTACCCAGTCCGGCTCTATCAGTGCGACAGAATTTCCCAGCCCAGCTCTATCAGTGGGACACTGAGTTACCCAGTCCGGCTCAATCAGTGGGACACTGAGTTACCCAGCACGGCTCTATCACTGGGACTCAGTTACCCTGCCCGGATCTATCAGTGGGACTGAGTTACCCAGCCTGGCTCTATCACTGGGACTGAGTTACCCAGCCCGGATCTACCAGTGGGACTGTGTTATGCAGCCCGGCTCTATCAGTGGGACACTGAGTTACCCAGCCCGGCTCTATCCGTGGGACACTGAGTTACCCAGTCCGGCTCTCTCACTGGGACACGGTGTTCCCCAGCCCGTCACTATCAGTGGGACACTGAGTTACCCAGCCCAGGTCTATCAGTGGGACTGAGTTACCCAGCCCGGCACTATCAGTGGGACTGATTTGACCAGCCCGGCTCCATCAGTGGGACATTGAGGTACCCAGCCCGGCTCTATCAGTGGGACTGATTTAACCAGCCCGGCTCCATCAGTGGGACATTGAGGTACCCAGCCCGGCTCTAACATTGGGACCACGTTACCCAGCCCAGCTCTGCCAGTGGGACTGAGTTACCCAGCCCGGCTCTATCAGTGGGCCATTAAGTTACCCAGCCCGGCTCTATCATTGGGACTGAGTTACCCAGCCCGGCTCTATCAGTGGGACGGAGTTACCCAGCCCGGCTCTGTCAGTAGGACACTGAGTTACCCAGCCCAGCTCTGTCAGTGGGACACTGAGTTACCCAGCCCGGCCCTATCACTGGGATTGATTTACCCAGTCCGGCTCTCTCACTGGGACAAGGTGTTCCCCAGCCCGTCACTATCAGTGGGACACTGAGTTACCCAGCCCGATTCTATCAGTGGGACGGAGTTACCCAGCCCGGCTCTATCAGTGGGACTGAGTTACCCAGCCCGGCTCTATCATTGGGACCACGATACCCAGCCCAGCTCTGCCAGTGGGACTGAGTTACCCAGCCCGGCTCTATCAGTGGGACAGAGTTACCCAGCCCGGATCTACCAGTGGGACTGAGCTACGCAGTACGGCTCTATCAGTGGGACTGAGTTACCCATCCCGGTCTATCAGTGGGACTGATTTACCCAGTCCGGCTCTCTCACTGGGACACTGTGTTCCCCAGCCCGTCACGATCAGTGGGACACTGAGTTACCCAGCCCGGCTCTATCAGTGGGACTGAGTTAACCAGCCCGGCTCTATCAGTGGGACTGATTTAACCAGCCCGGCGCCATCAGTGGGACCACGTTACCCAGCCCAGCTCTGCCAGTGGGACTGAGTTACCCAGCCCGGCTCTATCAGTTGGCCATTAAGTTACCCAGCCCGGCTCTGTCATTAGGACACTGAGTTACCCTGCACGGCTCTGTCAGTGGGACAATGAGTTACCCAGTCCGGCTCTATCAGTGCGACAGAATTACCCTGTCCGGCTTTTTTCAGTGGGACACTGAGTTACCCAGTCCGGCTCTATCAGTGCGACAGAATTACCCTGCCCAGCTCTATCAGTGGGACACTGAGTTACCCAGCCCGGCTCAATCAGTGGGACACTGAGTTACCCAGCACGGCTCTATCAGTGGGACTGAGTTACCCTGCCCGGATCTATCAGTGGGACTGAGTTACCCAGCCTGGCTCTATCACTGGGACTGAGTTACCCAGCCCGGATCTACCAGTGGGACTGTGTTATGCAGCCCGGCTCTATCAGTGGGACACTGAGTTACCCAGCCCGGCTCTATCAGTGGGAAACTGAGTTACCCAGTCCGGCTCTCTCACTGGGACACGGTGTTCCCCAGCCCGTCACTATCAGTGGGACACTGAGTTACCCAGCCCGATTCTATCAGTGGGACACTGTGTTACCCAGCCCGGCTCTATCACTGGGACTGAGTTACCCTGCCCGGATCTATCAGTGGGACTGAGTTACCCAGCCCGGCTCTATCAGTGGGACGGAGTTACCCAACCCGGCTCTATCAGTGGGACGGAGTTACCCAACCCGGCTCTATCAGTGGGACTGAGTTAGCCAGCCCGAATCTACCAGTAGGACTGAGTTACGCAGTCCGGCTCTATCAGTGGGACTGAGTTACCCATCCCGGTCTATCAGTGGGACTGAGTTACCCAGCCCGGCTCTATCAGTGGGACACTGAGTTATATTCAAAAAGAAGTTCGATGAAGTCATTACTACAAGGGCGATCAAGGGGTATGGCTAGAAAGCAGGAATGGAGTACTGAAGTTGTATGTTCAGCCATGAACTCATTGAATGGCGTTGCAGGCGAGAAGGGCCGAATGGCCGACTCCGGCACCTATTTTCTATCTTTCTATGTTTCTCTGTTTCCCCAGCCCGGCTCTATCAGTGGGACACTGAGTTCCCCAGCCCGGCTCTATCAATGGGACACTAAGTTACCCAGCCCGGCTCTTTCAGTGGGACTGAGTTACCCAGACCGGCACTATCAGTGCGACACTGAGATCCCCAGCCCAGCTCTATTAGTGGGACACTGAGTTAGCCAGCCCGGCTATATCAATGGGACTGAGTTACCCAGCCCAGGTCTATCAGTGGGACTGAGTTACCCAGCCCGGCTCTTTCAGTGGGACTGAGTTACCCAGCCCGGCACTAAAAGTGCGACACTGAGTTCCCCAGCCCGGCTCTATTAGTGGGACACTGAGTTAGCCAGCCCGGCTATATCAATGGGACTGAGTTACCCAGCCCAGGTCTATCAGTGGGACTGAGTTATCCAGCCCAGTTCTATCAGTGGGACTGATTTAACCAGCCCGGCTCCATCAGTGGGACATTGAGGTACCCAGCCCGGCTCTAACATTGGGACCACGTTACCCAGCCCAGCTCTGCCAGTGGGACTGAGTTACCCAGCCCGGCTCTATCAGTGGGCCATTAAGTTACCCAGCCCGGCTCTATCATTGGGACTGAGTTACCCAGCCCGGCTCTATCAGTGGGACGGAGTTACCCAGCCCGGCTCTATCAGTGGGCCACTGAGTTACCCAGCCCGGCTCTGTCAGTAAGACACTGAGTTACCCAGCCCAGCTCTGTCAGTGGGACTGAGTTACCCAGCCCGGCTCTATCAGTGGGCCATTAAGTTAGCCAGCCCGGATCTACCAGTGGGACTGAGTTACGCAGTCCGGCTCTATCAGTGGGACTGAGTTACCCATCCCGGTCTATCAGTGGGACTGAGTTACCCAGCCCGGCTCTATCAGTGGGACACTGAGTTGTCTAGCCCAGCTCTGTCAGTGGGACACTGAGTTATATTCAAAAAGAAGTTCGATGAAGTCATTACTACAAGGGCGATCAAGGGGTATGGCGAGAAAGCAGGAATGGAGTACTGAAGTTGCATGTTCAGCCATGAACTCATTGAATGGCGTTGCAGGCGAGAAGGGCTGAATGGCCGACTCCGGCACCTATTTTCTATCTTTCTATGTTTCTATGTTTCCCCAGCCCGGCTCTATCAGTGGGACACTGAGTTCCCCAGCCCGGCTCTATCAATGGGACACTAAGTTACCCAGCCCGGCTCTTTCAGTGGGACTGAGTTACCCAGCCCGGCACTATCAGTGCGACACTGAGTTACCCAGCCCAGCTCTATCAGTGGGCCACTGAGTTACCCAGCCCGGCTCTGTCAGTGGGACACTGAGATACCCAGCCCGGACCTATCACTGGAACTGATTTACCCAGTCCGGCTCTCTCACTGGGACACTGTGTTCCCCAGTCCATCACTATCAGTGGGACACTGAGTTACCCTGCCCGGCTCTGTCAGTGGGACAGTGAGTTAGCCAGTCCGGCTCTATCAGTGCGACAGAATTACCCTGCCCGGCTTTTTTCAGTGGGACACTGAGTTACCCAGTCCGGCTCTATCAGTGCGACAGAATTTCCCTGCCCAGCTCTATCAGTGGGACACTGAGTTACCCAGCCCGGCTCAATCAGTGGGACACTGAGTTACCCAGCCTGGCTCTATCACTGGGACTGAGTTACCCAGCCCGGATCTACCAGTGGGACTGTGTTATGCAGCCCGGCTCTATCAGTGGGACACTGAGTTACCCAGCCCGGCTCTATCCGTGGGAAACTGAGTTACCCAGTTCGGCTCTCTCACTGGGACACGGTGTTCCCCAGCCCGTCACTATCAGTGGGACACTGAGTTCCCCAGCCCAGGTCTATCAGTGGGACTGAGTTACCCAGCAGGGCTCTTTCAGTGGGACTGAGTTACCCAGCCCGGCTCTGTCAGTAGGACACTGAGTTACCCAGCCCAGCTCTGTCAGTGGGACACTGAGTTACCCAGCCCGGCCCTATCACTGGGATTGATTTACCCAGTCCGGCTCTCTCACTGGGACAAGGTGTTCCCCAGCCCGTCACTATCAGTGGGACACTGAGTTACCCAGCCCGATTCTATCAGTGGGACGTAGTTACCCAACCCGGCTCTATCAGTGGGACTGAGTTACCCATCCCGGTCTATCAGTGGGACTGAGTTAGCCAGCCCTGCACTATCAGTGGGACATTGAGTTACCCAGCCCGGCTCTATCATTGGGACCACGATACCCAGCCCAGCTCTGCCAGTGGGACTGAGTTACCCAGCCCGGCTCTATCAGTGGGACAGAGTTACCCAACCCGGCTCTATCAGTGGGACTGAGTTACCCAGCCCGGATCTACCAGTGGGACTGAGTTACGCAGTACGGCTCTATCAGTGGGACTGAGTTACCCATCCCGGTCTATCAGTGGGACTGATTTACCCAGTCCGGCTCTCTCACTGGGACACTGTGTTCCCCAGCCCGTCACTATCAGTGGGACACTGAGTTACCCAGCCCGGCTCTATCAGTGGGACTGAGTTAACCAGCCCGGCTCTATCAGTGGGACTGATTTAACCAGCCCGGCTCCATCAGTGGGACCACGTTACCCAGCCCAGCTCTGCCAGTGGGACTGAGTTACCCAGCCCGCCTCTATCAGTTGGCCATTAAGTTACCCAGCCCGGCTCTGTCATTAGGACACTGAGTTACCCAGCCCGGCCCTATCACTGGGATTGATTTACCCAGACCGGCTCTCTCACTGGGACACTGTGTTCCCCAGCCCGTCACTATCAGTGGGACACTCAGTTACCCAGCGCGTCTCTATCAGTGGGACATTGAGTTACCCAGCCCGATTCTATCAGTGGGACGTAGTTACCCAACCCGGCTCTATCAGTGGGACTGAGTTACCCATCCCGGTCTATCAGTGGGACTGAGTTAGCCAGCCCTGCACTATCAGTGGGACATTGAGTTACCCAGCCCGGCTCTATCATTGGGACCACGATACCCAGCCCAGCTCTGCCAGTGGGACTGAGTTACCCAGCCCGGCTCTATCAGTGGGACAGAGTTACCCAACCCGGCTCTATCAGTGGGACTGAGTTACCCAGCCCGGATCTACCAGTGGGACTGAGTTACGCAGTACGGCTCTATCAGTGGGACTGAGTTACCCATCCCGGTCTATCAGTGGGACTGATTTACCCAGTCCAGCTCTCTCACTGGGACACTGTGTTCCCCAGCCCATCACTATCAGTGGGACACTGAGTTACCCAGCCCGGCTCTATCAGTGGGACTGAGTTAACCAGCCCGGCTCTATCAGTGGGACTGATTTAACCAGCCCGGCTCCATCAGTGGGACCACGTTACCCAGCCCAGCTCTGCCAGTGGGACTGAGTTACCCAGCCCGCCTCTATCAGTTGGCCATTAAGTTACCCAGCCCGGCTCTGTCATTAGGACACTGAGTTACCCAGCCCGGCCCTATCACTGGGATTGATTTACCCAGTCCGGCTCTCTCACTGGGACACTGTGTTCCCCAGCCCGTCACTATCAGTGGGACTGAGTTAACTATCCCGGTCTATCAGTGGGACTGAGTTAGCCAGCCCTGCACTATCAGCGGGACATTGAGTTACCCAGCCCGGCTCTATCATTGGGACCACGATACCCAGCCCAGCTCTGCCAGTGGGACTGAGTTACCCAGCCCGGCTCTATCAGTGGGACACTGAGTTCCCCAGCCCGGCTCTATCAATGGGACACTAAGTTACCCAGCCCGGCTCTTTCAGTGGGACTGAGTTACCCAGCCCGGTTCTATCAGTGGGACACTGAGTTACACAGCGCGGCGCTATCAGTGGGCCACTGAGTTACCCAGCCCGGCTCTGTCAGTGGGACACTGAGTTACCCAGCCCGGCCCTATCACTGAGACTGATTTACCCAGTCCGGCTCTCTCACTGGGTCACTGTGTTCCCCAGCCCGTCACTATCAGTGGGACACTGAGTTACCCAGCCCGGCTCTATCAGTGGGACTGAGTTAACCAGCCCGGCTCTATCAGTGGGACTGATTTAACCAGCCCGGCTCTATCAGT
The DNA here is from genome assembly GCF_044704955.1 of Pristiophorus japonicus. Taxonomy (NCBI): domain Eukaryota; kingdom Metazoa; phylum Chordata; class Chondrichthyes; family Pristiophoridae; genus Pristiophorus; species Pristiophorus japonicus. The sequence goes on from NC_091985.1 coordinate 176,770,683, forward strand.
GGGACACTGAGTTACCCAGCCCGGATCTACCACTGGGACTGAGTTACCCAGCCCGGCTCTATCAGTGGGACACTGAGTTATCCAGCCCAGCTCTAATAATGGGACACTGAGTTACCCAGCCTGTCACTATCAGTGGGACACTGAGTTACCCAGCGCGTCTCTATAAGTGGGACACTGAGTTACCCAGCCCTGTTCTATCAGTGGGACTGAGTTAACCAGCCCGGCTCTATCAATGGGACTGATTTAACCAGCCCGCCTCTATCAGTGGGACACTGAGTTAGCCAGCCCGGGTCTACCACTGGGACTGAGTTACCCAGCCCGGCTCCCTCAGAGGGACACTGAGTTACCCAGTCCAGCTCTATCAGTGCGACAGAATTACCCTATCCGGCTTTTTTCAATGGGCCACTGAGTTACCCAGCCCGGTGCTGTCAGTGGGACACTGAGTTACCCAGCCCGGACCTATCACTGGAACTGATTTACCCAGTCCGGCTCTCTCACTGGGACACTGTGTTCCCCAGCCCGTCACTATCAGTGGGACACTGAGTTACCCAGCCCGGCTCTATCAGTGGGACTGAGTTAACCAGCCCGGCTCTATCAGTGGGACTGATTTAACCAGCCCGGCTCCATCAGTGGGACCACGTTACCCAGCCCAGCTCTGCCAGTGGGACTGAGTTACCCAGCCCGGCTCTATCAGTTGGCCATTAAGTTACCCAGCCCGGCTCTGTCATTAGGACACTGAGTTACCCAGCCCGGCCCTATCACTGGGATTGATTTACCCAGTCCGGCTCTCTCACTGGGACACTGTGTTCCCCAGCCCGTCACTATCAGTGGGACACTGAGTTACCCAGCGCGTCTCTATCAGTGGGACATTGAGTTACCCAGCCCGGCTCTATCAGTGGAACTGAGTTACCCAGCCTGGCTCTATCAGTGGGACATTGAGGTACCCAGCCCGACTCTATCATTGGGACTGAGTTACCCATCCCGGCTCTATCAGTGGGACACTGAGTTAGCCAGCCCGGATCTACCAGTGGGACTGAGTTATGCAGTACGGCTCTATCAGTGGGACTGAGTTACCTATCCCGGTCTATCAGTGGGACTGAGTTAGCCAGCCCTGCACTATCAGCGGGACATTGAGTTACCCAGCCCGGCTCTATCATTGGGACCACGATACCCAGCCCAGCTCTGCCAGTGGGACTGAGTTACCCAGCCCGGATCTACCAGTGGGACTGAGTTACGCAGTACGGCTCTATCAGTGGGACTGAGTTACCCATCCCGGTCTATCAGTGGGACTGAGTTCGCCAGCCCGGCTCTGTCAGTGGGACACTGAGTTATATTCAAAAAGAAGTTCGATGAAGTCATTACTACAAGGGCGATCAAGGGGTATGGCAAGAAAGCCGGAATGGAGTACTGAAGTTGCATGTTCAGCCATGAACTCATTGAATGGCGGTGCAGGCGAGAACGGCCGAATGGCCTACTCCTGCACCTATTTTCTATGTTTCTATGTTTCTATGTTTACCCAGCCCGGCTCTATCACTGGAACTGATTTACCCAGTCCGGCTCTCTCACTGGGACACTGTGTTCCCCAGCCCATCACTATCAGTGGGACACTGAGTTACCCAGCGCGTCTCTATCAGTGGGACTGATTTAACCAGCCCGGCTCTATCAGTGGGCCACTGAGTTACCCAGCCCGGCTCTGTCAGTGGGACACTGAGTTACCCAGCCCGGACCTATCACTGGAACTGATTTACCCAGTCCGGCTCTCTCACTGGGACACTGTGTTCCCCAGCCCATCACTATCAGTGGGACACTGAGTTACCCTGCCCGGATCTGTCAGTGGGACAATGAGTTACCCAGTCCAGCTCTATCAGTGCGACAGAATTACCCTGCCCGGCTTTTTTCAGTGGGACACTGAGTTACCCAGTCCGGCTCTATCAGTGCGACAGAATTTCCCTGCCCAGCTCTATCAGTGGGACACTGAGTTACCCAGCCCGGCTCTATCAGTGGGACACTGAGTTACCCAGCCCGGCTCAATCAGTGGGACACTGAGTTACCCAGCACGGCTCTATCACTGGGACTGAGTTACCCTGCCTGGATCTATCAGTGGGACTGAGTTACCCAGCCTGGCTCTATCACTGGGACTGAGTTACCCAGCCCGGATCTACCAGTGGGACTGTGTTATGCAGCCCGGCTCTATCAGTGGGACACTGAGTTACCCAGCCCGGCTCGATCCGTGGGACACTGAGTTACCCAGTCCGGCTCTTTCAGTGGGACTGAGTTACCCAGCCCGGCACTATCAGTGCGACACTGAGTTCCCCAGCCCGGCTCTATTAGTGGGACACTGAGTTAGCCAGCCCGGCTATATCAATGGGACTGAGTTACCCAGCCCAGGTCTATCAGTGGGACTGAGTTACCCAGCCCGGTTCTATCAGTGGGACTGATTTAACCAGCCCGGCTCCATCAGTGGGACATTGAGGTACCCAGCCCGGCTCTATCAGTGGGACTGATTTAACCAGCCCGGCTCCATCAGTGGGACATTGAGGTACCCAGCCCGGCTCTAACATTGGGACCACGTTACCCAGCCCAGCTCTGCCAGTGGGACTGAGTTACCCAGCCCGGCTCTATCAGTGGGCCATTAAGTTACCCAGCCCGGCTCTATCATTGGGACTGAGTTACCCAGCCCGGCTCTATCAGTGGGACGGAGTTACCCAGCCCGGCTCTGTCAGTAGGACACTGAGTTACCCAGCCCAGCTCTGTCAGTGGGACACTGAGTTACCCAGCCCGGCCCTATCACTGGGATTGATTTACCCAGTCCGGCTCTCTCACTGGGACAAGGTGTTCCCCAGCCCGTCACTATCAGTGGGACACTGAGTTACCCAGCCCGATTCTATCAGTGGGACGGAGTTACCCAACCCGGCTCTATCAGTGGGACTGAGTTACCCATCCCGGTCTATCAGTGGGACTGAGTTAGCCAGCCCTGCACTATCAGTGGGACATTGAGTTACCCAGCCCGGCTCTATCATTGGGACCACGATACCCAGCCCAGCTCTGCCAGTGGGACTGAGTTACCCAGCCCGGCTCTATCACTGGGACTGAGTTACCCAGCCCGGATCTACCAGTGGGACTGTGTTATGCAGCCCGGCTCTATCAGTGGGACACTGAGTTACCCAGCCCGGCACTATCAGTGCGACACTGAGTTCCCCAGCCCGGCTCTATTAGTGGGACACTGAGTTAGCCAGCTCGGCTATATCAATGGGACTGAGTTACCCAGCCCAGGTCTATCAGTGGGACTGAGTTACCCAGCCCGGTTCTATCAGTGGGACTGATTTAACCAGCCCGGCTCCATCAGTGGGACATTGAGGTACCCAGCCCGGCTCTATCAGTGGGACTGATTTAACCAGCCCGGCTCCATCAGTGGGACATTGAGGTACCCAGCCCGGCTCTAACATTGGGACCACGTTACCCAGCCCAGCTCTGCCAGTGGGACTGAGTTACCCAGCCCGGCTCTATCAGTGGGCCATTAAGTTACCCAGCCCGGCTCTATCATTGGGACTGAGTTACCCAGCCCGGCTCTATCAGTGGGACGGAGTTACCCAGCCCGGCTCTGTCAGTAGGACACTGAGTTACCCAGCCCAGCTCTGTCAGTGGGACACTGAGTTACCCAGCCCGATTCTATCAGTGGGACGGAGTTACCCAACCCGGCTCTATCAGTGGGACTGAGTTACCCATCCCGGTCTATCAGTGGGACTGAGTTAGCCAGCCCTGCACTATCAGTGGGACATTGAGTTACCCAGCCCGGCTCTATCATTGGGACCACGATACCCAGCCCAGCTCTGCCAGTGGGACTGAGTTACCCAGCCCGGCTCTATCACTGGGACTGAGTTACCCAGCCCGGATCTACCAGTGGGACTGTGTTATGCAGCCCGGCTCTATCAGTGGGACACTGAGTTACCCAGTCCGGCTCTCTCACTGGGACACGGTGTTCCCCAGCCCGTCACTATCAGTGGGACACTGAGTTACCCAGCCCAGGTCTATCAGTGGGACTGAGTTACCCAGCCCGGCTCTTTCAGTGGGACTGAGTTACCCAGCCCGGCACTATCAGTGCGACACTGAGTTCCCCAGCCCGGCTCTATTAGTGGGACACTGAGTTAGCCAGCTCGGCTATATCAATGGGACTGAGTTACCCAGCCCAGGTCTATCAGTGGGACTGAGTTACCCAGCCCGGTTCTATCAGTGGGACTGATTTAACCAGCCCGGCTCCATCAGTGGGACATTGAGGTACCCAGCCCGGCTCTATCAGTGGGACTGATTTAACCAGCCCGGCTCCATCAGTGGGACATTGAGGTACCCAGCCCGGCTCTAACATTGGGACCACGTTACCCAGCCCAGCTCTGCCAGTGGGACTGAGTTACCCAGCCCGGCTCTATCAGTGGGCCATTAAGTTACCCAGCCCGGCTCTATCATTGGGACTGAGTTACCCAGCCCGGCTCTATCAGTGGGACGGAGTTACCCAGCCCGGCTCTGTCAGTAGGACACTGAGTTACCCAGCCCAGCTCTGTCAGTGGGACACTGAGTTACCCAGCCCGGCCCTATCACTGGGATTGATTTACCCAGTCCGGCTCTCTCACTGGGACAAGGTGTTCCCCAGCCCGTCACTATCAGTGGGACACTGAGTTACCCAGCCCGATTCTATCAGTGGGACGGAGTTACCCAACCCGGCTCTATCAGTGGGACTGAGTTACCCATCCCGGTCTATCAGTGGGACTGAGTTAGCCAGCCCTGCACTATCAGTGGGACATTGAGTTACCCAGCCCGGCTCTATCATTGGGACCACGATACCCAGCCCAGCTCTGCCAGTGGGACTGAGTTACCCAGCCCGGCTCTATCAGTGGGACAGAGTTACCCAACCCGGCTCTATCAGTGGGACTGAGTTACCCAGCCCGGATCTACCAGTGGGACTGAGTTACGCAGTACGGCTCTATCAGTGGGACTGAGTTACCCATCCCGGTCTATCAGTGGGACTGAGTTAGCCAGCCCGGCTCTATCAGTGGGACACGGTGTTCCCCAGCCCGTCACTATCAGTGGGACACTGAGTTACCCTGCCCGGCTCTGTCAGTGGGACAATGAGTTACCCAGTCCGGCTCTATCAGTGCGACAGAATTACCCTGCCCGGCTTTTTTCAGTGGGACACTGAGTTACCCAGTCCGGCTCTATCAGTGCGACAGAATTTCCCTGCCCAGCTCTATCAGTGGGACTGTGTTATGCAGCCCGGCTCTATCAGTGGGACACTGAGTTACCCAGCCCGGCTCTATCAGTGGGACACTGAGTTACCCAGTCCGGCTCTCTCACTGGGACACGGTGTTCCCCAGCCCGTCACTATCAGTGGGACACTGAGTTACCCAGCCCGATTCTATCAGTGGGACACTGTGTTACCCAGCCCGGCTCTATCACTGGGACTGAGTTACCCTGCCCGGATCTATCAGTGGGACTGAGTTACCCAGCCCGGCTCTATCAGTGGGACGGAGTTACCCAACCCGGCTCTATCAGTGGGACTGAGTTAGACAGCCCAGATCTACCAGTAGGACTGAGTTACGCAGTCCGGCTCTATCAGTGGGACTGAGTTACCCATCCCGGTCTATCAGTGGGACACTAAGTTACCCAGCCCGGCTCTATCAGTGGGACACTGAGTTATATTCAAAAAGAAGTTCGATGAAGTCATTACTACAAGGGCGATCAAGGGGTATGGCGAGAAAGCAGGAATGGAGTACTGAAGTTGCATGTTCAGCCATGAACTCATTGAATGGCGTTGCAGGCGAGAAGGGCCGAATGGCCTACTCCGGCACCTATTTTCTATCTTTCTATGTTTCTATGTTTCCCCAGCCCGGCTCTATCAGTGGGACACTGAGTTCCCCAGCCCGGCTCTATCAATGGGACACTAAGTTACCCAGCCCGGCTCTTTCAGTGGGACTGAGTTACCCAGCCCGGTTCTATCAGTGGGTCACTGTGTTCCCCAGCCCGTCACTATCAGTGGGACACTGAGTTACCCAGCCCGGCTCTATCAGTGGGACTGAGTTAACCAGCCCGGCTCTATCAGTGGGACTGATTTAACCAGCCCGGCTCTATCAGTGGGACACTGAGTTACCCAGCCCGGATCTACCACTGGGACTGAGTTACCCAGCCCGGCTCTATCAGTTGGCCATTAAGTTACCCAGCCCGGCTCTGTCATTAGGACACTGAGTTACCCAGCCCGGCCCTATCACTGGGATTGATTTACCCAGTCCGGCTCTCTCACTGGGACACTGTGTTCCCCAGCCCGTCACTATCAGTGGGACACTGAGTTACCCAGCGCGTCTCTATCAGTGGGACATTGAGTTACCCAGCCCGGCTCTATCAGTGGAACTGAGTTACCCAGCCTGGCTCTATCAGTGGGACATTGAGGTACCCAGCCCGACTCTATCATTGGGACTGAGTTACCCATCCCGGCTCTATCAGTGGGACACTGAGTTAGCCAGCCCGGATCTACCAGTGGGACTGAGTTATGCAGTACGGCTCTATCAGTGGGACTGAGTTACCTATCCCGGTCTATCAGTGGGACTGAGTTAGCCAGCCCTGCACTATCAGCGGGACACTGAGTTACCCAGCCCGGCCCTATCACTGGGATTGATTTACCCAGTCCGGCTCTCTCACTGGGACACTGTGTTCCCCAGCCCGTCACTATCAGTGGGACACTGAGTTACCCAGCGCGTCTCTATCAGTGGGACATTGAGTTACCCAGCCCGGCTCTATCAGTGGAACTGAGTTACCCAGCCTGGCTCTATCAGTGGGACATTGAGGTACCCAGCCCGACTCTATCATTGGGACTGAGTTACCCATCCCGGCTCTATCAGTGGGACACTGAGTTAGCCAGCCCGGATCTACCAGTGGGACTGAGTTATGCAGTACGGCTCTATCAGTGGGACTGAGTTACCTATCCCGGTCTATCAGTGGGACTGAGTTAGCCAGCCCTGCACTATCAGCGGGACATTGAGTTACCCAGCCCGGCTCTATCATTGGGACCACGATACCCAGTACGGCTCTGTCAGTGGGACACTGAGTTATATTCAAAATGAAGTTCGATGAAGTCATTACTACAAGGGCGATCAAGGGGTATGGCAAGAAAGCCGGAATGGAGTACTGAAGTTGCATGTTCAGCCATGAACTCATTGAATGGCCGTGCAGGCGAGAAGGGCCGAATGGCCTACTCCTGCACCTATTTTCTATGTTTCTATGTTTCTATGTTTACCCAGCCCGGCTCTATCACTGGAACTGATTTACCCAGTCCGGCTCTCTCACTGGGACACTGTGTTCCCCAGCCCATCACTATATGTGGGACTGAGTTAACCAGCCCGGCTCTATCAGTGGGACACTGAGTTACCCAGCCCGGCTGGATCAGTGGGATACTGAGTTACCCAGCCCGGCTCAATCACCGGGACTGAGTTAACCAGCCCGGCTCTCTCAGTGGGACACTGAGTTATGCAGCCCGGCTCTATCAGTGGGGCACTGAGTTACCCAGCCCGGCTCTATCAGTGGGACACTGAGTTACCCAGCACGGCTCTATCACTGGGACTGAGTTACCCAGCACGGCTCTATCACTGGGACTGAGTTACCCTGCCCGGATCTATCAGTGGGACTGAGTTCCCCAGCCTGGCTCTATCACTGGGACTGAGTTACCCAGCCCGGATCTACCAGTGTGACTGTGTTATGCAGCCCGGCTCTATCAGTGGGACACTGAGTTACCCAGCCCGGCTCTATCAGTGGGACACTGAGTAACCAAGCCCGGTCTATCATTGGGACTGAGTTACCCAGCCCGGCTCTGTCAGTGGGACACTGAGTTACCCATCCCGGCCCTATCACTGGGATTGATTTACCCAGTCCGGCTCTCTCACTGGGACACGGTGTTCCCCAGCCCGTCACTATCAGTGGGACACTGAGTTACCCAGCCCGGTTCTATCAGTGGGACATTGTGTTACCCAGCCCGGCTCTATCACTGGGACTGAGTTACCCTGCCCGGATCTATCAGTGGGACTGAGTTACCCAGCCTGGCTCTATCACTGGGACTGAATTACACAGCACGGCTCTATGATTGTGACTGAGTTTCCCTGCCAGGCTCTATCAGTGGGCCACTGAGTTACCCAGCCCGGTTCTGTCAGTGGGACACTGAGTTACCCAGCCCGGACCTATGACTGGAACTGATTTACCCAGTCCGGCTCTCTCACTGGGACACTGTGTTCCCCAGCCCATCACTATCAGTGGGACACTGAGTTACCCTGCCCGGCTCTGTCAGTGGGACACTGAGTTACCCAGTCCGGCTCTATCAGTGCGACAGAATTACCCTACCCGGCTTTTTTCAGTGGGACACTGAGTTACCCAATCCGGCTCTATCAGTGCGACAGAATTACCCTGCCCAGCTCTATCAGTGGGACACTGAGTTACCCAGCCCGGCTCAATCAGTGGGACTGAGTTACCCAGCCCGGCTCAATCACTGGGACTGAGTTACCCAGCCCAGCTCTATCAGTGGGATTGAGTTACCCAGCCCGGCTCTATCAGTGGGACTGATTTAACCAGCCTGGCTCTATCAGCGGGACTGAGTTACCCAGCCCGGCTCTATCAGTGGGACACTGAGTTACCCAGCCCAGCCCTATCACTGGGACTGATTTACCCAGTCTGGCTCTATCACTGGGACACTGTGTTCCCCAGCCCGGCTCAATCAGTGGGATACTGAGTTACCCAGCCCGGCTCAATCAGTGGGACTGAGTTACCCAGCCCGGCTCGATCAGTGGGACTGAGTTACCCAGCCCGGCTCTATCAGTGCGACATTGAGGTACCCAGCCCGGCTCTATCATTGGGACTAAGTTACCCAGCCCAGCTCTACCAGTGGGACTGAGTTACCCAGCCCGGCTCTATCAGTGGGACATTGAGTTACCCAGCCCGGCTCTATCATTGGGACCACGTTACCCAGCCCAGCTCTGCCAGTGGCACTGAGTTATCCAGCCCAGCTCTATTAATGGGATACTGAGTTACCCAGCCCGGCTCTATCAGTACCTTCAGGAGATGAGAGTGATTGGGCCCAGTGAACCCAGCCAGAGTCAGCACGTTCAGGGGAGGAGAAGGACGGGAACCAGTGAGTGTAAAACTGACCCCAGCCAGAGTCAGTACCTTCAGGAGATGAGTGATTGGGCCCATTGAACCCAGCCAGAGTCAGCACGTTCAGGGGAGGAGAAGGACGGGAACCAGTGAGTGTAGAACTGAACCCAACCAGAGTCAGCACCTTCAGGGGAGGGGAACCAGTGAGTGTAAAACTGATCCCAGCCAGAGTCAGCACCTTCAGGGGAGAAGAGGGAGGGGAACCAGTGAGTGTAAAGCTGGAGCCAGCCAGAGTCAGCACCTTCAGGGGAGGAGAGGGAGGGGAACCAGTGAGTGTAAAACTGGACCCAGACAGAGTCAGCACCTTCAGGGAAGGAGAGGGAGGGGAACCAGTGAGTGTAAAACTGACCCCAGCCAGAGTCAGTACCTTCAGGGGAGGGGAACCAGTGAGTGTAAAACTGACCCCAGCCAGCGTCAGCATATTCAGGGGAGGAAAGGGAGGGGAACCAGTGAGTGTAAAACTGGACCTAGCCAGAGTCAGCACGTTCAGGGGAGGAGAGGGACGGGAACCAGTGAGTGTAAAACTGGACCCAGCCAGAGTCAGCACCTTCAGGGGAGGAGAGGGAGGGGAACCAGTGAGTCAGCACCTTCAGGGGTGGGGAACCAGTGAGTGTAAAACTGGACCCAGCCAGAGTCAGCACCTTCAGGGGAGGAGAGCGAGGGGAACCAGTGAGTGTAGAACTGAACCCAGCCAGAGATAGTGATGTTAATTGGGAGCACAGGACAAGCTGCCTTCAGACGTGCGATGTGTTTGAATTTCAGGATAGAGATGGGGAAGACTGTATGGGGCAGGGATTTACAGCTTTGGAGGAATAAGAGAGGAAAGAATGTTCCATAGAATCTAGAATTATCTGTTCTGAATTTCTGTCCTGTACTTGCAGTGATGATTTTTGAAAACTCCTTTTCCAGGGTATCAGGAGGGGAGGATTTGCAGACGGGAAAATCAAACCAAACATCACGACAAGATCTGACGGAATCACTTGATTCATCGGGAACTGAATATCATCGGCCTTTGAATGTTGGAGGAGAAAAGTTTGTCTGTTCTGTCTGTGGGAACAGATTTCAAATATCAGTGTGACTGGAAAATCACCGAGACACACACACCCGAGTGAGTGTTCCAGTGCACTGACTGTGGAAAGAGCTTTAACCAGTTACACGGCCTGAAAAAGCATTGCACCATTCACAGCGGCGAGAAACCGTACATGTGTTGTGTGTGTGGACCAGGCTTCAACTGATCATCCAACCTGGAGAGACACAAGGACACCCGCACCACGGAGAAACCGTGGGAATGTGGGGACTGTGGGAAGGGATTCAATTACCCATCGCTGCTGGAAGTGCATAGGCGCAGTCACACTGGGGAGAGGCCGTTCACCTGCTCTGAGTGCGGGAAGGGATTCACTCGGTCATCCACCCTGCGGAAACACCAGCGAGTTCACAGTGGGGAGAGGCCGTTCACCTACTCTGAGTGTGGGGAGGGATTCACTGCATCATCCACCGTGCAGAAATACCAGCGAGTTCACACTGGGGAGAAGCCATTCACCTGCTCTGAGTGTGGGAAGGGATTCACTGCATCATCCACCCTGCAGAAACACCAGCGAGTTCACACTGGGGAGAGGCCGTTCACCTGCTCTGAGTGTGGGAAGGCGTTCACTATCATCCACCCTGCGGAAACACCAGCGAGTTCACACTGGGGAGAGACCGTTCAGCTGCTCCGAGTGTGGGAAGGGATTCACTCAGTCATCCGACCTGCTGACACACCAGCGAGTTCACAGTGGGGAGAGGCCGTTCACCTGCTCCGAGTGTGGGAAGGGATTCACTCAGTTATCTGACCTGCTGAGACACCAGCGAGTTCACAAGTGACTGCAGGGTTTGGATTCTGCTGTTGTCCCAGACTGAATTGTGTCCATTCTGACAGTTGGGCTTTCTTTCTGCTGATATTGATACCTCTGTAACTTGGCTGGAGCTTAATATTTTGGATATTTGACTAATTAATCAACGGGAAAAGGATCAGAGAAAATATAATGCTGATTATGTTTGCATCCATACTTCACCCTTTAAAAAACATAAGAAATAGGAGCAGGAGCAGGCCATCGTCCACTCGAGCCTGCTCTGCCATTTAATAAGATCATGGCTGATTTGATCTTTGGCACAACTCCACTTCCCTGCCCACTCCCCTTAATTCTTCACTCCATTATCGTTCAAAAATCTGTCTATCTCCACCTTAAATATATTCAATGGCCTAGTCTCCACAGCTCTCTGGGCAGAAAATTCCACAGATTTACGACCCTCTGAGTAGAAATTTCTCGTCTCAGTTCTAAATCCCATATTCTTAAACTGTGCCCCCTAGTTCCAGATTCCCCCATGAGTGGAAACATCCTCTTTGCATCTACCTTGTCGAGTCCCCTCAGTATCATATGTTTCAATAAAATCACCTCATTCTTCTAAACTCAATCAAAAACTACTGCAAAAGCTTCTTTAGATACGTGAAGAGACAAAGGTAAGTGTAAGTCAGAATCAAGTGAATTCATAATGAGGAACAAGGAAATGGCAGACCATTTGAACAAATACTTTGATTCTGTCTTCACTAAGGAAGACACAAATAACCTTCCGGAAATACTCGGGGACCGAGGGTCGAGCGAGAAGGGGGAACGGAGGGAAATCTTTATTAGTCAGGAACTGGTGTTAGAGATATTGAAGGGACTGAAGGCCGATAAATCCCCAGGGCCGGATAGTCTGCATCCCAGAGCACTTAAGGAAGTGGCCCTAGAAATAGTAGATGCATTGATGGTCGATTTCCAACATTCCATGGACTCTGGTTCAGTTCCTATGGATTGTGTCGAAATCTCGACTCTCAATTCAACTAAAATGAAACTCTGACACAAACAGCTCGGTAGATGTCCCTTTAATAGATTTACTTGCTGCAAGGAAAAGCCTTGCTAAGTCAAAGGCTCAGCAAAGACTTCGACAGAGGTTCAAAATCACATTATCTTTATACAGAAGAACAAAGAAATTATGGTTCCATCAAGTGTATCAGTTCTGCCCTTGCGGTGAGCAAATGCAGATAAGGAGTTCTTCAATCACTTAACTAACATTACATCCTTGTTTTAATTCTCCACATATCTATACAGCCTTTATCTAATACTTCTAAGGTTTAGCACAGCGAGAGTTATTAGCAGGGAGTATAAATCTAACAGGACAGGGAGGGTAAATTCAAGGTTCCCTTGCTCACACAAATGGCCCCTGCTTTTCTAAATTAGTTTGCTATCAGTCAAGGTTAATGTGTTTATGCAGAAGCAAACTGTCTGCTGCAGGGACTTCTGGGAGAACTGCGATTCCATTTTGTTTTATTACAAAAGGGTACATTTAACAGAAAGTGTAACTTCTAAAGTAATTTTCCACATTCCCCCTTTTTGTCCTTTACAAGGACAACTTAATCCATTCTAATCTTGTACAGTCTTTCTATTTCCATTTCCACACAAGAACCTTCAGTAGTTGTTGCTACCATAATCCTAGCAGTGATCTTGGTTGGTAATATTGTTTCTCCCAACCTGGCGCAGCAACACTTAACTAATACAAACAAAAGGTATAAGGCAAAGATTGTCAGCAAGAACATGATCAAACCCTGTACCAAGGATTTTCCCAGGGATCCCAGCCATCCGGATACCCAATTCCACAAGCTGGTACTTCCCTGGCCAATAATTTGTTTGTACTCTATCACCCTCTTCCTAATATATTCAGCTAGATTGCTGATCTATTCTCAATTATCCTGGATGTACATACAGCATTCTTCACCAATTAACGCGCATGTCCCTCCCTCTTTGGCTAGGAGATAATCTAGGGCCATACAATTTTGGAGAGCCAGCGTTCAAATGGCTACCATTTCGTCATTTACCCTTTTGAAGGCCTGGGAAGTTGTGTTGGCTACTGATTCTACTAAATTAGCCAGATCCCATAATTGCCATTCATTCGATACTACTCCATAGTGTGGGATCATTACCTCGACTATTTCATTTAACCATGTCAAATCTCGTTTTGGACTATAGCTTCCATAGGCATCCCTTAGTCTTTATTGTCCTAATAAAGGATATCACATATCCTAAATAACAGGACCCCGTCCAGTTGGCTGGTAACCATGGGTAGGCTTTATGGCCACAAATAAAGTAAGTGCAATTATAGGATGTCAGTCTCTGGTCCTTTCGTGCCATCCATACTCGAGTGGTCTCCCCATCCCACCTTTTACCTGAGGTTTTATGAAGGACCATAGTCCAGTTATAGGTTGCTATCTTTCTCCCATCAGCGTGATTTGTCGTGGCTTGCCATTTAATCATTTGGGGACACTTGCTGCGTCCCATTTCTGGTCCTTTAGTTTCATCACTTATTAAGCATATTATACCTTCAGGATTTCCTTTCCTGGGAGTAATACTTAGGAAGGGTGGCTGACGTCTATTACTATAATTTGGCTGGTACCATCCCTGGAAGGTTGTAAGATTATATCCTGCTGACCTCCATTCTGTTAGATCCTTTGTTTCTGACACCTTAGTTAGGTTTGTCCTCTGTTGCACTATTAACCATTCTGCCATTTCTGATTCATTAAAGGGAACGGATCTTAGGGGAATACCCCCTTCGGAGTGGACAGGTATATGGGAACATACCCAACAGTCAGACAAGTTCCTTTCTTGAGCATACTTATGATTCAGTGCCATAAATACATTTTCCTGTAGTTCCCTTTGTTTGTATTTCCGTACCTCTGGTACTATTGATGACACAAGGCACAACCCTGTTGAGCACAGCACCATCAGTCCCCATTGTCCATACAGTTCCTTTGTCATTCCTCCTTGTCGGGCGTACTTTTGCAATGGGACGCATGGATCCATGTTGGTCTTTCTTTTATCTTGATTGCAGTATTGGTTGTCAGCAAGAGCTGGTATGGTCCTTCAAATCTTGGTTGTAGGCTGCTTTTTCATTTAAAAATTTTGATGTAAACGAAATGTCCAGGCTTCAAATTATGACACTTCTCTGGTCAATCGCAGCAAGAGCGAGGCCATGTCTTTGGCAACTGGACCGACCGAGCCTCCATTCCCTTCACCATCAAGCCAGATTTCCTGAAAGTGTTGGGAATGTGGTTCGGAGCGGACGGGGCCTGCGGCAAAAACTGGGACGAGCGTATCGCCAAGGTCAAACAAAAACTGGGATGGTGGAAGATGCGCTTCTTCTCCATGGCAGGAAAGAACCTGGTCATCAGGAGTGAGGTGCTCTCGGGATTGCTGCACGTGACACAGGTCTGGCCCATCCTGTGTCGCGGCAGTCACCCAGGCCGTCTTCCACTTTGTCTGGAGGTCCAAAATGGACCGTATCCGCAGAGACACAATGTACAAATCTCTGGACAGTGGAGGAAAGGACGTTCCGAATGTGGCTATCATCCTGATGGCCACCTTTGTGTGTGGCTGCATCAAGCTGTGCACAGACCCCCAGTACGCAAACACCAAGTGTCACTACGTGCTGAGGGTCTACCTGTCCCCGGTGTTGCAAAGGATGGGTCTGGCCATGCTGCCGCGAAACGCCCCCATCTGTTGGACCATGCCTGTCCACCTGTCCTTCGTGGAAAAGTTTTTCACAAAAAACCCCTTTGACCACAAGGCCATAAAACAGTGGTCAGCACGTAAGGTCCTGGACGCCCTACGAAAGGAGAGGGAGGACGCTGTCGGGTGGTTCCCTGAGCGGACTGTCGAACTTATTTGGCAGAACGTCTCATCGCCAGAGCTTTCACACAAGCACCAAGACGTAGCTTGGTTGGCGGTGAGGAGGGCCTGACCTGTCAGAGCGTTCATGCACAGCCGACATATCATCAACACGGCACGCTGCGGGGCGGACGAGACTGTCACCCATCTCTTTCAGGATTGTGCCTTCGCAAGGCAGGTTTGGAAAGAGATGCAGTGGTTGCTGTCGAGGTTCATCCCAAGCAGCTCTGTAACACAGGACTCTGTACTCTACGGGCTGTTCCCAGGGACACACACCGAGACAGACATCACTTGCTGCTGGAGGGCCATCAACTCGGTCAAAGATGCTCTTTGGTCTTGCCGAAACTTGCTGGTTCTCCAGAGCAAAGAGATGTCCACGTCTGCGTGTTGCAGACTGGCGCAATCCAAGATTCAGGATTACGTACTGAGGGACGCACTTAAAATTAGTGCAGTCGCCACAAAGGCACGGTGGGGAAGGGCCACAGTTTAAAGCCCTTCTGCCACGGAAAGCCAGGGGGCAGGAATCAGTACAAAACCCCCCTCAGGCAGTATTTATAATTTACTTCTTGTGTACATGGAGCACCATGATCTGTAAACACCTATGTACTGCCATGTACAATGCAAGGTCTGTTGCGAAATGCATGTTGAAAAGAAAAAAAAATGTAAATGTACCGTCACCCATTCCGTGTACTGTATAGTGACACATGAAATGTAATTTGTTTGCATGTACTACAAGGTATCCCGCATTGGACCGAATTGCACTTGAACTGGAAAACAAGGAAATGTAATGAACGGAACTGCCGTCAGCACCCAAATAATAGTGTATGGGAATGCTGACCGCAGCTAAAAGTATTGAAATGCCTTTGAATGCACTGTACAGATTTTTTTTATGAATGAAGTATATTTTGAAATTAAAAAGAAGGAAAGGCCCTTAAATCCATCTAGAGAACACATCTACAATAACTAATACATACTTAAATCCCAAAACACATAGGTAATTCAATAAAATCCATTTGTAAATGTACAAAAGGCCCCATTGGATTTGGGTGGGAGGCAGATTCTACTTTTTCTGTTTTACCTGGATTAATTGTCTGACAGGTAACACAATTTTCAGATTTGTTTTGCAATTGCCGAAATACCTGGTGCATAACAAATTGCCAAAATATAATCTGCCATCCCCCCTTTTGTAGTATTTGTATTTATTGTTGGATTACAAAATGTCAAATATGGGAATACTGTTATTTTTAAATTGGACTTCTCATTTATGCTTATAGTGATTCACAGATCACAGAATGCAAAGTACTTGTTTTATAATTGTGTGCCCAACTTCTGGTTTAGAAGCTGTATATTAAAAACTCCAATCTTTTGCTCTGTAACTTCAATTTATGATATAGTGTCTCATAAATTACATCTTTTTTTAAGCTTCAGTTTCTGACGCAGCAGTTGTATAATTTTATTAAAAGACTTCCAAACTCATGGTTTTTCCCATACATCCAAAATGTTTATCAAGGAGAATCACTTGAAATATCTCAACTTCCAATTTAAATATTTTACTGCCAATTTTTAATTTAAAAATCTCTTTACTGAGCTACAAGCTTTCGTGTCAAGGTTTTACACAAAGGAAAATGGGAGCGTACTCCCCCAGCCTGCAGCCTCGAGAGACCCACACAGGCTTTTTTTTTTAAAAAGGCATTACAACTTCCCTTCCCCATTCTTTATCTCATTCCTAGACTGAATTTATTGACTTTCAACCCAATGCAATTAATGATTGCATGTTTACTTTCGACAAGTAAGTGAGCGTGTCAAAATAAATTCTCTTTTTTAAACTGCTGGGACTTTGCATTTTTTATCTTTTGCTCAACAAACCTATATCCTTTGGGCATTTCCTAGCTCCATAACTTATCATCCGAATAAATCCACACCTGCGTTTTTAACTTAAAACTTCCTACGTACAGGACAACACTACAAAGGGTTAAAAAAACTCACTCTGTTTGAAAAAGTGGGTGGAGCTAATACAGCAGACAACTCCACCAGTTTCCCAAACAGGCTTTCATTCATTCCGCAGTCAAAATTTTACACAAGCACTCTCACTCAAAGACAGACGTTCACAAAAGTCTCTCTCCACTTGACAAAGCTTATTGTTTGGCCGGCTCTATTTTTGGATCCATACATCACTATCAGGTTTTTCTTTTTTTTTACATATTGATTTATTTCCTCTCTTATTTTTACGTGGGCTCGAAGAATCGGAACCCAGGCATTTTTTTTTACTGAACCATCGGGTGGAAATGGTCTGTTTTCACCCTTAGTCCACTTTGCCCAATTTTTAGGTGGTCAATTGAAGACTGACCACAATTCTGGAGCATAATATAGGCTGGTGTGCCCTTTGGTCGTGTTATATTTGCTCCGGCACCCATTCTGGATGATTAAGATCTTTCACAGTTTCTGATCTCACAATCCTTTCGGTCAACGAGTTCTCGACGCCCACTTCTCCTAGCCGTTACGTGGCCTAACAAGGCTCTTAATTTGGGCTCAGTCTGGGTGTGTGAGATATTTTGTCATGAACCAACCATGGTTGATCAATCAGTTACTGCTCCTTTTCTCAATCAATTTTTGTTTTTCCGAATCACAATTTTCCCTACTCTTCCCCTTTTGTTAATTGTAATATCGCACAAAAGTACTGAACACAACAGTATAATAAGGACAATTAAGACAAACAACATCCACGCGGGTATACAAATCATAGCCTTAAACTTATAGTCAATTCTTAGTCTGCATTGTACGCCACTACAGACTTAACTTATCTAAAACGGTCCTATCGCACAAGGACCCTGTCCCTTCTAAGGCCATCCTATCGCACAAGGAACTGTCCTTTAGGGACTTGTATTATCCTATCGAACAAGGATAATTCCCTTTACAGTCCTATCGCACAAGGACTCTGATTCTGTCGCACAAGGATCATCGATCGATAGCGCTCCTTTTACCTTATACTAATGAAGATCTCCCCGGGCTGTTTCCACATCGGATATTTTCAGGATCAGATCCCTTCTGCTTACAGGCCGAGGAGGAAATGATTATAAAAATAACTTTAGCTCTTAAATGTCGAGTCTCGTAGATCACAGTACCTCCACTGTGGACAACAGATTACATATACGGTTCAACAGTAAAGAGACCCTTTGTGAGCAAAAGGCTCACCTTGTTCTGGCCAGTTAAGCCCTTCACTGAAGAGGCACTATGTCCGCATCCATTTACTCACAGAGTAGAGAGTAAGCGATCTCGGTGGAATCTCCAAGAAACTGTCGAAATCTCGACTCTCAATTTAACTAAAATAAAACACTGACACAAACAGCTCAGTAGATGTCCCTTTAATAGATTTACTTGCTGCAAGGAAAAGCCCTGCTAAGTCAAAGGCTCAGCAAAGACTTCTACAGAGGTTCAAAATCACATTATCTTTATACAGAAGAACAAACACAGTAATTATGGTTCCATCACGTGTATCAGTTCTGCCCTTGCAGTCAGCAAATGCAGATAAGGAGTTCTTCAATCACTTAATTAACATTACATCCTTATTTTAATTCTCTACATATCTATACAGCCTTTATCTAATACTTCTAAGGTTTAGCACAGCGACAGTTATTAGCAGGGAATAGAACTCGAACAGGACAGGGAGGGTAAATTCAAGGTTCCCTCGCTCACACAAATGGCCCCTGCTTTTCTAAATTAGTTGGCTATCAGTCAAGGTTAATGTGTTTATGCAGAAGCAAACTGTCTGCTGCAGGGGCTTCTGGAAGAACTGCGATTCCATTTTGTTTTATTACAAAAGGGTACATTTAACAGAAAATGTAACTTCTAAAGTCATTTTCCACAATTGGAGGGGAGCTAATATAACCCCACTTTTGAAAAAAGGAGGGAAGAAAGAAAACACGTAATTATAGATCGGTTAGCCTGACATCGGTGGTGGGGAAAATGCTGGAATCAATTTTTAAAGATGTAATAACAGCGCATTTGAAAAGCAGTGACAGGATCGGTCCAAGTCAGCATGGATTTATGAAAGGGAAATCATGTTTGACAAAACTTCTAGAATTTTTTGAGGATGTAACTAGTAGAGTGGATAAGGGAGAACCAGTGGATGTGGTGTATTTGGACTGTCAAAAGGTTTTTGACAAAGTCCCACACAAGAGATTAGTGTGCAAAATTAAGGCTCATGGTATTGGGGGTAATGTATTGGTGTGGATAGAGAACTGATTGGCAGACAGGAAGCAAAGAGTGGGAATAAACGGGTCCTTTTCAGAATGGCAGGCAGTGACTAGTGGGGTGCCGCAGGGTTCAGTGCAGGCACCCCAGCTATTTATAATATACATTAATGATTTTGACGAAAGAATTGAATGTAATATCTCCAAGTTTGCAGATGACACTAAGCTGGGTGGCAGTGCGAGATACGAGGCGGATGCTAAGAGACTGCAAGGGGACTTGGACGGGTTAGGTGAATGGACAAATGCATGATAATGTGGATAAATGTGAGGTTATCCACTTTGATGGCAAAAACAGGAAGGCAGATTATTATGTGAATGGTGACAGACTAGTAAAAGGTGAGGTGCATCGAGACCTGGGAGTCATTGAAGGTAGGCATGCAGGTACAGCAGGCAGTAAAGAAAGCAAATGGCAAGCTGACCTTCATAGCAAGGGGATTTGAGTATAGGAGTAGGGAGGTTTTACTGCAGTTGTGCAGGGTCTTGGTGAGACAATACCTTGAGTACTGTGTGCAGTTTTGATCTCCTAATCTGAGGAAGAATGTGCTTGCTATTGAGGGAGTGCAGCGAAGTTTCACCAGACTGATTCCCAGGATGGCAGGACTGACATATGAGGAAAGATTGGATTGACTAGGCTTATACTCACTGGAATTTGGAAGAATGAGAGGGGATCGCATAGAAACTTATAAAATTCTGACGGGACTGGACAGGTTAGATGCAGGAAAAATGTTCCCGATATTGGGGAAGTCCAGAACCAGGGGTCACAGTCTAAAGGTAAGGGGTAAGCCATATAGGACCGAGATGAGGAGAAACTTTTTCACCCAGAGAGTTGTGAACCTGTGGAATTCTCTGCCACAGAAAGTTGTTGAGTCCAGTTCATTGGACATATTCAAAAGGGAGGTAGATGTGGCCATATTGGCTAAAGGGATCAAGGGGTATGGAGAGAAGGCAGGGGTGGGGTACTGAGGTTGCATGATCAGCCATGATCATATTGAATGGCGGTGCAGGCTCGAAGGGCCGACTGGCCTGCTCCTGCACCTATTTCCTATTTTCCATTCTTCTAAACTCCAATGAGTATAGGACCAACCTGCTCAACCTATCCACATATGTGAACACCTTCATCTCAGGAATCAAACTAGAGAAGCTTCTCTGAACTGTCTCCAATGCAAGTATATCCCTTCTTAAATAAGGAGACCAAAACTGTACGCAGTACTCTAGGTGTGGTCTCACCAATACCTTGTACAGTTGTAGCAGGACTTCACTGCTTTTATACTCCATCCCCCTTGCAATAAAGTCCAACATTTCTATTGGCTTCATAATTACTTGCTTTACCTGCACACTAACTTTTTGTGTTTCACACACAAGGACAATCAGGTCCCTCTGTACTGCAGCATTTTGTAATAGCTTTCCATTTAAATAATAAATTGTATTTTTACTTTTCCTGCCAAAGTGGATAACCTCACACTTACCCACATTATACTCAATCTGCCAAATATTAGCCTACTCACTTAGCCTGTCTACATCTATTTGCAAATTATTTGTGTTCTCCTCCAATTTGCTTTCCCATCCATCTTTGTATCATCAGCAAACTTGGCTACATTACACTCTGTCCCTTCATGCAAGTCATTAATATAGATTGTAAATAGTTAAGGCACCCCATTAGTCACCGTTTGCCTACTGGAAAATGACTCATTTATCCCGACTCTGTTTTCTGTTAGTTAGCCCACCCTCTATCCATGCTAATATATTACCCCCAATCCTGTGAACTTTTATCTTGTGCAGTAACCTTTTATATGGCAGCTTATCGAAAGCCTTCTGCAAATCCAAATACACCACATCCACTGGTCCCCCTTATCCACCCTGCTCATTACATCCTCAAAGAACTCGAGCAACTTAGTCAAACATGATTTCCCTTTCATAAAACCATGCTGACTCTGCCTGGCTGTGTTATACTTTTCCAAATGTCCTGCTACTGTTTCCAAAATAAAGGACTCCAGCTTTTTCCCACCAAAAGATGCTGGGCTAACTCGTCTATAGTTTCCTGTTTTCCGTCTCTCTCCCTTTTTAAATAGGAGTGTTACATTTGTGGTTTTCCAAACCGCTGGGACCTCTCCACAATCCAGGGAATTTTGGAAGATTTCAACCAATGTATCCACCATCTCTGCAGCCACTTCTTTTAAGACCCTGGGATACAGGCCATCAGGTCAAGGGGGACTTGTCCACCTTTAGTCCCATTATTTTACCGAGTACTTTTTCTTTAGTGATAGTGATTGTTTTAAGTTCCCCATTCCTTATAGCCCCTTGATTATCGATTATTGGGATGTATTTATTATCTTTTACTATGAAGACTGATACTAAATATCAAAAGGGTTTGAACAAATACTGAAAGCTGCAACAAATGGAACTAAAGTTTATTAAACAATTGATAATAAAATGAATTAAATCTGCAGGTTGGTTTTGGATTTCTCTGGGATGGAGCCGGACGTGATGTGCCTTGAAATACCGCCAGTGTCCAGTAGATGACGCTGTCCCTCCAATTAATTCGGACTGATTGGAGTGTGACTTTCCCCTAGAGCAGGAGAATGAGGGCAGATCCGGATCAAACACTGAACTTACTGCATCCCACAGGGTCATCACACACTGACCCCTCCCTGGGGCAGCTCACACTGCCCCCTCCCTGGGGCAGCTCAGGGTCAGACACTGAACATACTGCATCCCACAGGGACATCACACACTGCCCCCTCCCTGGGGCAGCTCAGGGTCAGACACTGAACTTACTGCACCCCACAGGGTCATCACACATTCCCCCCTCCCTGGGGCAGGTCAGGGTCAGACACTGAACATACTGCACCCCAAAGGGACATCAACACTACACAGGGAGATTACTACCTTTAAGGTCTTGCTTTTTAATCTCTTTCCAAGCTCCCTAAAATCTGCCTCGAGAACCTCATCCCTTTTTCTACCTACGTCGTTGATGCTGATATGGACCATTTCTGTCCTGTATTCATAGCATGCTGTGTGTCTAGTGTCAGAGGAGTTGTATTGATATGGACCATTTCTATCCTGTATTCATACCATGCTGTGTGTTGTGTCAGAGGAGTTGTACTGATATGGACCATTTCTGTCCTGTATTCATACCATGCTGTGTGTAGTGTCAGAGGAGTTGTACTGATATGGACCATTACTGTCCTGTATTCATACCATGCTGTGTGTGTAGTGTCAGAGGAGTTGTATTGATATGGACCATTACTGACCTGTATTCATACCATGCTGTGTGTGCAGTGTCAGAGGAGTTGTATTGATATGGACCATTTCTGTCCTGTATTCATAGCATGCTGTGTGTGCAGTGTCAGAGGAGTTGTATTGATATGGACCATTACTGTCCTCTATTCATACCATGCTGTGCATGTTGTTTCAGAGGAGTTGTCCGATTCACAGGCCATATGCTGTATCTGAGTTCACAGTGCTTAATGAATGATTTTACAGTGAGGTTTACACAGTATCTAAAACCCTGTCTACCTGCCCTGTGTGCTTTTGATGGGACAGTGTTATGTGGGGTTTATTGTGTCTCAGACATGCTGTACCTGTCCCCGTCCCTGAGTGTTTGATGGGGCAGTGCTGTGTGGGTTTTATTGTGTCTCAGACATGCTGTACCAATCCCCGAGTGTTTGATGGGACAGTGTTGTGCGAGTTTTACTCGATCTAAGACATGCTGTACCTACCACCGAGTTTTAGTAAATATGGAAACCAAAACTGCACGCAGTATTCCAGGTGTGGCCTGACTAATAATCTGCATAACTGTAGCAAGACTTCCCTGCTTTTATACTCCATCCCCTTTGCAATAAAGGCCAAGATTCCATTGGCCTTCTTGATCACTTGCTATACCTGCATACTAACCTTTTGTGCTTCATGCACAAGTACCCCCAGGTCCCACTGTACTGTGGCACTTTGCAATCTTTTTCCATTTACATAATAACTTGCTCTTTGATTTTTTTCTGCCAAAGTGCATGAACTCACACTTTCCAACATTATACTCCATCTGCCAAATTTTTGCCCACTCACTTAGCCTGTCTATGTCCTTTTGCAGATTTTTGTGTCCTCCTCACACATTGCTTTTCCTCCCATCTTTGTATCATCAGCAAACTTAGCTACGTTACACTCGGTCCATTCTTCCAAGTCATGAATATAGATTGTTAATAGTTGGGGTCGCAGTACTGATCCCTGCGGCATCCCACTAGTTACTTGTTGCCAACTCCAGAATGAACCATTTATCCTGACTCTCTGCTTTCCGTTCGTTAACCAATCCTCTATCCATGCTAATATATTACCCCAACCCCATGAACTTTTATCTTGTGCAGTAACCTTTTATGTGGTATCTTATCAAATCCCTTCTGGAAGTCCAAATACGCCACATCCACGGTTCCCTTTTATCCATCCTCTTCATTACATCCTCAAAGAATTCCAGCAAATTTGTCAAACATGACTTCCCCTTCATAAATCATGTTGACTCTGCCTGACCAAATTATGCTTTTCCAAATGTCCTGCTGCTGCTTCTTTAATAATGGACTCCAACATTTTCCCAACCACAGATGTTAGGCTAACTGGTCTATAGTTTCCTGCTTTTTGTCTGCCTCCTTTTTTTTTTAAATAGGGGCATTACATTGGCAGTTTTCTAATCTGCTAGGACCTCCCTAGAATTCAGGGAAATTTGGTAATTATAACTAATGCATCCACAATCCCTGCCACTACTACTCTTAAGACCATAGGATGTAAGCCATCAGGTTCAGGGGATTTATCTGCCTTTTGTCCCATTACCTTACTGACTACCACCTCCTTAATGATTGTGATTGTGTTAAATTCCTCCCCCCGCCCCCCCTATAGCCTCTTGACTATCAACTGTTGGGATATTGTTAGTGTCCTTTCCGTAAAGACTGATAGAAAATATTTCTTCAGAGTTTCTGCCATCTCCATGTTCCCCATTACTAATTCCCTGATCTCGTCCTCTAAGGGACCAACATTTACTTTAGCCACTCTTTTACTTTTTATATACCTATAGAAACATTTGCTATATCCTGCGCTGTATCTGCCCTGGGTGTGTTTGATGGGACAGTGTAGAGGGAGCTTTACTCTATCTAACCCCATGCTGTACCTGCCCTGCGAGTGTTTGATGGGATAGTGTAGAGGGAGCTTTACTCTGTATCTAACCCGTGCTGTATCTGTTCTGGGTGTGTTTGATGGGACAGTGTAGAGGGAGCTTTACTCTGTATCTAACCCCGTGCTGTATCTGCCCTGCGAGTGTTTGATGGGACAGTGTAGAGGGAGCTTTACTCTGTATCTAACCCCGTGCTGTACCGGCCCTGGAAGTGTTTGATGGGACAGTGTCAAGGGAGCTTTACTCTGTATCTAACCCGTGCTGTAGCTGCCCTGGGAGTGTTTGATGGGACAGTGTAGAGGGAGCTTTAACTATTATTGACCATGATTCCCCTCCAACTATTGTTCATATGGCCCCAGCCATTGATAGTCCTGATAACCCCTTCCTTTTACAGGGGATCTCTTGGCCCATCCCTGTTACATGATCTTAGCTCGGAGATCACAACTAATGTCGTCTCAAAGGACATTGAACGTCTCTGTAGATTATAACTCAGACCCATATTTGCTCTCTAAAGACAGCAAAGGAAACCCAATCACGGCCTCCAGAACTGTTCTCGATAACTTCCCCAACAGTCAACACAGGCCCTCAATCATCAATATCGGGATCGCAATTCCTGTCATTACATCAATACCGGAACCATGATGGAACTTCAAAAAAGCAGACTGGCAAACCTTCCAAAGGCCACTTGAAACCAACATCAGGTGGATTCTGCCAACCACCATTACCTTCAACTGATTAATAGGAATTATTAAAGCTGTTGCAAAACGCAGTATACCTCGGGGGTTAAGAATACATATATTCCTTGTTAGACAGAGGAAAGTGAGGCTCACTACCAGGAGTATTCACTGAACAAGAACCCAGACATATATTCCTTGTTAGACAGAGGAAAGTGAGGCTCAATACCTGGAGTATTCACTGAACAGGAACCCAGCTATAGCCGCCACAATGCTGGAGTCTGTGAACTCAGCGAGATGTGAAAGGTGGAGAAGCCTTGCAGAGAAAATTAACTTCACTCACTCTGTCAGGAAAGCACGGACCCTGTTCCGTCAGCTTGGTGGGGCAAACCCCACCTATACACACAGGACGACCATCAGAGTGGGCACCATTGCATCCCACTCGATACAAACATCAAAGGCTCCGGTGGACAAAGGCTTTCATCATCGGCAGATGAAGTGGCAGCTTTCGACAGACTTGACAGCAGCACCGAGATGGTCAACTCTGTCTGATCCATTCACCCGGGATGCACTAAACGCAGCCCTGTCCACAATCAAATCTGGAAATGCTGCTGGTCCAGATGGTGTTTGCCCTGAATTCTTAAATACACTGGGATCCAAATTGAAGAGATGGTTGACCTCCTTCTTCTCTGAGGTACTGGCAACTGGTCAAATTCCACCTCTTTGGTGGGAGACTAAAATAATTGCCTTCCTGAAGCAGGGGAAGAATGCCTGTGAAGCCTCCAGCGACAGCCTGATCTCCTTACTATGTACTTGTTATAAAGTGCTGGAGAGACGACTACTCTACAGACTAGCCCCCCATCAACGAGCGAACCATTCCTGAGGAGCAAGTGGGCTTCCGGAGTGGCCTTATCTGCTGCGACCAAGTAGTAGCTTTTGTAACACACATTGAAGCAAGCTTCCAGCGACAACTCAAGACTGCCACAGCACTCATGGACCTGTCAATGGGGTATGACACAGTATGGAAGCACGGACTGCTTTTCAAGTTCTGCATCATTTTACCCTGCACAACAACGATCCATCTCTTCAACTCCATGCTTAGCAACCGATCTCCCGTGTATACTCTGGCACCCAGAAGAGATAGAAGACATTGGACAACGGACTCCCACAGGGTTCTGTCCTGGCACCCATGTTATTCAATGTTTGCACCAGTGATCTGCCTGAAACAGAGTCCCGCAAGTTCATATACGCTGATGATATAGAAACACAGATACATAGAAAATAGGTGCAGGAGTAGGCCATTCGGCCCTTCGAGCCTGCACTGCTATTAAATAAGATCATGGCTGATCATTCCCTCAGTACCCCTTTCCTGCTTTCTCTCCATACCCCTTGATCCCTTTAGCCATAAGGGCCATATCGAACTCCCTCTTGAATATATCCAATGAACTGGCATCAACAACTCTCTGGGGTAGGACATTCCACAGGTTAACAACTCTCTGAGTGAAGAAGTTTCTCCTCATCTCAGTCCTCAGACTAGAACTAGGGGGCACAGCCTCAAAATACGGGGGAGCCAATTTAAAACCGAGTTGAGAAGGAATTTCTTCTCCCAGAGGGTTGTGAATCTGTGGAATTCTCTGCCCAAGGAAGCAGTTGAGGCTAGCTCATTGAATGTATTCAAGTCACAGATAGATAGATTTTTAACCAATAAGAGAATTAAGGGTTATGGGGAGCGGGCGGGTAAGTGGAGCTGAGTCCACGGCCAGATCAGCCATGATCTTATAGAATGGTGGAGCAGGCTTGAGGGGCAAGATGGCCTACTCCTGTTCCTAATTCTTATGTTCTTATGTTCTAAATGGCTTACCCCTTATCCTAAGTGTTGTGTATCTGTAAAGCATGCACTCCCATGTTCCGCCACCAGGAAGCGCATATCCTGAAGTCCCAAGGGATCTCCTGGGAGCACTGTATATAAGCCGGCCCCTAAGGCCTGTTGCTCACTCTGGAGTGTCTTAATAAAGACTGAGATCACTGTTACTTTAACCTCCCTGTGTGCAGTCTCATCTGTGTTAGGAACACAACTGGCGACGAGTACACGAATCCAACGCAAACTGTGTGCATCCTGGAGAAGTTCTCGGAGGGTGAGGACTGGGAAGCCTATGTCGAACGGTTAGACCAGTACTTTGGAGCTGGATGGAGAAGGAAGCGCTGCAAAAAGGAGAACGGTCCTCCTCACGGTCTGCGGGGCACCAACCTACAGACTCATAAAGAATCTTCTGGCTCCGGTGAAACCTACAGATAAGTCATATGAGGAGCTGTGTACACTGGTTCGGGAGCATCTTAACCCGAGGGAGAACGTGCTGATGGCGAGATATCGGTTCTATACGTGCCAGCGATCTGAAGGTCAGGAAGTGGCGAGCTACGTCGCCGAGCTAAGGCGACTTGCAGGACAATATGAGTTTGATGGCTACCTGGAGCAAATGCTCAGAGACTTTTTTGTACTGGGCATTGGCCACGAGACCATCCTACGAAAACTTTTGACTGTAGAGATGTAAAATGTGGATTCTTTTCCCTCAATCTGGTTCAGCGAATTCAGAGTCAAATACCGTTATTGCTTATAACAAAGCAAGCTTTATTTTTCAAACACCGGCCGGGGACTTTATCAGACAGAAGAAATGCTTTCTTGATAGATCGCACCCACTTCCTACAGACAAAGTGACGTTACATTGTAAAGGCACGACGGTTATACATTTTCGGTAAAAGATAACAAGATAGGGCTAGAGTGACATCCTAGATCAGCTATCCCCTTTGATCCCTCTTTCCCTTTGTCCACTCATAAGCCGACCTCAGTATGGTCTGTTTTTACACAAAGAACCATTATTCTTCTGTTAATGTTTCAGGTTTGTGGTATGATCTAATAAGACCTTGAAGTTAGTTTGCAAGCTGCGTCAATATTGTAACATTTGCAGTCTCCAATCTGAGATTTTTATGGCTATTCCTCCATGAATCCTTTGTTAGCTTTTACTGTCCCTATACATTTCCCACATTCTCAACTTCAATGCCTGGAAACATTCAATATCCATTTTCAGTATGCATTCTCAGAGACACCGACCCTCAGCAACGCCATTGCGACAGCACAGGCGTTTATGTCCACCAGTGATAACTCCAAACAAATCTCTCAGCACACAAGTGCTAGCAATGTTCATAAATTAACTGGAACTGTGTTTGAGAGCAGAAATGTACAGGGCAGAAATCTCGAGTTTGCAACTGCCAGCAGGCCTCAGGTGACCCGGATGACTCAGAGTCCGCAACAAAGGATGAATGCAAAGCAATTCACACCTTGTTGGCGTTGTGGAGGCTTCCAATCAGCCTATTCATGCCACTTCAAAGGGTATGTTTGCAAGAGCTGTGGAACAATGGGGCACCTCCAACGAGCTTGCAGCTAACCACCACGTGGCAGAGAAAGATCGGTGGAGGACCAAAGCAATTTCGAGCCTCAGAGAGAGGAGGCAGATGCTGAAGTACATGGGATGCACACATTTTTGACGAAATGCCCACCTATAATGCTAAAATTGAATGGTTTACTCGTAGCCATGGAACTGGACACTGGCGCTAGCCAACCCATCATGAATAAAAAGATGTTTGAGAGACTGTGGTGCAACAAGGCACTCAGTCCAGCCCTGAGCTCCATCCACACGAAACTGGGAATGTACACCAAAGAGCTTATCACTGTCCTGGGCAGCGCCATGGTCAAGGTCACCTACGAGGGTATGGTGCACGAACTGCCACTCTAAATTGTCCCAGGCGATGGCCTCACACTACTTGGAAGGAACTGGCTGGGCAAAATTCACTGGAACTCGGATGACATCCGAGCGCTATCACATGTCGATGAGGCCTCATGTACCCAGGTTCTTATCAAATTTCCTTCCTTTTTGAGCCAGGCATTGGAAACTTTTCTGTGGCAAATGTGCGAATCCACTTGGTCCCAGATGCACGACCCATTCACCACAAGGGGTGAGCGGTACCTCACATGATGAGGGAGAGAGTGGAAATCGAGCTGGACAGGCTGCAACGCGAGGGCATCATCTCCCCAGTGGAATTCAGCGAGTGGGCCAGTTCGATCATTCCAGTACTCAAAAGTGATGGCACGGTCAGGATTTGCGTCGATTATTAAGTAACTATTAATCGTTTCTCACCACAGGACCAATACCCACTACCTAAGGCAGACGACCTATTTGCGACCCTGGCAGGAGGCAAGATGTTCATCAAACTCGACCTGACTTCGGCCTACATGTCGCAGGAGCTGGAGGAGTCTTCGAAGGGCCTCACCTGTATCAACACGCACAAGGGACTGTTCATCTACAACAGATGCCTGTTTGGAATTCGGTCGGCTGCAGCGATCTTCCAGAGAAACATGGAGAGCCTACCACGCACGGTGGTTTTTCAGGACGACATATTGGACACAAGTCGGGACACCGTTGAGCACCTACAAAACCTGGAGGAGGTCCTTCAGCGACTGGATCGCTTAGGGCTGTGGCTGAAGAGGTCGAAATGCGTCTTCATGGCAACAGAAGTGGAGTTTTTGGGGAGAAAGATCGCGGCAGATGGCATTCGACCCTTAGACACCAAGACAGAGGCTATCAGGAACGCGCTCAGGCTACAGAACGTCACGGAGCTGCAGTCATTCCTGGGACTCCTCAACTATTTTGGTAACTTCCGACCGGGGTTAAGCACCCTCTTAGAGCCCCTACATGTGCTATTGCATAAAGGTGAGAACTGGGAATGGGAAAAAAAACAAGTAATTGCTTTTGAGAAAGCCAGAAACATTTTATGTTCCAACAAGCTGCTTGTATTGTATAACTCGTATAAAAGACTTGTGCTAGCATGTGATGCGTCATCGTACGGAGTCGGGTGTGTATTACAACAAGCGAACATTGCGGGGAAGTTGCAACCTGTCGCCTATGCTTCCAGGAGCTTGTCTAAGGCCTAGAGGGCCTACAGCATGTTTGAAAAAGAGGCATTAGCTTGTGTGTTCGTGGTAAAGAAAATGCATCAGTACCTGTTTGGCCTCAAATTCGAGCTGGAAACCGATCACAAGCCCCTCATATCCCTGTTCGCTGAAAACAAGGGGATAAATACTAATGCCTCAGCCTGCATACAAAAGTAGGCACTCGCACTATCAGCGGATAACCAAACCATCCGCCACAGGCCAGGCACCGAGAACTGTGTGGATGCTCTCAGTCGGCTACCATTGCCCACCACAGGGGTGGAAACTTGTTGATGGTGGCGCAGCCCACAGACTTGTTGATGGTCATGGAAGCGTTTGAAAATGATAAATCACCTGTCATGGCCCGCCAGATTAGGACTTGGACCAGCCAAGACCCTCTGCTGTCCCTAGTAAAAAACTGTGTACTGCATTGGAGCTGGGCCAGCATCCCCGTTGAAATGCAAGAGCTAATCAAGCCGTTGCAGCGGCGAAAGGACGAGCTGTCCATTCAGGCAGACTGTCTGTTGTGGGGTAACCGCGTAGTGCTACCCAAACAGGGCAGGGAGACGTTCATCTCGGATCTCCACAGCACATACCCTGTATCGTAATGATGCAAGCGATAGCCAGATCCGTGTGGTGGGCCAGTATCGACTCTGATTTAGAGTCCTGTGTATGGCAATGCAGCGTGTGTGCTCAATTGAGCAACACGCCCAGAGAGGCACCACTAAGTTTGTGGTCCTGGCCCTCCAGACCATGGTCGAGAATCCATGTCAACTATGCGGGCCCGCTTCTCGGGTAAAATGTTCCTGGTGGTGGTGGATGCTTTTTCAAAATGGATTGAATGTGAAATAATGTCGGGAAGCACCGCCACCACCACCATTGAAAGCCTGATGGCCATGTTTGTCACCCACGGTCTGCCTGGCATACTGGTCAGTGACAACTGGCCATGGTTCACCAGTGCTGAATTTAAAGAATTCATGACCCGCAATGGGATCAAACATGTCACATCGGCCCCGTTTAAACCAGCCTCCAATGGGCAGGCAGAGCGGGCAGTACAAACAATTAAACAGAGCCTCAAACGAGTCACAGAAGGCTCACTCCAAACCCGCCTGTCCTGAGTACTGCTCAGCTACCGCACGAGACCCCACTTGCTCACAGGGGTGCCCCCGGCTGAGCTACTCATGAAAAGGACACTTAAAACCAGACTCTCGCTGGTTCACCCCAACCTGCATGATCAGGAAGATAGTAGGCAGCAGCAACTAAATGTATACGATGGTCGCACTACTCTGTCACGGGAAATTGATCTGAATGACCCTGTATATGTGCTAAACTATTGTCATGGTCCCAAGTGGATCGCGGGCACGATGATAGCTAAAGAAGGGAGCAGGGTGTTTGAAGTCAAACTAGACAATGGACAAATTTGAAGAAAGCACCTGGACCAAACGAGGCTGCGGTTCACATCCCATACACAGACATATATCACACACACAGCCCGTACACAGACATATATCACACACACAGCCTATACATAGACATATATCACACACACGGCCCGTACACAGACATATATCACACACACATAGACCGTACACAAACATATATCATACACGCAGCCCGTACAGATATATATCACTCACACAGCCTGTACACAGACATATATCAGGCACACAACCCGTACACAGACATGTATCACACACACAGTCCGTGCACAGACATATATCACACACACGCACAGCCCATACAGACATATATCTCACACACAGACACAGCCCGTACACAGACATATATCAGACACACACAGCCCGTACAGACATATATAACACACACAGTCCGTGCACAGGCATATATTACACAAACACACAGCCCGTACACAGACAAATATCACACACACAGCCCATATACAGAGACATATATCACACAAACACAGACCGTACAGACATATATCACACACACAGCCCGTATACAGATATATATCACACATACACAGCACGTACACAGACATATATCACACACACACAGCCCGTACAGACATATATCACACACACAGCCCGTACACAGACATATATCACACACGCAGCCCGTACACAAGCATATATCACACACGCAGCCCGTACACAGACATATATCACACACACAGCCCGTACACAGACATATATCACACACACAGCCCGTACACAAGCATATATCACACACGCAGCCCGTACACAGACATATATCACACACACAGCCCGTACACAGACATATATCACACACACAGCCCGTACAGACATATAACTCACACACACAGCCCGTACACAGACATATATCGCACATAGGCCATACACAGACTTATATCACACACGCAGCCCGTACACAGACATATATCACACACAGCCCGTACACAGACATATGTCACACACACACAGCCCGTACAGACATATATCTCACACAGCCCGTACACAGACATATACCACCCACACAGCCTGTACACAGACATATATCACACACACAGCCCGTACACAGACATATATCACACACACGCACAGCCCATACAGACATATATCTCACACACAGACACAGCCTGTACACAGACATATATCAGACACACACAGCCCGTACAGACATATATAACACACACAGTCCGTGCACAGGCATATATTACACAAACACACAGCCCGTACACAGACATATATCACACACACAGCCCGTACACAGACGTGTATCACACACACGGCGCTTACACAGACATATATCACACACAGGGCCTGTACACAGACATAAATCACACACGCAGCCCGTACACAAGCATATATCACACACGCAGCCCGTACACAGACATATATCACACACACAGCCCGTACACAGACATATATCACACACACAGCCCGTACAGACATATAACTCATACACACAGCCCGTACACAGACATATATCACACACACACACAGCCTGTACACAGACATATATCACACACACACACAGCCTGTACACAGACATATATCGCACACACAGCCCGAACAGACAAATATCACACACACACAGGCCATACACAGACATATATCACACACACAGCCCGTACACAAACATATATCACACACACAGCCCGTACAGACGTATATCACACACACAGCCCGTAAACAGACATATATCACACACACGCACAGCTCATACAAACATATATCTCACACAAACACACACAGCCTGTACACAGACATATATCGCACACACAGGCCGTACACAGACATATATCACACACACAGCCCGTACACAAACATATATCACACACACAGCCCGTACAGACGTATATCACACACACAGCCCGTAAACAGACATATATAACACCCACAGGCCATACACAGACATATATCACACACACAGCCCGTACACAGACACATATCACACACACATACAGCCCCTACAGACATATATCACACACACAGCCCGTAAACAGACATATATCACACACACACAGCCCGTACACAGACACATATCACACACACAGCCCGTACACAGACATATATCGCACATAGGCCATACAGAGACTTATATCACACACACAGGCCGTACACAGACATATATCACACACAGCCCGCACACAGACATATATCACACACAGAGCCCGTACACAGACATATATCACACACACAGCCCATGCACAGACATAGATCACACACACAGTCCATGCACAGGCATATATCACACAAACACACAGCCCGTACACAGATATATATCACACACACAGTCCGTACAGAGACATATATCACACAAACACAGACCGTACACAGACATATAACACACACACGCACAGCTCATACAGACATATATCTCACACACACACACAGCCCGTACACAGACATATATCACACACGCAGCCCGTACAGATATATGTCTCACACACACAGCCCGCACACAGACATAGATCACACACACAGTCCGTGCACAGGCATATATCACACAAACACACAGCCCGTACACAGATATATATCACACACACAGTCCATACAGAGACATATATCACACAAACACAGACCGTACACAGACATATATCACACACACAGCCCGTACACAGACATATATCACACACACAGCCCGTACACACACATAGCCCGTACACAGACATATATCACACACACACAGCCTGTGCGCAGACATATATCACACACACGCACAGCTCATACAGACATATATCTCACACACACACACAGCCCGTACACAGACATATATCACACACGCAGCCCGTACAGATATATGTCTCACACACACAGCCCGCACACAGACATATATCACACACACACAGCCTGTACGCAGACATGTATCACACACACAGCCCGTACAGATATATATCACACACACAGCCCGTACACACACATAGCCCGTACACAGACATATATCACACACACACAGCCTGTGCGCAGACATATATCACACACACGCACAGCTCATACAGACATATATCTCACACACACACACAGCCCGTACACAGACATATATCACACACACAGCCCGTACACAGACATATATCACACACGCAGCCCGTACAGATATATGTCTCACACACACAGCCCGCACACAGACATATATCACACACACACAGCCTGTACGCAGACATGTATCACACACACAGCCCGTACAGACATATATCACCCACACAGCCCGTACACAGACATATATCACACACACGCACAGCTCATACAGACATATATCTCACACACACACAGCCCGTACACAGACATGTATCGCACACACAGGCCGTACACAGACATATATCACACACAGCCCGTACAGACATATATCACACACAGAGCCCATACACAGACATATATCACACACACAGCCCATGCACAGACATAGATCACACACACAGTCCGTGCACAGGCATATATCACACAAACACACAGCCCATACACAGACATATATCACACACGCAGCCCATACAGATATATGCCTCACACACACAGCCCGCACACAGACATATATCACACACACACAGCCTGTACGCAGACATATATCTCACACACAGACGGTACAGACATATATCACACACACAGCCCGTACACAGACATATATCACACACACAGCCCGTACAGACATATAACTCACACAGCCCGTACACAGATATATATCACACACACAGCCCGTACACAGACACATATCACACACACAGCCCTTACACAGACATATATCACACACATACAGCCTGTGCAGACATATATCACACACACACAGCCCGTACACAGACATATATCACACACGCAGCCCGTACACAGATATATCACACACAGACAGCCCATACACAGACATATATCACACACACAGCTCATGCACAGACATAGATCACACACACAGTCCGTGCACAGGCATATATCACACAAACACACATACCGTACACAGATATATATCACACACACAGTCCGTATAGAGACATATATCACACACACAGCCCGTACAGACATATATCACACACACAACCCGTACACAGACGTATATCACACACAGCCCGTACACAAACATACATCACACACACAGCCCGTACAGACGTATATCACGCACACAGCCCATAGACAGAGACATATATCACACACACAACCCGTACAGACATATATCACACACACAGCCCATGCACAGACATATATCACACACACAGTCCGTACACAGGCATATATCACACAAACACACAGCCCGTACACAGGCATATATCTCACACACAGCCCGTACACAGACATATATCACACACACACAGCCCATACAGAGACAGATATCACACAAACACAGACCGTACAAAGACATATATCACACATGCAGCCCATACACAAATATTATATCACACACACACAGCTAATACAGACATATATCACACACACACAGCCCATACACAGACATATATAACACACGCAGCCCGTACACAGATATATATCACTCACACACAGCCCGTACACAGACATATATCAGACACACGGCCCGTACACAGACGTATATCACACACACAGCCCCTACACGGACATATATCACCCACACAGCCCGTACACAGACATATATCACACACACAGCCCGTACACAGACGTATATCACACACACAGCCCGTACTCAAGCATATATCACACACAGAGCCTGTACGCAGACATATATCACACACACAGCCCGTAAACGGACATATATCACACACACAGCCCGTACACAGACATATAACACACACACAGCCCGTACACAGACACATATCACACACACAGCCCGTACACAGACATATATCACACACACAGTCTGTGCACAGACATATATCACACAAACACACAGCCCGTACACAGATATATATCACACACACAGTCCGTACAGAGACATCTATCACACAAACACAGACCGTACGCAGACATATATCATACACACATCCCTTACACAGACATATATCACACACACAACCCATGCACAGACATATATAACATACAGTCCGTGCACATGCATATATTACACAAACACACAGCCCGTACACAGACATATATCACACACACAGTGTGTACACAGACATATATCACACACACACAGCCCATATACACAGACATATATCACACACACACAGCCCGTACACAGACACATATCACACACACAGCCCATACACAGACATATATCACACACACAAAGCCCATACACAGACATATGTCACACACGCAGCACGTACACAGATATATATCACTCACACACAGCCTGTACACAGACATATATCACACACACACAGCCTGTACACAGACATATATCACGCACACAGACATATGTCACACACACACAGCCCGCACACAGACATATATCACACACACAGCCCGTACACAGACATATCACCCACACAGCCCGTACACAGACATATATCACACACACGCACAGCTCATACAGACATATATCTCACACACACAGCCCGTACACAGACATATATCACACACACAGCCCATATACAGAGACATATATCACACAAACACAGACCATACAGACATATATCACACAAGCAGCCCGTATACAGATATATATCACACACACACAGCCCATACACAGACATATATAACACACGCAGCCCGTACATAGATATATATCACTCACACACAGCCCGTACACAGACATATATCAGACACACGGCCCGTACACAGACATAATATCACCCACAGCCCGTACACAGACATATATCACACACACGCACAGCTCATACAGACATATATCTCACACACACAGCCCATATACAGAGACATATATCACACACACACAGCCCGTACACAGACATATAACACACACACAGCCCGTACACAGACACATATCACACACACAGCCCGTACACAAGCATATATCACACACACAGCCTGTACACAGACATATACCACACACACAGCCCGTAAACAGACATATATCACACACACAGCCCCTACACAGACATATATCACCCACACAGCCCGTACACAGACATATATCACACACACAACCCGTACACAGACGTATATCACACACACAGCCCGTACTCGAGCATATATCACACACAGAGCCCGTACGCAGACATATATCACATACACAGCCCGTAAACGGACATATATCACACACACAGCCCGTCCACAGACATATAACACACACAGCCCGTACACAAACACATATCACACACACAGCCCGTACACAGACATATATCACACACACAGCCCATGCACAGACATATATCACACACACAGTCCGTGCACAGACATATATCACACAAACACACAGCCCGTACACAGATATATATCACACACACAGTCCGTACAGAGACATCTATCACACAAACACAGACCGTACGCAGACATATATCACACACACAGACCGTACACAGACATATATCATACACACGTCCCTTACACAGACATATATCACACACACAACCCATGCACAGGCATATATAACACACACAGTCCGTGCACAGGCATATATTACACAAACACACAGCCCGTACACAGACATATGTCACACACACACACAGCCCGCACACAGACATATATCACACACACAGCCCGTGCACAGACATAATATCACCCACACAGCCCGTACACAGACATATATCACACACACACGCACAGCTCATACAGACATATATCTCACACACACAGACCATACAGACATATATCACACACGCAGCCCATATACAGATATATATCACACACACACAGCCCATACACAGACATATATAACACACGCAGCCCGTACACAGATATATATCACTCACACACAGCCCGTACACAGACATATATCAGACACACGGCCCGTACACAGACATAATATCACCCACACAGCCCGTACACAGACATATATCACACACACAGCCCGCACACAGACATATATCACACACACACAGCCCGTACAGACACATATCACACACACACAGCTTGTACACAGACATATATCACACACACAGTCCGTGCACAGGCATATATCACACACGCAGCCCGTACACATATATCACACACAGACATCCCATACACAGACATATATCACACACACACAGCCCATACACAGACATATGTCACACACGCAGCACGTACACAGATATATATCACTCACACACAGCCTGTACACAGACATATATCACACACACACAGCCTGTACACAGACATATATCACGCACACAGACATATGTCACACACACACAGCCCGCACACAGACATATATCACACACACAGCCCGTACACAGACATAATATCACCCACACAGCCCGTACACAGACATATATCACACACACGCACAGCTCATACAGACATATATCTCACACACACAGCCCGTACACAGACATATATCACACACACAGCCCATATACAGAGACATATATCACACAAACACAGACCATACAGACATATATCACACACGCAGCACGTATACAGATATATATCACACACACACAGCCCATACACAGACATATATAACACACGCAGCCCGTACACAGATATATATCACTCACACACAGCCCGTACACAGACATATATCAGACACACGGCCCGTACACAGACATAATATCACCCACACAGCCCGTACACAGACATATATCACACACACGCACAGCTCATACAGACATATATCTCACACACACAGCCCGTACACAGACATATATCACACACACAGCCCATATACAGAGACATATATCACACACACACAGCCCGTACACAGACATATAACACACACACAGCCCGTACACAGACACATATCACAGACACAGCCCGTACACAAGCATATATCACACACACAGCCCGTACACAAGCATATATCACACACACAGCCTGTACACAGACATATACCACACACACAGCCCGTAAACAGACATATATCACACACACAGCCCCTACACAGACATATATCACCCACACAGCCCGTACACAGACATATATCACACGCACAACCCGTACACAGACGTATATCACACACACAGCCCGTACTCAAGCATATATCACACACAGAGCCCGTACGCAGACATATATCACATACACAGCCCGTAAATGGACATATATCACACACACAGCCCGTACACAGACATATAACACACACACAGCCCGTACACAGACACATATCACACACACAGCCCGTACACAGACATATATCACACACACAGCCCGTAAACGGACATATATCACACACACAGCCCGTACACAGACATATAACACACACACAGCCCGTAAACGGACATATATCACACACACAGCCCGTACACAGACATATAACACACACACAGCCCGTACACAGACACATATCACACACACAGCCCGTACACAGACACATATCACACACACAGCCCGTACACAGACATATATCACACACACAGACCGTACTCAGACATATATCATACACACATCCCTTACACAGACTTATATCACACACACAGCCCATGCACAGACACATATCACACACACAGTCCGTGCACAGACATATATCACACAAACACACAGCCCGTACACAGATATATATCACACACACAGTCCGTACAGAGACATCTATCACACAAACACAGACCGTACGCAGACATATATCACACACACAGACCGTACACAGACATATATCATACACACATCCCTTACACAGACATATATCACACACACAACCCATGCACAGGCATATATAACACACTGTCCGTGCACAGGCATATATTACACAAACACACAGCCCGTACACAGACATATATCACACACACAGCGCGTACACAGACATATATCACACACACACAGCCCATATACACAGACATATATCACACACACACAGCCCATACACAGACATATATCACACACACACAGCCCGTACAGACATATATCACACACGCAGCACGTACACAGATATATATCACTCACACACAGCCTGTACACAGACATATATCACACACACACAGCCTGTACACAGACATATAACACACACACAGCCCGTAAACGGACATATATCACACACACAGCCCG
Organism: Pristiophorus japonicus; assembly: GCF_044704955.1. Taxonomy (NCBI): domain Eukaryota; kingdom Metazoa; phylum Chordata; class Chondrichthyes; family Pristiophoridae; genus Pristiophorus; species Pristiophorus japonicus. The sequence continues at coordinate 176,811,058 of NC_091985.1, forward strand.
TACACAGACATATAACACACACACAGCCCGTACACAGACACATATCACACACACAGCCCGTACACAGACATATATCACACACACAGCCCATGCACAGACACATATCACACACACAGTCCGTGCACAGACATATATCACACAAACACACAGCCCGTACACAGATATATATCACACACACAGTCCGTACAGAGACATCTATCACACAAACACAGACCGTACGCAGACATATATCACACACACAGACCGTACACAGACATATATCATACACACATCCCTTACACAGACATATATCACACACACAACCCATGCACAGGCATATATAACACACTGTCCGTGCACAGGCATATATTACACAAACACACAGCCCGTACACAGACATAGATCACACACACAGCGCGTACACAGACATATATCACACACACACAGCCCATATACACAGACATATATCACACACACACAGCCCGTACACAGACATATATCACACACACACAGCCCGTACAGACATATATCACACACGCAGCACGTACACAGATATATATCACTCACACACAGCCTGTACACAGACATATATCACACACACACAGCCTGTACACAGACATATATCACGCACACAGACATATGTCACACACACACACAGCCCGCACACAGACATATATCACACACACAGCCCGTACACAGACATAATATCACCCACACAGCCCGTACACAGACATATATCACACACACGCACAGCTCATACAGACATATATCTCACACACTCAGCCCGTACACAGACATATATCACACACACAGCCCATATACAGAGACATATATCACACACACACAGCCCGTACACAGACATATAACACACACACAGCCCGTACACAGACACATATCACACACACAGCCCGTACACAAGCATATATCACACACACAGCATGTACACAGACATATACCACACACACAGCCCGTAAACAGACATATATCACACACACAGCCCCTACACAGACATATATCACCCACACAGCCCGTACACAGACATATATCACACACACAACACGTACACAGACGTATATCACACACACAGCCCGTACTCAAGCATATATCACACACAGAGCCCGTACGCAGACATATATCACACACACAGCCCGTAAACGGACATATATCACACACACAGCCCGTACACAGACATATAACACACACACAGCCCGTACACAGACACATATCACACACACAGCCCGTACACAGACATATATCACACACACAGCCCATGCACAGACATATATCACACACAGTCCGTGCACAGACATATATCACACAAACACACAGCCCGTACACAGATATATATCACACACACAGTCCGTACAGAGACATCTATCACACAAACACAGACCGTACGCAGACATATATCACACACACAGACCGTACACAGACATATATCATACACACATCCCTTACACAGACATATATCACACACACAACCCATGCACAGACATATATAACACACACAGTCCGTGCACAGGCATATATTACACAAACACACAGCACGTACACAGACATATATCACACACAAAGCGCGTACACAGACATATATCACACACACAGCCCGTACACAGACATATATCACACACACACAGCCCGTACACAGAGATATATCATACACGCAGCCCGTACACAGATATATATCACTCACACACAGCCTGTACACAGACATATATCTCACACACACAGCCCGAACAGACATATATCACACACACAGCCCGTACAGACATATATCACACACACAACCCGTACACAGACGTATATCACACACAGCCCGTACACAAACATACATCACACACACAGCCCGTACAGACGTATATCACACACACAGCCCATAGACAGAGACATATATCACACACACAGCCCGTACAGACATATATCACACACACAGCCCATGCACAGACATATATCACACACACAGTCCGTGCACAGGCATATATCACAAACACACAGCCCGTACACAGATATATATCACACACACAGCCCGTACACAGACATATATCACACACACACAGCCCATACAGAGACAGATATCACACAAACACAGACCGTACAAAGACATATATCACACATGCAGACCATACACAAATATTATATCACACACACACAGCCCATACACAGACATATATCACACACACACAGCCCATACACAGACATATATAACACACGCAGCCCGTACACAGATATATATCACTCACACACAGCCCGTACACAGACATATATCAGACACACGGCCCGTACACAGATGTATATCACACACACAGCCCGTACACAAGCATATATCACACACACAGCCCGTACAGACATATACCACACACACAGCCCGTAAACAGACATATATCACACACACAGCCCCTACACAGACATATATCACCCACACAGCCCGTACACAGACATATATCACACACACAAACCGTACACAGACGTATATCACACACACAGCCCGTACTCAAGCATATATCACACACAGATCCCGTACGCAGAAATATATCACACACACAGCCCGTAAACGTACATATATCACACACACAGCCCGTACACAGACATATAACACACACACAGCCCGTACACAGACACATATCACACACACAGCCAGTACACAGACATATATCACACACACAGCCCATGCACAGACATATATCACACACACAGTCCGTGCACAGACATATATCACACAAACACACAGCCCGTACACAGATATATATCACACACACAGTCCGTACAGAGACATCTATCACACAAACACAGACCGTACGCAGACATATATCACACACACAGCCCGTACACAGACACATATCATACACACATCCCTTACACAGACATATATCACACACACAACCCATGCACAGACATATATAACACACACAGTCCGTGCACAGGCATATATTACACAAACACACAGCCCGTACACAGACATATATCACACACACAGCGCGTACAGACATATATCACACACACACAGCCCATATACACAGATATATATCACACACACACAACCCGTACACAGACATATATCACACACACAGCCCGTACACAGACATATATCACACACGCAGCCCGTACACAGAGATATATCATACACGCAGCCCGTACACAGATATATATCACTCACACACAGCCTGTACACAGACATATATCACACACACAGCCCATACACAGACATATATCACACACACAGCCCATGCACAGACATATATCACACACACACAGCCCGTACACAGACATATATCACACACACAGCCCGTACACAGACATATATCACACACACACAGCCCGTACAGACACATATCACACACACACAGCTTGTACACAGACATATATCACACACACAGTCCGTGCACAGGCATATATCACACACGCAGCCCGTACACAGATATAATATCACACACAGACAGCCCATACACAGACAAATATCACACACACACACAGTCCATACACAGACATATGTCACACATGCAGCACGTACACAGATATATATCACTCACACACAGCCTGTACACAGACATATATCACACACACAGCCTGTACACAGACATATATCACGCACACAGACATATGTCACACACACACACACAGCCCGCACACAGACATATATCACACACACAGCCCGTACACAGACATAATATCACCCACACAGCCCGTACACAGACATATATCACACACACGCATAGCTCATACAGACATATATCTCACACACACAGCCCGTACACAGACATATATCACACACACAGTCCGTGCACAGGCATATATCACACACGCAGCCCGTATAGGTATATATCACACACACACAGCCCATACACACACATAGCCCGTACACAGACACAGCCTGTGCACAGACATATATCACACACACGCAGCGCGTACACAGACATATATCTCACACACACAGCCCGTACACAGACATATATCGCACACACAGCCCGTACACAGCCAATTATCACACACACGCACAGCCCGTACACAATATATCACAGACACAGTCCGTAGAGAGACATATATCACACAAACACAGACCGTACACAAACATATATCACACACAGACATATATCACACACAGACAGCCCGTACACAGACATATATCACACACACAGACATATATCACACAAACACAGACCATACACAGACATATATCACACACACAGACCGTACACAGACATATATCACACACACACTGCCCGTACACAGACATATATCACACACAGCTCATACACAGACATGTATCACACACACACAGCCCATACAGACATATATCACACACACAGCCTGTACACAGACATATATCGCACACACAGGCCGTACACAGACATATATCACACACAGCCCGTACACAGACATATATCACACAGAGCCCGTACACAGAGATATATCAGACACACAGCCCATGCACAGACATAGATCACACACACAGTCCGTGCATAGGCATATATCACACAAACACACAGCCCGTACACAATATATCACACACACAGTCCGTACAGAGACATATATCACACATGCAGCGCGTACACAGACATATATCACACACACACAGCCCATATACAGAGACATATATCACACACACGGCCCGTACACAGACATATATCACACACACAGCCCATACACAGACATATATCACACACACACAGCCCGTACAGAATATATCTCACACAGCCCGTACACAGACATATATCACACACACAGCCCGTACAGACATATAACTCACACTGCCCGTACACAGATATATATCACACACACACAACCCGTACACAGACACATATCACACACACAGCCCGGACACAGGCATATATCACACACATACAGCCTGTGCACAGACATATATCACACACACACAGCCTGTACACAGACATATATCACACACACAGCCCGAACACAGACAAATATCACACACAGCCCGTACAATAACATATATCACACACACGGCCCGTACAGACGTATATCACACACACATCCCATAAACAGACATATATAACACCCACAGGCCATACACAGACATATATCACACACACAGGCCATACACAGACACAGATCACACACACAGCCAATGCACAGACAGATATCACACACACAGCCTGTACACAGACATATGTCACACACACACAGCCCATACAGACATATATCACACACACAGCCTGTACACAAACATATATCGCACACACAGGCCGTACACAGACATATATCACACAGGCCGTACACAGACATATATCACACACAGCCCGTACACAGACATATATCACACACTGAGCCCGTACACAGACATATATCACACACACAGCCCATGCACAGACATAGATCACACACACAGTCCGTACACTGGCATATATCACACAAACACACAGCCCGTACACAGATATATATCACTCACACAGTCCGTACGGGGACATCTATCGCACAAACACAGACCGTACACAGACATCTATCACACACACAGACCGTACACAGACATATATCACAAACACAGCCCGTACACAGACATATATCACACACACACAGCCCATACAGAGACAGATATCACACAAACACAGACCGTACAAAGACATATATCACACACGCAGCCCATACACAAACATTATATCACACACACACAGCCCATACACAGACATATATCACACACGCAGCCCGTACACAGATATATATCACTCACACACAGCCTGTACACAGACATATATCACCCACACAGCCCGTACACAGACATATATCAGACACACGGCCCGTACACAAGCATATATCATACACACAGCCCGTACACAGACATATACCACACACACAGCCCGTAAACAGACATATATCACACAACACAGCCCCTACACAGACATATATCACCCACACAGCCTGTACACAGACATATAACACACACACAGCCCGTACATAGACATATATCACACACACAGTCCGTGCACAGACATATATCACACACACATACACAGCCCGTACACAGACATATATCACACACACAGCCCATACAGACATATAACTCACACAGCCCGTACACAGATATATATCACACACAGCCCGTACACAGACACATATCACACACAGCCCGTACACAGACATATATCACACACAGCCCGTACTCAGACATATATCACACAAACACACAGCCCGTACACAGACATATATCACACACACAGCCCGTACACAGACATATATCACACATGCAGCCTGCACACAGACACATATCACACACACAGCCCGTACGCAGACATATCTCACACACAGCCCGTACTCAGACATATATCACACACACACAGCCCGTACACAGACACATATCACACACACAGCCCTTACGCAGACATATATCCCACACGCAGCCCGCACACAGACACATATCACACACACAGCCCGTACGCAGACATATCTCACACAGCCCTTACGTAGACATATATCACACAAACACACAGCCCGTACACAGACATATATCACACACACAGCCCGTACGCAGACATATCTCACACACAGCCCTTACGCAGACATATATCACACACACACAGCCCATATACAGAGACATATCACACAAACACACAGCCCGTACACACATATATCTCACACAGCCCATACACAGAGACATATATCACACAAGCACAGACCGTACACAGACACATATCACACATGCAGCCCGTACACAGATATATATCACACACACACAGCCCGTACAGACATATATCACACACGCAGCCTGTTCACAGACATATATCACACACACAGTCCGTGCACAGACATATATCACACACACACACAGCCCGTACACAATATATCACACACACTGTCCGTACAGAGACATATATCACACAAACACAGACCGTACACAGACATATATCACACACACGCACAGCCCATACAGACATATATCACACACACAGTCCGTGCAGACATATATCACACACACACAGCCCGTACACAGAGACATATTACACACACGCACAGCCCATACAGACATATATCTCTCACACACACACAGCCTGTACACAGACATATAACACACACACAGCCCGTACACAGACACATATCACACACACAGCCCGTACACAGACATATATCACACACACAGTCCGTGCACAGACATATATCACACACACATACACAGCCCGTACACAGACATATATCACACACACAGCCCGTACAGACATATAACTCACACAGCCCGTACACAGATATATATCACACACAGCCCGTACACAGACACATATCACACACAGCCCGTACACAGACATATATCACACACACAGCCCGCACACAGACACATATCACACACACAGCCCGTACGCAGACATATCTCACACAGAGCCCGTACACAGACATATATCACACACACACAGCCCATATAGAGACATATATCACACAAACACAGACCGTACACAGATATATATCACACACGCAGCCCGTACACAGATATATATCACACACACACAGCCCATACACAGACACATATCACACAAACACACAGCCCGTACACACATATATCTCACACACACAGCCCGTACACAGACATATATCGCACACACAGCCCGTACACAGCCAATTATCACACACACGCACAGCCCGTACACAATATATCACACAAACAGTCCGTACAGAGACATATATCACACAAACACAGACCGTACACAAACATATATCACACACACAGACATATATCACACACACAGACATATATCACACAAACACAGACCGTACACAGACATATATCACACACACAGACCGTACACAGACATATATCACACACACACCGCCCGTACACAGACATATATCACACACAGCTCATACACAGACATGTATCACACACACACAGCCCATACAGACATATATCACACACACAGCCTGTACAGACATATATCGCACACACAGGCCGCACACAGACATGTATCACACAGAGCCCGTACACAGAGATATATCAGACACACAGCCCATGCACAGACATAGATCACACACACAGTCCGTGTACAGGCATATATCACACACGCAGCCCGTATAGATATATATCACACACACACAGCCCATACACACACATAGCCCGTACACAGACACAGCCTGTGCACAGACATATATCACACACACGCAGCGCGTACACAGACATATATCTCACACACACAGCCCGTACACAGACATATATCGCACACACAGCCCGTACACAGCCAATTATCACACACACGCACAGCCCGTACACAATATATCACAGACACAGTCCGTAGAGAGACATATATCACACAAACACAGACCGTACACAAACATATATCACACACAGACATATATCACACACAGACAGCCCGTACACAGACATATATCACACACACAGACATATATCACACAAACACAGACCATACACAGACATATATCACACACACAGACCGTACAGACATATATCACACACACACTGCCCGTACACAGACATATATCACACACAGCTCATACACAGACATGTATCACACACACACAGCCCATACAGACATATATCACACACACAGCCTGTACACAGACATATATCGCACACACAGGCCGTACACAGACATATATCACACACAGCCCGTACACAGACATATATCACACAGAGCCCGTACACAGAGATATATCAGACACACAGCCCATGCACAGACATAGATCACACACACAGTCCGTGCACAGGCATATATCACACAAACACACAGCCCGTACACAATATATCACACACACAGTCCGTACAGAGACATATATCACACACACAGCCCGTACACAGACATATATCACACACACAGGCGGTACACAGACATATATCACACACACACAGCCCGTACACACACATAGCCCGTACACAGACACAGCCTGTGCACAGACATATATCACACACACAGCCCGTACACAGGCATACATCACACATGCAGCGCGTACACAGACATATATCTCACACACACAACCCGTACAGACATATATCACACACACAACCCGTACACAGATATATATCACACACACAGTCCTTGCACAGGCATATATCACACTAACACACAGCCCTTACACAGACATATATCACACACGCAGCCCGTACACAGATAATATATCACACACACACAGCCCATACACAGACATATATCACACACACAGCCCATGCACAGACATATATAACACACACAGTCCGTGCACAGGCATATATTACACAAACACACAGCCCGTACACAGACATATATCACACACACAGCCCATACACAGACATATATCACACACACACAGCCCATATACAGAGACATATATCACACACACGGCCCGTACACAGACATATATCACACACACAGCCCATACACAGACATATATCACACACACACAGCCCGTACAGAATATATCTCACACAGCCCGTACACAGACATATATCACACACACAGCCCGTACAGACATATAACTCACACTGCCCGTACACAGATATATATCACACACACACAACCCGTACACAGACACATATCACACACACAGCCCGGACACAGGCATATATCACACACATACAGCCTGTGCACAGACATATATCACACACACACAGCCTGTACACAGACATATATCACACACACAGCCCGAACACAGACAAATATCACACACAGCCCGTACAATAACATATATCACACACACGGCCCGTACAGACGTATATCACACACACATCCCATAAACAGACATATATAACACCCACAGGCCATACACAGACATATATCACACACACAGGCCATACACAGACACAGATCACACACACAGCCAATGCACAGACAGATATCACACACACAGCCTGTACACAGACATATGTCACACACACACAGCCCATACAGACATATATCACACACACAGCCTGTACACAAACATATATCGCACACACAGGCCGTACACAGACATATATCACACAGGCCGTACACAGACATATATCACACACAGCCCGTACACAGACATATATCACACACTGAGCCCGTACACAGACATATATCACACACACAGCCCATGCACAGACATAGATCACACACACAGTCCGTACACTGGCATATATCACACAAACACACAGCCCGTACACAGATATATATCACTCACACAGTCCGTACGGGGACATCTATCGCACAAACACAGACCGTACACAGACATCTATCACACACACAGACTGTACACAGACATATATCACAAACACAGCCCGTACACAGACATATATCACACACACACAGCCCATACAGAGACAGATATCACACAAACACAGACCGTACAAAGACATATATCACACACGCAGCCCATACACAAACATTATATCACACACACACAGCCCATACACAGACATATATCACACACGCAGCCCGTACACAGATATATATCACTCACACACAGCCTGTACACAGACATATATCACCCACACAGCCCGTACACAGACATATATCAGACACACGGCCCGTACACAAGCATATATCATACACACAGCCCGCACACAGACATATACCACACACACAGCCCGTAAACAGACATATATCACACAACACAGCCCCTACACAGACATATATCACCCACACAGCCCGTACACAGACATATATCACACACACAACCCGTACACAGACGTGTTTCACACACACAACCCGTACACAGACATATATCACACACACACAGCCTGTACACAGACATATAACACACACACAGCCCGTACATAGACATATATCACACACACAGTCCGTGCACAGACATATATCACACACACATACACAGCCCGTACACAGACATATATCACACACACAGCCCGTACAGACATATAACTCACACAGCCCGTACACAGATATATATCACACACAGCCCGTACACAGACACATATCACACACAGCCCGTACACAGACATATATCACACACAGCCCGTACTCAGACATATATCACACAAACACACAGCCCGTACACAGACATATATCACACACACAGCCCGTACACAGACATATATCACACATGCAGCCTGCACACAGACACATATCACACACACAGCCCGTACGCAGACATATCTCACACACAGCCCGTACTCAGACATATATCCCACACGCAGCCCGCACACAGACACATATCACACACACAGCCCGTACGCAGACATATCTCACACAGCCCTTACGTAGACATATATCACACAAACACACAGCCCGTACACAGACATATATCACACACACAGCCCGTACGCAGACATATCTCACACACAGCCCTTACGCAGACATATATCACACACACACAGCCCATATACAGAGACATATCACACAAACACACAGCCCGTACACACATATATCTCACACAGCCCATACACAGAGACATATATCACACAAGCACAGACCGTACACAGACACATATCACACATGCAGCCCGTACACAGATATATATCACACACACACAGCCCGTACAGACATATATCACACACGCAGCCTGTTCACAGACATATATCACACACACAGTCCGTGCACAGACATATATCACACACACACACAGCCCGTACACAGACATATATCACACACGCAGCTCAGTCACAGACATATGTCACACACACACAGCCCGTACACAGACATATATCACACACAGCCCGTACACAGACATAGATCAAACACACAGTCCGTGCACAGGCATATATCACACAAACACACAGCCCGCACACAATATATCACACACACTGTCCGTACAGAGACATATATCACACAAACACAGACCGTACACAGACATATATCACACACACGCACAGCCCATACAGACATATATCACACACACTGTCCGTGCAGACATATATCACACACACACAGCCCGTACACAGACACATATTACACACACGCACAGCCCAGACATATATCTCTCACACACACACAGCCTGTACACAGACATATAACACACACACAGCCCGTACACAGACACATATCACACACACAGCCCGTACACAGACATATATCACACACACAGTCCGTGCACAGACATATATCACACACACATACACAGCCCGTACACAGACATATATCACACACACAGCCCGTACAGACATATAACTCACACAGCCCGTACACAGATATATATCACACACAGCCCGTACACAGACACATATCACACACAGCCCGTACACAGACATATATCACACACACAGCCCGCACACAGACACATATCACACACACAGCCCGTACGCAGACATATCTCACACAGAGCCCGTACACAGACATATATCACACACACACAGCCCATATAGAGACATATATCACACAAACACAGACCGTACACAGATATATATCACACACGCAGCCCGTACACAGATATATATCACACACACACAGCCCATACACAGACACATATCACACAAACACACAGCCCGTACACACATATATCTCACACACACAGCCCGTACACAGACATATATCGCACACACAGCCCGTACACAGCCAATTATCACACACACGCACAGCCCGTACACAATATATCACACAAACAGTCCGTACAGAGACATATATCACACAAACACAGACCGTACACAAACATATATCACACACACAGACATATATCACACACACAGACATATATCACACAAACACAGACCGTACACAGACATATATCACACACACAGACCGTACACAGACATATATCACACACACACCGCCCGTACACAGACATATATCACACACAGCTCATACACAGACATGTATCACACACACACAGCCCATACAGACATATATCACACACACAGCCTGTACAGACATATATCGCACACACAGGCCGCACACAGACATGTATCACACAGAGCCCGTACACAGAGATATATCAGACACACAGCCCATGCACAGACATAGATCATACACACAGTCCGTGCACAGGCATATATCACACAAACACACAGCCCGTACACAATATATCACACACACAGCCCGTACAGAGACATATATCACACACACACAGACCGTACACAGACATATATCACACACGCAGCGCGTACACAGACATATATCTCACACACACAACCCGTACAGACATATATCACACACACAACCCGTACACAGATATGTATCACACACACAGTCCTTGCACAGGCATATATCACACTAGCACACAGACATATATCACACATGCAGCCCGTACACAGATAATATATCACACACACACAGCCCATACAGACATATATCACACACGCAGGCCGTACACAGACATATATCAGACACACACAGCCCGTACACAGACACATATCACACACACAGCCATTACACAGACATATATCACACACACAGCCCATGCACAGACATATATAACACACACAGTCCATGCACAGCCATATATTACACAAACACACAGCCCGTACACAGACATATATCACACACACAGCCCATACACAAACATATATCACACACACACAGCCCATATACAGAGACATATATCACACACACAGCCCATACACAGACATATATCACACACACACAGCCCGTACAGAATATATCTCACACAGCCCGTACACAGACATATATCACACACACAGCCCGTACAGACATATAACTCACACTGCCCGTACACAGATATATATCACACACACACAACCCGTACACAGACACATATCACACACACAGCCCGGACACAGACATATATCACACACACAGCCCGTACAGACGTATATCACACACACATCCCATAAACAGACATATATAACACCCACAGGCCATACACAGACATATATCACACACACAGGCCATACACAGACACAGATCACACACACAGCCAATGCACAGACAGAGATCACACACACAGCCTGTACACAGACATATGTCACACATACACAGCCCATACAGACATATATCACACACACAGCCTGTACACAAACATATATCGCACACACAGGCCGTACACAGACATATATCACACAGGCCGTACACAGACATATATCACACACAGCCCGTACACAGACATATATCACACACAGAGCCCGTACACAGACATATATCACACACACAGCCCATGCACAGACATAGATCACACACACAGTCCGTACACTGGCATATATCACACAAACACACAGCCCGTACACAGATATATATCACACACACAGTCCGTACAGGGACATCTATCGCACAAACACAGACCGTACACAGACATCTATCGCACACACAGACCGTACACAGACATATATCACACACACAGCCCGTACACAGACATATATCACACACACACAGCCCATACAGAGACAGATATCACACAAACACAGACCGTACAAAGACATATATCACACACGCAGCCCATACACAAATATTATATCACACACACACAGCCCATACACAGAAATATATCACACACGCAGCCCGTACACAGATATATATCACTCACACACAGCCTGTACACAGACATATATCACCCACACAGCCCGTACACAGACATATATCAGACACACGGCCCGTACACAGACGTATATCACACACACAGCCCGTACACAAGCATATATCACCCACACAGCCCGTACACAGACATATATCACACACACACAACCCTTACACAGACATATATCACACACACAGCCCGTACACAAGCATATATCACACACATGGCCCATAAACAGACATATATCCTAGGGGGAGTGTTTGCTAGTGCTGTTGGGGAGGATTTAAACTGATATGGCAGGGGGATGGGAACCAATGCAGGGAGACAGAGGGAAACAAAAAGGAGGCAAAAGCAAAAGACAGAAAGGAGATGAGGAAAAGTGAAGGGCAGAGAAAACCAAGGCAAAGAACAAAAAGGGCCACTGTACAGCAAAATTCTAAAAGGACAAAGGGTGTTAAAAGAACAAGCCTGAAGGCTTTGTGTCTTAATGCAAGGAGTATCCGCAATAAAGTGGATGAATTAACTGTGCAAATAGATGTTAACAAATATGATGTGATTGGGATTACGGCGACGTGGCTCCAGGATAATCAGGGCTGGGAACTCAACATCCAGGGGTATTCAACATTCAGGAAAGATAGAATAAAAGGAAAAGGAGGTGGGGTAGCATTGCTGGTTAAGGAGCAAATAAAGGCAATAGTTCGGAAGGACATTAGCTTGGATGATGTGGAATCTATATGGGTAGAGCTGCAGAATACCAAAGGACAAAAAACGTTAGTGGGAGTTGTGTACAGACCTCCAAACAGTAGTAGTGATGTTGGGGAGGGCATCAAACATGAAATTAGGGGTGCGTGCAATAAAGGTGCAGCAGTTATAATGGATGACTTTAATATGCACATAGATTGGGTTAACCAAACTGGAAGCAATACAGTAGAGGAGGATTTCCTGGAGTGCATAAGGGATGGTTTTTTAGACCAATATGTCGAGGAACCAACTAGGGGGGAGGCCATCTTAGACTGGGTGTTGTGTAATGAGAGAGGATTAATTAGCAATCTCGTTGTGCGAGGCCCCTTGGGGAAGAGTGACCATAATATGGTGGAATTCTGCATTAGGATGGAGAATGAAACAGTTAATTCAGAGACCATGGTCCAGAACTTAAAGAAGGGTAACTTTGAAGGTATGAGGCGTGAATTGGCTAGGATAGATTGGCGAATGATACTGAAGGGGTTGACTGTGGATGGGCAATGGCAGACATTTAGAGACCGCATGGATGAACTACAACAATTGTACATTCCTGTCTGTCGTAAAAATAAAAAAGGGAAGGTGGCTCAACCGTGGCTATCAAGGGAAATCAGGGATGCATTAAAGCCAAGGAAGTGGCATACAAATTGGCCAGAAATAGCAGCGAACCCGGGGACTGGGAGAAATTTAGAACTCAGCAGAGGAGGACAAAGGGTTTGATTAGGGCAGGGAAAATGGAGTACGAGAAGAAGCTTGCAGGGAACATTAAGACGGATTGCAAAAGTTTCTATAGATATGTAAAGAGAAAAAGGTTAGTAAAAACAAACGTAGGTCCCCTGCAGTCAGAATCAGGGGAAGTCATAACGGGGACAAAGAAATAGCGGACCAATTGAACAAGTACTTTGGTTCGGTATTCACTGAGGAGGACACAAACAACCTTCCGGATATAAAAGGGGTCGGAGGGTCTAGTAAGGAGGAGGAACTGAGGGAAATCCTTATTAGTCGGGAAATTGTGTTGGGGAAATTGATGGGATTGAAGGCCGATAAATCCCCAGGGCCTGATGGACTGCATCCCAGAGTACTTAAGGAGGTGGCCTTGGAAATAGTGGATGCATTGACAGTCATTTTCCAACATTCCATTGACTCTGGATCAGTTCCTATGGAGTGGAGGGTAGCCAATGTAACCCCACTTTTTAAAAAAGGAGGGAGAGAGAAAACAGGGAATTACAGACCGGTCAGCCTGACATCGGTAGTGGGTAAAATGATGGAATCAATTATTAAGGATGTCATAGCAGTGCATTTGAAAAGAGGTAATATGATAGGTCCAAGTCAGCATGGATTTGTGAAAGGGAAATCATGCTTGACAAATCTTCTGGAATTTTTTGAGGATGTTTCCAGTAGAGTGGACAAGGGAGAACCAGTTGATGTGGTATATTTGGACTTTCAGAAGGCTTTCGACAAGGTCCCACACAAGAGATTAATGTGCAAAGTTAAAGCACATGGGATTGGGGGTAGTGTGCTGACATGGATTGAGAACTGGTTGTCAGACAGGAAGCAAAGAGTAGGAGTAAATGGGGACTTTTCAGAATGGCAGGCAGTGACTAGTGGGGTACCGCAAGGTTCTGTGCTGGGGCCCCAGCTGTTTACACTGTACATTAATGATTTAGACGAGGGGATTAAATGTAGTATCTCCAAATTTGCGGATGACACTAAGTTGGGTGGCAGTGTGAGCTGCAAGGAGGATTCTATGAGGCTGCAGAGCGACTTGGATAGGTTAGGTGAGTGGGCAAATGCATGGCAAATGAAGTATAATGTGGATAAATGTGAGGTTATCCACTTTGGTGGTAAAAACAGAGAGACAGACTATTATCTGAATGGTGACAGATTAGGAAAAGGGGAGGTGCAAAGAGACCTGGGTGTCATGGTACATCAGTCATTGAAGGTTGGCATGCAGGTACAGCAGGCGGTTAAGAAAGCAAATGGCATGTTGGCCTTCATAGCGAGGGGATTTGGGTACAAGGGCAGGGAGGTGTTGCTACAATTGTACAGGGCCTTGGTGAGGCCACACCTAGAGTATTGTGTACAGTTTTGGTCTCCTAACCTGAGGAAGGACATTCTTGCTATTGAGGGAGTGCAGCGAAGGTTCACCAGACTGATTCCCGGGATGGCGGGACTGACCTATCAAGAAAGACTGGATCAACTGGGCTTGTATTCACTGGAGTTCAGAAGAATGAGAGGGGACCTCATAGAAACGTTTAAAATTCTGACGGGGTTAGACAGGTTAGATGCAGGAAGAATGTTCCCAATGTTGGGGAAGTCCAGAACCAGGGGACACAGTCTAAGGATAAGGGGGAAGCCATTTAGGACCAAGATGAGGAGGAATTTCTTCACCCAGAGAGTGGTGAACCTGTGGAATTCTCTACCACAGAAAGTTGTTGAGGCCAATTCACTAAATATATTCAAAAAGGAGTTAGATGAAGTCCTTACTACTAGGGGAATCAAGGGGTATGGTGAGAAAGCAGGAATGGGGTACTGAAGTTGCATGTTCAGCCATGAACTCATTGAATGGCGGTGCAGGCTAGAGGGGCCGAATGGCCTACTCCTGCACCTATTTTCTATGTTTCTATGTTTCTATGACATATATCACACATACAGCCCGTACACAGACATATATCACACACAAACAGCCCGTACACAGACATATATCACACACACAGGCCGTACACAGGCATATATATCACACAGCCCGTACTCAGACATATATCACACAAACACAGCCCGTACACAGCCATATATCACACACAGTCCATACAGACATATCACACACACACACAGCCCTTACACAGACATATATCACACACACAGTCCTTACACAGACATATATCACACACACAGTCCGTACACAGACATATCACACACGCAGCCCGTACACAGACATATATCACATACAATCAGCCCGTACAGACATATATCTCACACATACACAGCCAGCCCGTACACAGACATATATCGCACACACAGCCCGTACACAGGCAGCCCGTATAGACATATATCGCACACACAGGCCGTACACAGGCATGTATCACACACATAGCCCATACACAGACATATATCACACACAGCCTGTACAGACATATATCACACACACACAGCCCGTACAGACATATATCACACACACACAGCCCGTACAGAAATATATAACACACACAGCCCGTACACAGACATATCACACACACGCAGCCCGTACACAGACATATATCACACACACACAGCCTGTACACAGACATATAACACACACACAGCCCGTACACAGACATATATCACACACACAGTCCGTGCACAGACATATATCACACACACATACACAGCCCGTACACAGACATATATCACACACACAGCCCGTACAGACATATAACTCACACAGCCCGTACACAGATATATATCACACACAGCCCGTACACAGACACATATCACACACAGCCCGTACAGACATATATCACACACAGCCCATACACAGACATATATCACACACACAGTTCGAACACAGACATATCACACGCACAGCCCGTACGCAGACATATCTCACACACAGCCCGTACTCAGACATATATCACACAAACACACAGCCCGTACACAGACATATATCACACACACAGCCCGTACACAAACATATATCACACACGCAGCCTGCACACAGACACATATCACACACACAGCCCGTACGCAGACATATCTCACACACAGCCCGTACTCAGACATATATCACACACACACAGCCCGTACAGACATATATAACACACACAGCCCGTACACAGACATATCACACACACGCAGCCCGTACACAGACATATATCACACACACACAGCCTGTACACAGACATATAACACACACACAGCCCGTACACAGACATATATCACACACACAGTCCGTGCAGACATATATCACACACACATACACAGCCCGTACACAGACATATATCACACACACAGCCCGTACAGACATATAACTCACACAGCCCGTACACAGATATATATCACACACAGCCCGTGCACAGACACATATCACACACAGCCCGTACAGACATATATCACACACAGCCCATACACAGACATATATCACACACACAGTTCGAACACAGACATATCACACGCACAGCCCGTACGCAGACATATCTCACACACAGCCCGTACTCAGACATATATCACACAAACACACAGCCCGTACACAGACATATATCACACACACAGCCCGTACACAAACATATATCACACACGCAGCCTGCACACAGACACATATCACACACACAGCCCGTACGCAGACATATCTCACACACAGCCCGTACTCAGACATATATCACACACACACAGCCCGTACACAGACACATATCACACACAGCCCTTACGCAGACATACATCCCACACGCAGCCCGCACACAGACACATATCACACACACAGCCCGTACGCAGACATATCTCACACAGCCCTTACGTAGACATATATCACACAAACACACAGCCCGTACACATACATATATCACACACACAGCCCGTACGCAGACATATCTCACACACAGCCCTTACGCAGACATATATCACACACACACAGCCCATATACAGAGACATATCGCACAAACACACAGCCCGTACACACATATATCTCACACACACAGCCCATACACAGAGACATATATCACACAAACACAGACCGTACACAGACATATATCACACATGCAGCCCGTACACAGATATATATCACACACACACAGCCCGTACACAGACATATATCACACACGCAGCCTGTTCACAGACATATATCACACACACAGTCCGTGCACAGACATATATCACACACACACACAGCCCGTACACAGACATATATCACACACGCAGCCCAGTCACAGACATATATCACACACACAGCCCGTACACAGACATATATCACACACACAGCCCGTACACAGACATAGATCAAACACACAGTTCGTGCACAGGCATATATCACACAAACACACAGCCCGTACACAATATATCACACACACTGTCCGTACAGAGACATATATCACACAAACACAGACCGTACACAGACATATATCACACACGCAGCCCAGTCACAGACATATGTCACACACACACAGCCCGTACACAGACATATATCACACACACCGCCCGTACACAGACATATATCACACACACAGCCCGTACACAGACATATATCACACACACAGTCCGTGCAGACATATATCACACACACATAGCCCGTACACAGACACATATCACACACACGCACAGCCCATACAGACATATATCTCTCACACACACACACAGCCTGTACACAGACATATAACACACACACAGCCCGTACAGACATATATCACACACACAGTCCGTGCAGACATATATCACACACACATACACAGCTCGTACACAGACATATATCACACACACAGCCCATACAGACATATAACTCACACAGCCCGTACACAGATTTATATCACACACAGCCCGTACACAGACACATATCACACACAGCCCGTACACAGACATATATCACACACAGCCCATACACAGACATATATCACACACACAGCCCGCACACAGACACATATCACACACACAGCCCGTACGCAGACATATCTCACACACAGCCCGTACACAGACATATATCACACACACACAGCCCGTACACAGACACATATCACACACACAGCCCTTACACAGACATATATCACACACACAGTCCGTGCACAGACATATATTACACAAACACACAGCCCGAACACAGACATATATCACACACACAGCCCATACACAGACATATATCACACACACACAGCCCGTACAGAATATATCTCACACAGCCCGTACACAGACATATATCACACACACAGCCCGTACAGACATATAACTCACACAGCCCGTACACAGATATATATCACACACAGCCCGTACACAGACACATATCACACACAGCCCGTACACAGACATATATCACACACAGCCCATACACAGACATATATCACACACAGCCCGCACACAGACACATATCACACACACAGCCCGTACGCAGACATATCTCACACACAGCCCGTACACAGACATATATCACACACACACAGCCCATATACAGAGACATATATCACACAAACACAGACCGTACACAGATATATATCACACACGCAGTCCGTACACAGATATATATCACACACACACAGCCCATACACAGACACATATCACACAAACACACAGCCCGTACACACATATATCTCACACACACAGCCCATACAGAGAGACATATATCACACAAACACAGACCGTACAGACATATATCACACATGCAGCCCGTACACAGATATATATCACACACACACAGCCCGTACACAGACATATATCACACACGCAGCCTGCACACAGACATATATCACACACACAGTCCCTGCACAGACATATATCACACACACACGCAGCCCGTACACAGACATATATCACACACAGCCCAGACACAGACATATATCACACACACACAGCCCGTAGACAGACATATATCACACACACAGCCCATGCACAGACATAGATCACACACACAGGCCGTACACAGACATATATCACACACAGACATATATCACAAACAAAAATCATACACGCAGCCCGTACACAGATATATATCACTCACACACAGCCCGTACACACACATAGCCCGTACACAGACACAGCCTGTGCACAGACATATATCACACACACACAGCCCGTACACAGGCATACATCACACACGCAGCGCGTACACAGACATATATCTCACACACACAGCCCGTACACAGACATATATCGCACACACAGCCCGTACACAGCCAATTATCACACACACGCACAGCCCGTACACAATATATCACACACACAGTCCGTACAGAGACATATATCACACAAACACAGACCGTACACAAACATATATCACACACACAGACATATATCACACAAACACAGACCGTACACAGACATATATCACACACACAGACCGTACACAGACATATATCACACACACACCGCCCGTACACAGACATATATCACACACAGCTCATACACAGACATGTATCACACACACACAGCCCATACAGACATATATCACACACAGAGCCCGTACACAGACATATATCACACACACAGCCCATGCACAGACATAGATCACACACACAGTCCGTACACTGGCATATATCACACAAACACATAGCCCGTACACAGATATATATCACACACACAGTCCGTACAGGGACATCTATCGCACAAACACAGACCGTACACAGACATCTATTACACACACAGACCGTACACAGACATATATCACACACACAGCCCGTACACAGACATATATCACACACACACAGCCCATACAGAGACAGATATCACACAAACACAGACCGTACAAAGACAGATATCACACAAACACAGACCGTACAAAGACATATATCACACACGCAGCCCATACACAAATATTATATCACACACACACAGCCCATACACAGACATATATCACACACGCAGCCCGTACACAGATATATATCACTCACACACAGCCTGTACACAGACATATATCACCCACACAGCCCGTACACAGACATATATCAGACACACGGCCCGTACAGAATATATCACACACACAGCCCGTACAGACATATAGCTCACACTGCCCGTACACAGATATATATCACACACACACAACCCGTACACAGACACATATCACACACACAGCCCGGACACAGACATATATCACACACATACAGCCTGTGCACAGACATATATCACACACAGCCTGTACACAGACATATATCACACACACAGCCCGAACACAGACAAATATCACACACAACCCGTACACAGACATATATAACACCCACAGGCCATACACAGACGTATATCACACACACAGCCCATACACAAACATATATCACACACACAGCCCGTACAGACGTATATCACACACACATCCCATAAACAGACATATATAACACCCACAGGCCATACACAGACATATATCACACACACAGGCCATACACAGACACAGATCACACACACAGCCAATGCACAGACAGATATCACACACACAGCCTGTACACAGACATATGTCACACACACACAGCCCATACAGACATATATCACACACACAGCCTGTACACAAACATATATCGCACACACAGGCCGTACACAGACATATATCACACAGGCCGTACACAGACATATATCACACACAGCCCGTACACAGACATATATCACACACAGAGCCCGTACACAGACATATATCACACACACAGCCCGTACACAGACATATATCACACACACACAGCCCATACAGAGACAGATATCACACAAACACAGACCGTACAAAGACATATATCCCACACGCAGCCCATACACAAATATTATATCACACACACACAGCCCATACACAGACATATATCACACACGCAGCCCGTACACAGATATATATCACTCACACACAGCCTGTACACAGACATATATCACCCACACAGCCCGTACACAGACATATATCAGACACACGGCCCGTACACAGATGTATATCACACACACAGCCCGTACACAAGCATATATCACCCACACAGCCCGTACACAGACATATATCACACACACACAACCCTTACACAGACATATATCACACACACAGCCCGTACACAAGCATATATCACACACATGGCCCGTAAACAGACATATATCCAAGGGGGAGTGTTTGCTAGTGCTGTTGGGGAGGATTTAAACTGATATGGCAGGGGGATGGGAACCAATGCAGGGAGACAGAGGGAAACAAAAAGGAGGCAAAAGCAAAAGACAGAAAGGAGATGAGGAAAAGTGGAGGGCAGAGAAAACCAAGGCAAAGAACAAAAAGGGCCACTGTACAGCAAAATTCTAAAAGGACAAAGGGTGTTAAAAGAACAAGCCTGAAGGCTTTGTGTCTTAATGCAAGGAGTATCCGCAATAAAGTGGATGAATTAACTGTGCAAATAGATGTTAACAAATATGATGTGATTGGGATTACGGCGACGTGGCTCCAGGATGATCAGGGCTGGGAACTCAACATCCAGGGGTATTCAACATTCAGGAAAGATAGAATAAAAGGAAAAGGAGGTGGGGTAGCATTGCTGGTTAAGGAGGAAATTAAGGCAATAGTTCGGAAGGACATTAGCTTGGATGATGTGGAATCTATATGGGTAGAGCTGCAGAATACCAAAGGACAAAAAACGTTAGTGGGAGTTGTGTACAGACCTCCAAACAGTAGTAGTGATGTTGGGGAGGGCATCAAACATGAAATTAGGGGTGCGTGCAATAAAGACTTTAATATGCACATAGATTGGGTTAACCAAACTGGAAGCAATACGGTAGAGGAGGATTTCCTGGAGTGCATAAGGGATGGTTTTTTAGACCAATATGTCGAGGAACCAACTAGGGGGGAGGCCATCTTAGACTGGGTGTTGTGTAATGAGAGAGGATTAATTAGCAATCTCGTTGTGCGAGGCCCCTTGGGGAAGAGTGACCATAATATGGTGGAATTCTGCATTAGGATGGAGAATGAAACAGTTAATTCAGAGACCATGGTCCAGAACTTAAAGAAGGGTAACTTTGAAGGTATGAGGCGTGAATTGGCTAGGATAGATTGGCGAATGATACTGAAGGGGTTGACTGTGGATGGGCAATGGCAGACATTTAGAGACCGCATGGATGAACTACAACAATTGTACATTCCTGTCTGTCGTAAAAATAAAAAAGGGAAGGTGGCTCAACTGTGGCTATCAAGGGAAATCACGGATAGCATTAAAGCCAAGGAAGTGGCATACAAATTGGCCAGAAATAGCAGCGAACCCGGGGACTGGGAGAAATTTAGAACTCAGCAGAGGAGGACAAAGGGTTTGATTAGGGCAGGGAAAATGGAGTACGAGAAGAAGCTTGCAGGGAACATTAAGACGGATTGCAAAAGTTTCTATAGATATGTAAAGAGAAAAAGGTTAGTAAAAACAAACGTAGGTCCCCTGCAGTCAGAATCAGGGGAAGTCATAACGGGGAACAAAGAAATGGCGGACCAATTGAACAAGTACTTTGGTTCGGTATTCACTGAGGAGGACACAAACAACCTTCCGGATATAAAAGGGGTCGGAGGGTCTAGTAAGGAGGAGGAACTGAGGGAAATCCTTATTAGTCGGGAAATTGTGTTGGGGAAATTGATGGGATTTAAGGCCGATAAATCCCCAGAGCCTGATGGACTGCATCCCAGAGTACTTAAGGAGGTGGCCTTGGAAATAGTGGATGCATTGACAGTCATTTTCCAACATTCCATTGACTCTGGATCAGTTCCTATGGAGTGGAGGGTAGCCAATGTAACCCCACTTTTTAAAAAAGGAGGGAGAGAGAAAACAGGGAATTACAGACCGGTCACAGCCTGACATCGGTAGTGGGTAAAATGATGGAATCAATTATTAAGGATGTCATAGCAGTGCATTTGGAAAGAGGTAATATGATAGGTCCAAGTCAGCATGGATTTGTGAAAGGGAAATCATGCTTGACAAATCTTCTGGAATTTTTTGAGGATGTTTCCAGGAGAGTGGACAAGGGAGAACCAGTTGATGTGGTATATTTGGACTTTCAGAAGGCTTTCGACAAGGTCCCACACAAGAGATTAATGTGCAAAGTTAAAGCACATGGGATTGGGGGTAGTGTGCTGACATGGATTGAGAACTGGTTGCCAGACAGGAAGCAAAGAGTAGGAGTAAATGGGGACTTTTCAGAATGGCAGGCAGTGACTAGTGGGGTACCGCAAGGTTCTGTGCTGGGGCCCCAGCTGTTTACACTGTACATTAATGATTTAGACGAGGGGATTAAATGTAGTATCTCCAAATTTGCGGATGACACTAAGTTGGGTGGCAGTGTGAGCTGCAAGGAGGATTCTATGAGGCTGCAGAGCGACTTGGATAGGTTAGGTGAGTGGGCAAATGCATGGCAAATGAAGTATAATGTGGATAAATGTGAGGTTATCCACTTTGGTGGTAAAAACAGAGACAGACTATTATCTGAATGGTGACAGATTAGGAAAAGGGGAGGTGCAAAGAGACCTGGGTGTCATGGTACATCAGTCATTGAAGGTTGGCATGCAGGTACAGCAGGCGGTTAAGAAAGCAAATGGCATGTTGGCCTTCATAGCGAGGGGATTTGGGTACAAGGGCAGGGAGGTGTTGCTACAATTGTACAGGGCCTTGGTGAGGCCACACCTAGAGTATTGTGTACAGTTTTGGTCTCCTAACCTGAGGAAGGACATTCTTGCTATTGAGGGAGTGCAGCGAAGGTTCACCAGACTGATTCCCGGGATGGCGGGACTGACCTATCAAGAAAGACTGGATCAACTGGGCTTGTATTCACTGGAGTTCAGAAGAATGAGAGGGGACCTCATAGAAACGTTTAAAATTCTGACGGGGTTAGACAGGTTAGATGCAGGAAGAATGTTCCCAATGTTGGGGAAGTCCAGAACCAGGGGACACAGTCTAAGGATAAGGGGGAAGCCATTTAGGACCGAGATGAGGAGGAATTTCTTCACCCAGAGAGTGGTGAACCTGTGGAATTCTCTACCACAGAAAGTTGTTGAGGCCAATTCACTAAATATATTCAAAAAGAAGTTAGATGAAGTCCTTACTACTAGGGGAATCAAGGGGTATGGTGAGAAAGCAGGAATGGGGTACTGAAGTTGCATGTTCAGCCATGAACTCATTGAATGGCGGTGCAGGCTAGAGGGGCCGAATGGCCTACTCCTGCACCTATTTTCTATGTTTCTATGTTTCTATGACATATATCACACACGCAGCCCATACACAGACATATATCACACACACACACAGCCCGTACACAGACATATATCACACACAAACAGCTCGTACAAACATATATCACACACACAGCCCGCACACGGACATATATCACACGCACACAGCCCGTCACAGACATATATCACACACACAGGCCGTACACAGGCATATATATCACACAGCCCGTACTCAGACATATATCACACAAACACAGCCCGTACACAGCCATATATCACACACAGTCCATACAGACATATCACACACACACACAGCCTTTACACAGACATATATCACACACACAGCCCGGACACAGACATATATCACACAAACAGCCCGTACACAGACATATATCACACACACAGTCCTTACACAGACATATCACACACACGCAGCCCGTACAGAGACATATATCACACACGCAGCCCGCACACAGACATATATCACACACACACAGCCCGTACACAGACATATATCACACACAGGCCGTACACAGACATATATCACACACACACAGCCTGTACACAGACATATATCGCACGCACAGGCCGTACACAGGCATATATCACACACACAGCCCTTGCAAAGACATATATTACACAGCCTGTACAGACATATATCACACACGCAGCCCGTACAGACATATATCACACACGCAGCCCGTACAGACAGCCTGTACACAGCCATATATCACGTAGACATATATCACACACACAGCCCGTACACAGACATATATCACACACAGTCCATACACAGACATATATCACACACACAGTCCGTACACAGACATATCACACACACAGTCCGTACACAGACATATCACACACACAGTCCGTACACAGACATAATCACACACACAGCCCGTACAGACAAATATCACACACACAGTCCGTAGGCATACAAATTGGCAGGAAATAGCAGCGAACCCGGGGACTGGGAGAAATTTAGAACTCAGCAGAGGAGGATAAAGGATTTGATTACGGCAGGGAAAATGGAGTACGAGAAGAAGCTTGCAGGGAACATTAAGACGGATTGCAAAAGTTTCTATAGATATGTAAAGAGAAAAAGGTTAGTAAAAACAAACGTAGGTCCCCTGCAGTCAGAATCAGGGGAAGTCATAACGGGGAACAAAGAAATGGCGGACCAATTGAACAAGTACTTTGGTTCGGTATTCACTGAGGAGGACACAAACAACCTTCCGGATATAAAAGGGGTCGGAGGGTCTAGTAAGGAGGAGGAACTGAGGGAAATCCTTATTAGTCGGGAAATTGTGTTGGGGAAATTGATGGGATTGAAGGCCGATAAATCCCCAGGGCCTGATGGACTGCATCCCAGAGTACTTAAGGAGGTGGCCTTGGAAATAGTGGATGCATTGACAGTCATTTTCCAACATTCCATTGACTCTGGATCAGTTCCTATGGAGTGGAGGGTAGCCAATGTAACCCCACTTTTTAAAAAAGGAGGGAGAGAGAAAACAGGGAATTACAGACCGGTCAGCCTGACATCGGTAGTGGGTAAAATGATGGAATCAATTATTAAGGATGTCATAGCAGTGCATTTGAAAAGAGGTAATATGATAGGTCCAAGTCAGCATGGATTTGTGAAAGGGAAATCATGCTTGACAAATCTTCTGGAATTTTTTGAGGATGTTTCCAGTAGAGTGGACAAGGGAGAACCAGTTGATGTGGTATATTTGGACTTTCAGAAGGCTTTCGACAAGGTCCCACACAAGAGATTAATGTGCAAAGTTAAAGCACATGGGATTGGGGGTAGTGTGCTGACATGGATTGAGAACTGGTTGTCAGACAGGAAGCAAAGAGTAGGAGTAAATGGGGACTTTTCAGAATGGCAGGCAGTGACTAGTGGGGTACCGCAAGGTTCTGTGCTGGGGCCCCAGCTGTTTACACTGTACATTAATGATTTAGACGAGGGGATTAAATGTAGTATCTCCAAATTTGCGGATGACACTAAGTTGGGTGGCAGTGTGAGCTGCAAGGAGGATTCTATGAGGCTGCAGAGCGACTTGGATAGGTTAGGTGAGTGGGCAAATGCATGGCAGATGAAGTATAATGTGGATAAATGTGAGGTTATCCACTTTGGTGGTAAAAACAGAGAGACAGACTATTATCTGAATGGTGACAGATTAGGAAAAGGGGAGGTGCAAAGAGACCTGGGTGTCATGGTACATCAGTCATTGAAGGTTGGCATGCAGGTACAGCAGGCGGTTAAGAAAGCAAATGGCATGTTGGCCTTCATAGCGAGGGGATTTGGGTACAAGGGCAGGGAGGTGTTGCTACAATTGTACAGGGCCTTGGTGAGGCCACACCTAGAGTATTGTGTACAGTTTTGGTCTCCTAACCTGAGGAAGGACATTCTTGCTATTGAGGGAGTGCAGCGAAGGTTCACCAGACTGATTCCCGGGATGGCTGGACTGACTTATCAAGAAAGACTGGATCAACTGGGCTTGTATTCACTGGAGTTCAGAAGAATGAGAGGGGACCTCATAGAAACGTTTAAAATTCTGACGGGGTTAGACAGGTTAGATGCAGGAAGAATGTTCCCAATGTTGGGGAAGTCCAGAACCAGGGGACACAGTCTAAGGATAAGGGGGAAGCCATTTAGGACCGAGATGAGGAGGAATTTCTTCACCCAGAGAGTGGTGAACCTGTGGAATTCTCTACCACAGAAAGTTGTTGAGGCCAATTCACTAAATATATTCAAAAAGAAGTTAGTTGAAGTCCTTACTACTAGGGGAATCAAGGGGTATGGTGAGAAAGCAGGAATGGGGTACTGAAGTTGCATGTTCAGCCATGAACTCATTGAATGGCGGTGCAGGCTAGAGGGGCCGAATGGCCTACTCCTGCACCTATTTTCTATGTTTCTATGTTTCTATGACATATATCACACACGCAGCCCGTACACAGACATATATCACACACACACACAGCCCGTACAGAGACATATATCACACACAAACAGCCCGTACAAACATATATCACACACACAGCCCGCACACGGACATATATCACACGCACACAGCCCGTACACAGACATATATCACACACACAGGCCGTACACAGGCATATATATCACACAGCCCGTACTCAGACATATATCACACAAACACAGCCCGTACACGGCCATATATCACACACAGTCCATACAGACATATCACACACACACACAGCCTTTACACAGACATATATCACACACACAGCCCGGACACAGACATATATCACACAAACAGCCCGTACACAGACATATATCACACACGCAGCCCGCACACAGACATATATCACACACACACAGCCCGTACACAGACATATATCACACACAGGCCATACACAGACATATATCACACACACACAGCCTGTACACAGACATATATCGCACGCACAGGCCGTACACAGGCATATATCACACACACAGCCCGTACACAGACATATATCGCACGCACAGGCCGTACAGAGATATATATTACACAGCCTGTACAGACATATATCACACACGCAGCCCGTACAGACATATATCACACACGCAGCCCGTACAGACATATATCTCACACACACACACAGCCCATACAGACAGCCCGTACAGACATATATCGCACAAACAGCCCGTACAGACAGCCTGTACACAGCCATATATCACGTAGACATATATCACACACACAGTCCGTACACAGACATATCACACACACATCCGTACACAGACATATCACACACACAGTCCGTACACAGACATAATCACACACAGCCCGTACAGACAAATATCACACACACAGTCCGTAGGCATACAAATTGGCAGGAAATAGCAGCGAACCCGGGGACTGGGAGAAATTTAGAACTCAGCAGAGGAGGATAAAGGATTTGATTACGGCAGGGAAAATGGAGTACGAGAAGAAGCTTGCAGGGAACATTAAGACGGATTGCAAAAGTTTCTATAGATATGTAAAGAGAAAAAGGTTAGTAAAAACAAACGTAGGTCCCCTGCAGTCAGAATCAGGGGAAGTCATAACGGGGAACAAAGAAATGGCGGACCAATTGAACAAGTACTTTGGTTCGGTATTCACTGAGGAGGACACAAACAACCTTCCGGATATAAAAGGGGTCGGAGGGTCTAGTAAGGAGGAGGAACTGAGGGAAATCCTTATTAGTCGGGAAATTGTGTTGGGGAAATTGATGGGATTGAAGGCCGATAAATCCCCAGGGCCTGATGGACTGCATCCCAGAGTACTTAAGGAGGTGGCCTTGGAAATAGTGGATGCATTGACAGTCATTTTCCAACATTCCATTGACTCTGGATCAGTTCCTATGGAGTGGAGGGTAGCCAATGTAACCCCACTTTTTAAAAAAGGAGGGAGAGAGAAAACAGGGAATTACAGACCGGTCAGCCTGACATCGGTAGTGGGTAAAATGATGGAATCAATTATTAAGGATGTCATAGCAGTGCATTTGGAAAGAGGTAATATGATAGGTCCAAGTCAGCATGGATTTGTGAAAGGGAAATCATGCTTGACAAATCTTCTGGAATTTTTTGAGGATGTTTCCAGTAGAGTGGACAAGGGAGAACCAGTTGATGTGGTATATTTGGACTTTCAGAAGGCTTTCGACAAGGTCCCACACAAGAGATTAATGTGCAAAGTTAAAGCACATGGGATTGGGGGTAGTGTGCTGACATGGATTGAGAACTGGTTGTCAGACAGGAAGTAAAGAGTAGGAGTAAATGGGGACTTTTCAGAATGGCAGGCAGTGACTAGTGGGGTACCGCAAGGTTCTGTGCTGGGGCCCCAGCTGTTTACACTGTACATTAATGATTTAGACGAGGGGATTAAATGTAGTATCTCCAAATTTGCGGATGACACTAAGTTGGGTGGCAGTGTGAGCTGCAAGGAGGATTCTATGAGGCTGCAGAGCGACTTGGATAGGTTAGGTGAGTGGGCAAATGCATGGCAGATGAAGTATAATGTGGATAAATGTGAGGTTATCCACTTTGGTGGTAAAAACAGAGAGACAGACTATTATCTGAATGGTGACAGATTAGGAAAAGGGGAGGTGCAAAGAGACCTGGGTGTCATGGTACATCAGTCATTGAAGGTTGGCATGCAGGTACAGTAGGCGGTTAAGAAAGGAAATGGCATGTTGGCCTTCATAGCGAGGGGATTTGAGTACAAGGGCAGGGAGGTGTTGCTACAATTGTACAGGGCCTTGGTGAGGCCACACCTAGAGTATTGTGTACAGTTTTGGTCTCCTAACCTGAGGAAGGACATTCTTGCTATTGAGGGAGTGCAGCGAAGGTTCACCAGACTGATTCCCGGGATGGCGGGACTGACCTATCAAGAAAGACTGGATCAACTGGGCTTGTATTCACTGGAGTTCAGAAGAATGAGAGGGGACCTCATAGAAACGTTTAAAATTCTGACGGGGTTAGACAGGTTAGATGCAGGAAGAATGTTCCCAATGTTGGGGAAGTCCAGAACCAGGGGACACAGTCTAAGGATAAGGGGGAAGCCATTTAGGACCGAGATGAGGAGGAATTTCTTCACCCAGAGAGTGGTGAACCTGTGGAATTCTCTACCACAGAAAGTTGTTGAGGCCAATTCACTAAATATATTCAAAAAGGAGTTAGATGAAGTCCTTACTACTAGGGGAATCAAGGGGTATGGTGAGAAAGCAGGAATGGGGTACTGAAGTTGCATGTTCAGCCATGAACTCATTGAATGGCGGTGCAGGCTAGAAGGGGCGAATGGCCTACTCCTGCACCTATTTTTTATCTTTCTATGTTTCTATATCACACACACACAGCCCGTACACAGACACATATCACACACACAGCCTGTACGCAGACATATATTATACACACAGCCCGTACACAGACATATATTATACACCCAGCCCATACACAGACATATGTCACACACACACTGCCCGCACACAGACATATATCACACACACAGCCCATACACAGACATATATCACACACACAGCCCGTACACAGACATATATCACACTCACAGCCCGTACACAGCCATATATCACACTCACAGCCCGTACACAGACATATATCACACACACAGCCCATACACATACATATATCACACACACACAGCCCGTACACAGACATATATCACACACACAGCCAATGCACAGACAGATATCACACACACAGTCCGTACAGACATATATCTCACACACACACTGCCCATACACAGACACAGATCACACACACACACAGCCCCTACACAGACATATATCACACACACAGCCCGTACAGACATATAACTCACACTGCCCGTACACAGATATATATCACACACACACAACCGGTACACAGACATATATAACACCCACAGGCCATACAGACGTATATCACACACACAGCCCGTACACAAACATATATCACACACACAGCCCGTACAGACGTATATCACACACACAGCCCGTAAACAGACATATATCACACACACAGCCAATGCACAGACAGATATCACACACACAGTCCGTACAGACATATATCTCACACACACACTGCCCATACACAGACAGCCCGTACACAGACATATATCGCACACACAGGCCGTACACAGGCATATATCACACACACAGTCCGTACACAGACATATATCACACACACAGCCCGTACACAGACATATATCACACACACAGCCCGTACAGACACATATCACACACAGGCCGTACACAGGCATATATCACACACATAGCCCGTACACAGACATATATCACACACACAGTCCTTACACAGACATATATCACACACACAGTCCGTACACAGACATATCACACACGCAGCCTGTACACAGACATATATCACATACAAACAGCCCGTACAGACATATATCTCACACATACACAGCCAGCCCGTACACAGACATATATCGCACACAGCCCGTACACAGGCAGCCTGTACACAGACATATATCGCACACACAGGCCGTACACAGGCATGTATCACACACACAGCCCATATACAGACATATATCACACACAGCCTGTACAGACATATATCACACACACACAGCCCGTACAGACATATATCACACACACAGCCCGTACAGACATATATCTCACACACACACACACACACAGCCCGTACACAGCCATATATCACACACACAGCCCATACACAGACATATATCACACACACAGCCTGTACACAGAAATATATCACACACACAGCCCGGACACAGACATATATCACACAAACAGCCCGTACACAGACATATATCACACACACAGTCCGTACAGACATATCACACACACGCAGCCCGTACACAGACATATATCACACACGCAGCCCGCACACAGACATATATCACACGCACACAGCCCGTACACAGACATATATAACACACAAACCGTACACAGACATATATCACACACACACAGCCTGTACACTGACATATATCGCACGCACAGTCCGTGCACAGGCATATAACTCACACTGCCCGTACACAGATATATATCACACACACACAGCCCGCACACAGACATATATCACACACACAGCCCGTACACAGACATATATCACACTCACAGCCCGTACACAGACATATATCACACACACAGCCCATACACAGACATATATCACACACACACAGCCCGTACAGACATATATCTCACACTGCCCGTACACAGATATATATCACACACACACAGCCCGCACACAGACATATATCACACACACAGCCCGTACACAGACATATATCACACTCACAGCCCGTACACAGACATATATCACACACACAGCCCATACACAGACATATATCACACACACACAGCCCGTACAGACATATATCTCACACTGCCCGTACACAGATATATATCACACACACACAACCCGTACACAGACATATATAACAACCACAGGCCATACACAGACGTATATCACACACACAGCCCGTACACAAACTATATCACACACACAGCCCGTACAGACGTATATCACACACACAGCCCGTAAACAGACATATATAACACCCACAGGCCATACACAGACATATATCACACACATAGCCCGTACACAGACACAGATCACACACACACACAGCCCCTACACAGACATATATCACACACACAGCCAATGCACAGACAGATATCACACACACAGTCCGTACAGACATATATCTCACACACACACAGCCCATACACAGACAGCCCGTACACAGACATATATCGCACACACAGGCCGTACACAGGCATATATCACACACACAGTCCGTACACAGACATATATCACACACACAGCCCGTACAGACACATATCACACACAGGCCGTACACAGGCATATATCACACACACAGCCCGTACACAGACATATATCACACAAACAGCCCGTACACAGACATATATCACACACACAGTCCGTACACAGACATATCACACACGCAGCCCGTACACAGATATATATCACATACAAACAGCCCGTACAGACATATATCTCACACATACACAGCCAGCCCGTACACAGACATATATCGCACACACAGCCCGTACATAGGCAACCTGTACACAGACATATATCGCACACAGCCTATACAGACATATATCACACACAGCCTGTACAGACATATATCACACACACACACAGCCCGTACATACATATATCACACACACAGCCCGTACACAGCCATATATCACACACACAGCCCATACACAGACATATATCACACACACAGCCTGTACACAGACATATATCACACACACAGCCCGGACACAGACATATATCACACAAACAGCCCGTACACAGACATATATCACACACACAGTCCGTACACAGACATATCACACACACGCAGCCCGTACACAGACATATATCACACACGCAGCCCGCACAGACATATATCACACACACACAGCCCGTACACAGACCTATATCACACACAGGCCGTACACAGACATATATCACACACACACAGCCTGTACACAGACATATATCGCACGTACAGGCCGTACACAGGCATATATCACACACACAGCCCCTACACAGACATATATCGCACGCACAGGCCGTACACAGGCATATATCACACACACAGCCCGTACACAGATATATATTACACAGCCTGTACAGACATATATCACACACGCAGCCCGTACAGACATATATCACACACGCAGCCCGTACAGACATATATCTCACACACACAGCCCATACAGACAGCCCGTACAGACATATATCGCACAAACAGCCCGTACAGACAGCCTGTACACAGCCATATATCACGTAGACATATATCACACACAGCCCGTACACAGACATATATCACACACAGTCCATACACAGACATATATCACACACACAGTCCGTACACAGACATATCACACACACAGTCCGTACACAGACATATCACACACACAGTCCGTACACAGACATAATCACACACACAGCCCGTACAGACAAATATCACACACAAAGTCCGTAGGCATACAAATTGGCAGGAAATAGCAGCGAACCCGGGGACTGGGAGAAATTTAGAACTCAGCAGAGGAGGACAAAGGGTTTGATTAGGGCAGGGAAAATGGAGTACGAGAAGAAGCTTGCAGGGAACATTAAGACGGATTGCAAAAGTTTCTATCGATATGTAAAGAGAAAAAGGTTAGTAAAGACAAACGTAGGTCCCCTGCAGTCAGAATCAGTGGAAGTCATAATGGGGAACAAAGAAATGGCGGACCAATTGAACAAGTACTTTGGTTCGGTATTCACTGAGGAGGACACAAACAACCTTCCGGATATAAAAGGGGTCGGAGGGTCTAGTAAGGAGGAGGAACTGAGGGAAATCCTTATTAGTCGGGAAATTGTGTTGGGGAAATTGATGGGATTGAAGGCCGATAAATCCCCAGGGCCTGATGGACTGCATCCCAGAGTACTTAAGGAGGTGGCCTTGGAAATAGTGGATGCATTGACAGTCATTTTCCAACATTCCATTGACTCTGGATCAGTTCCTATGGAGTGGAGGGTAGCCAATGTAACCCCACTTTTTAAAAAAGGAGGGAGAGAGAAAACAGGGAATTACAGACCGGTCAGCCTGACATCGGTAGTGGGTAAAATGATGGAATCAATTATTAAGGATGTCATAGCAGTGCATTTGGAAAGAGGTAATATGATAGGTCCAAGTCAGCATGGATTTGTGAAAGGGAAATCATGCTTGACAAATCTTCTGGAATTTTCTGAGAATGTTTCCAGTAGAGTGGACAAGGGAGAACCAGTTGATGTGGTATATTTGGACTTTCAGAAGGCTTTCGACAAGGTCCCACACAAGAGATTAATGTGCAAAGTTAAAGCACATGGGATTGGGGGTAGTGTGCTGACATGGATTGAGAACTGGTTGTCAGACAGGAAGCAAAGAGTAGGAGTAAATGGGGACTTTTCAGAATGGCAGGCAGTGACTAGTGGGGTACCGCAAGGTTCTGTGCTGGGGCCCCAGCTGTTTACACTGTACATTAATGATTTAGACGAGGGGATTAAATGTAGTATCTCCAAATTTGCGGATGACACTAAGTTGGGTGGCAGTGTGAGCTGCAAGGAGGATTCTATGAGGCTGCAGAGCGACTTGGATAGGTTAGGTGAGTGGGCAAATGCATGGCAGATGAAGTATAATGTGGATAAATGTGAGGTTATCCACTTTGGTGGTAAAAACAGAGAGACAGACTATTATCTGAATGGTGACAGATTAGGAAAAGGGGAGGTGCAAAGAGACCTGGGTGTTATGGTACATCAGTCATTGAAGGTTGGCATGCAGGTACAGCAGGCGGTTAAGAAAGCAAATGGCATGTTGGCCTTCATAGCGAGGGGATTTGAGTACAAGGGCA
Organism: Pristiophorus japonicus; assembly: GCF_044704955.1. Taxonomy (NCBI): domain Eukaryota; kingdom Metazoa; phylum Chordata; class Chondrichthyes; family Pristiophoridae; genus Pristiophorus; species Pristiophorus japonicus. The sequence goes on from NC_091985.1 coordinate 176,848,760, forward strand.
GGGAGGTGTTGCTACAATTGTACAGGGCCTTGGTGAGGCCACACCTGGAGTATTGTGTACAGTTTTGGTCTCCTAACCTGAGGAAGGACATTCTTGCTATTGAGGGAGTGCAGCGAAGGTTCACCAGACTGATTCCCGGGATGGCGGGACTGACCTATCAAGAAAGACTGGATCAACTGGGCTTGTATTCACTGGAGTTCAGAAGAATGAGAGGGGACCTCATAGAAACGTTTAAAATTCTGACGGGATTAGACAGGTTAGATGCAGGAAGAATGTTCCCAATGTTGGGGAAGTCCAGAACCAGGGGACACAGTCTAAGGATAAGGGGGAAGCCATTTAGGACCGAGATGAGGAGGAATTTCTTCACCCAGAGAGTGGTGAACCTGTGGAATTCTCTACCACAGAAAGTTGTTGAGGCCAATTCACTAAATATATTCAAAAAGGAGTTAGATGAAGTCCTTACTACTAGGGGAATCAAGGGGTATGGTGAGAAAGCAGGAATGGGGTACTGAAGTTGCATGTTCAGCCATGAACTCATTGAATGGCGGTGCAGGCTAGAAGGGCCGAATGGCCTACACCTGCACCTATTTTCTATCTTTCTATGTTTCTATATCACACACACACAGCCCGTACACAGACACATATCACACACACACAGCCTGTACGCAGACATATATTATACACACAGCCCGTACACAGACATATATCACACACACAGCCCGTACACAGCCATATATCATGCACACACAGCCCGTACACAGACATATCACACACACAGCCCGTACACGGATATATATCACACACACAAGCCCGTACAGACATATATCTCACACACACAGCCCAAACAGACATATATCACACACACACAGCCCGTACAGACAGAAATCTCACACACACACAGTCCATACTCAGACAGCCCGTACACAGACATATATCGCACACAGACCATATATCACACACCCCGTACACAGACATATGTCACACACACAGCCCGTACACAGAGACATATATCACACACACATCCCGTACACAGACATATATCACCCACACAGCCCATATACAGACACATATCACACACACAGCCTGTACACAGACATATATCACACAAGCAGCCCGTACACAGATATATATCTCACACACACAGCCCGTACACAGACACATATCTCACACACACAGCCCGTACACAGACACATCAAACACACAGCCCGTACACAGACATAAACCTCACACACAGCCCATGCACAGACAAACATCACACACACAGTCCGTCCACAGGCATATATCGCACACACAGCCCGTACACAGATATATATCACACACACAGTCCGTACACAGATATATATCTCACACACACAGCCCGTACACAGACACATATCTCACACACACAGCCCGTACACAGACACATCAAACACACAGCCCGTACACAGATATGTGTATGTTTCTATTGAGGTCCTTACTGCTAGGGGGGATCAAGGGGTATGGCGAGAAAGCAGGAATGGGGTACTGAAGTTGAATGTTCAGCCATGAACTCATTGAATGGCGGTGCAGGCTAGAAGGGCCGAATGGCCTACTCCTGCACCTATTTTCTATGTTTCTATGTTTTCTTACAAAGACATATATCACACAAACACAGACCGTACAAACATATATCACACACACAGCTCATACAGACATATAACTCACACTGCCCGTACACAGATATATATCACACACACACAGCCCGCACACAGACATATATCACACTCACAGCCCGTACACAGACATATATCACACTCACAGCCCGTACACAGACATATATCACACACACAGCCCATACACAGACATATATCACACACACACAGCCCGTACAGACATATATCTCACACAGCCCGTACACAGACATATATCACACACACAGCCCGTACAGACATATAACTCACACTGCCCGTACACAGATATATATCACACACACACAACCCGTACACAGGCATATATCACACACACAGCCCGTACACAGACATATATCACACACACAGCCCGTACACAGACATATATCACACACACCGCCCGTACAGACACATATCACACACAGGCCGTACACAGGCATATATCACACACACAGCCCGTACACAGACATATATCACACAAACAGCCCGTACACAGACATATATCACATACAAACAGCCCGTACAGACATATATCTCACACATACACAGCCAGCCCGTACACAGACATATATCGCACACACAGCCTGTACACAGGCAGCCTGTACACAGACATATATCGCACACACAGGCCGTACACAGGCATGTATCACACACAGAGCCCATACACAGACATATATCACACACAGCCTGTACAGACATATATCACACACACACAGCCCGTACAGACATATATCACACACACAGCCCGTACAGACATATATCTCACACACACACACAGCCCGTACACAGCCATATATCACACACACAGCCCATACACAGACATATATCACATACAAACAGCCCGTACAGACATATATCTCACACATACACAGCCAGCCCGTACACAGACATATATCACACAAACAGCCTGTACACAGACATATATCACACACACAGTCCTTACACAGACATATATCACACACACAGTCCGTACACAGACATATATCACACACACCGCCCGTACAGACACATATCACACACAGGCCGTACACAGGCATATATCACACACACAGCCCGTACACAGACATATATCACACAAACAGCCCGTACACAGACATATATCACACACACAGTCCTTACACAGACATATATCACACACACAGTCTGTACACAGACATATCACACACGCAGCCCGTACACAGACATATATCACATACAAACAGCCCGTACAGACATATATCTCACACATACACAGCCAGCCCGTACACAGACATATATCGCACACACAGCCCGTACACAGGCAGCCTGTACACAGACATATATCGCACACAGCCCATACACAGACATATATCACACACAACCTGTAAAGACATATATCACACACACACAGCCCGTACAGACATATATCACACACACAACCCGTACAGACATATATATCTCACACACACACACACAGCCCGTACACAGCCATATATCAACACACACAGCCCATACACAGACATATATCACACTAACACACAGCCCATACACAGACATATATCACACACGCAGCCCGTACACAGATATATATAACACACACAGCCCGTACACAGACACATATCACACACACGCACAGCCCATACAGACATATATCTCACACACACATACACACAGCCCGTACAGACATATATCAGACACACACAGCTCGTACACAGACACATATCACACACACAGCCCTTACACAGACATCTATCACACACACAGCCCATGCACAGACATATGTAACACACACAGTCCGTGCACAGGCATATATTACACAAACACACAGCCCGTACACAGACATATATCACACACACAGCCCATACACAGACATATATCACACACAGGGCCCGTACACAGACGTATATCACACACACACAGCCCGCACACAGACATATATCACACACACAGCCCATACACAGACATATATCACACACACACAGCCCGTACACAGACATATATCACACACAGGCCGTACACAGGCATATATCACACACACAGCCCGTACACAGACATATATCACACAGACATATATCACATACAAACAGCCCGTACAGACATATATCTCACACATACACAGCCAGCCCGTACACAGACATATATCGCACACACAGCCCGTACACAGGCAGCCTGTACACAGACATATATCGCACACACAGGCTGTACACAGGCATGTATCACACACACAGCCCATACACAGACATATATCACACACAGCCTGTACAGACATATATCACACACACACAGCCCGCACACAGACATATATCACACACACAGTCCTTACACAGACATATATCTCACACACAGTCCGTACACAGACATATATCACACACACCGCCCGTAGACACATATCACACACAGGCCGTACACAGGCATATATCACACACACAGCCCGTACACAGACATATATGACACAAACAGCCCGTACACAGACATATATCACATACAAACAGCCCGTACAGACATATATCTCACAAATCCACAGCCAGCCCGTACACAGACATATATCACACAAACAGCCCGTACACAGACATATATCACACACACAGTCCTTACACAGACATATATCACACACACAGTCCGTACACAGACATATCACACACGCAGCCCGTACACAGACATATATCACATACAAACAGCCCGTACAGACATATATCTCACACATACACAGCCAGCCCGTACACAGACATATATCGCACACACAGCCCGTACACAGGCAGCCTGTACACAGACATATATCGCACACAGCCCATACACAGACATATATCACACACAACCTGTAAAGACATATATCACACACACACAGCCCGTACACAGCCATATATCACACACACAGCCCATACACAGACATATATCACACACACAGCCTGTACACAAACATATATCACACACACAGCCCGGACACAGACATATATCACACAAACAGCCCGTACACAGACATATATCACACACACAGTCCGTACACAGACATATCACACACACGCAGCCCGTACACAGACATATATCACACACGCAGCCCGCACACAGACATATATCACACACACACAGCCCGGACACAGACATATATCACACACACAGTCCTTGCACAGGCATATATCACACTAACACACAGCCCATACACAGACATATATCACACACGCAGCCCGTACACAGATATATATAACACACACAGCCCGCACACAGACACATATCACACACACGCACAGCCCATACAGACATATATCTCACACACACATACACACAGCCCGTACAGACATATATCAGACACACACAGCTCGTACACAGACACATATCACACACACAGCCCTTACACAGACATATATCACACACACAGCCCATGCACAGACATATTTAACACACACAGTCCGTGCACAGGCATATATTACACACACAGCCCGTACACAGACATATATCACACACACAGCCCATACACAGACATATATCACACACACACAGCCCATAGACAGAGACATATATCACACACACGGCCCGTACACAGACATATATCACACACAGGGCCCGTACACAGACGTATATCACACACACAGCCTGTACACAAGCATATATCACACACCCAGCCCGTACACAGACATATGTCACACACACACACAGCCCGCACACAGACATATATCATACACACAGCCCATACACAGACATATATCACACACACAGCCCGTACACAGACATATAACTCACACTGCCCGTACACAGACATATATCACACACACAGCCCATACACAGACATATATCACACACACAGCCCGTACACAAACATGTATCACACACACAGCCCGTACAGACGTATATCACACACACAGCCCGTAAACAGACATATATAACACCCACAGGCCATACAGACATATATCACACACAGAGCCCGTACACAGACACAGATCACACACACACACACAGCCCCTACACAGACATATATCACACACACAGCCCGTACACAGACATATATCGCACACACACACAGCCCATACACAGACAGCCCGTACACAGACATATATCGCACACACAGTCCGTACACAGGCATATATCACACACACAGCCCGTACACAGATATATATCACACACACAGCCCGTACACAGGCAGCCTGTACACAGACATATATCGCACACACAGCCCATACACAGACATATATCACACAAACAGCCCATACACAGACATATATCACACACACAGTCCTTACACAGACATATATCACACACACAGTCCGTATACAGACATATATCACACACACAACCCGTACAGACATATATCACACACACAACCCGTACACAGACATATATCACACACACAGTCCTTGCACAGGCATATATCACACTAACACACAGCCCGTACACAGACATATATCACACACGCAGCCCGTACACAGATATATATAACACACACAGCCCGCACACAGACATATATCACACACGCAGCCCGTACACAGATATATATAACACACACAGCCCGCACACAGACATATATCACACACACACAGCCCGTACACAGACACATATCACACACACGCACAGCCCATACAGACATATATCACACACACACAGCCCGTACAGACATATATCAGACACACACAGCCCGTACACAGACACATATCACACACACCGCCCTTACACAGACATATATCACACACACAGCCCATGCACAGACATATATAACACACACAGTCCGTGCACAGGCATATATTACACAAACACACAGCCCGTACACAGACATATATCACACACACAGCCCATACACAGACATATATCACACACACACAGCCCATATACAGAGACATATATCACACACACGGCCTGTACACCGACATATATCACACACAGGGCCCGTACACAGACGTATATCACACACACAGCCCGTACACAAGCATATAGCACACACCCAGCCCGTACAGACATATGTCACACACACACAGCCCGCACACAGACATATATCACACACACAGCCCGTACAGACATATATCTCACACAGCCCGTACACAAACATATATCACACACACAGCCCGTACAGACGTATATCACACACACAGCCCGTAAACAGACATATATAACACCCACAGGCCATACACAGACATATATCACACACACAGTCCGTACACAGACATATATCACACACACAACCCGTACACAGACATATATCACACACACAGTCCATGCACAGGCATATATCACACTAACACACAGCCCGTACACAGACATATATCACACACGCAGCCTGTACACACATAATATATCACACACACACAGCCCATACACAGACATATCACACACGCAGCCAGTACACAGATATATATAACACACACAGCCCGCACACAGACATATATCACACAAACAGCCAGTACACAGACATATATCGCACACACAGTCCGTACACAGGCATATATCACACACACAGCCCGTACACAGACATATATCACACACACAGCCCGTACACAGGCAGCCTGTACACAGACATATATCGCACACACAGGCCGTACACAGACATATATCACACACACAGCCCGTACACAGACATATATCACACAAACAGCCCGTACACAGACATATATCACACACACAGTCCTTACACAGACATATATCACACTAACACACAGCCCGTACACAGACATATATCACACACACAGTCCGTACACAGATAATATATCACACACACACAGCCCATACACAGACATATATCACACACGCAGCCCGTACACAGATATATATAACACACACAGCCCGCACACAGACATATATCATACACACACAGCCCGTACACAGACACATATCACACACACGCACAGCCCATACAGACATATATCTCACACACACACACACAGCCCGTACAGACATATATCAGACACACACAGCCCGTACACAGACACATATCACACACACCGCCCTTACACAGACATATATCACACACACAGCCCATGCACAGACATATATAACACACACAGTCCGTGCACAGGCATATATTACACAAACACACAGCCCGTACACAGACATATATCACACACACAGCCCATATACAGAGACATATATCACACACACGGCCTGTACACAGACATATATCACACAAACAGCCCGTACACAAGCATATATCACACACCCAGCCCGTACAGACATATGTCACACACACACAGCCCGCACACAGACATATATCACACACACAGCCCGTACAGACATATATCTCACACAGCACGTACACAAACATATATCACACACACAGCCCGTACAGACGTATATCACACACACAGCCCGTAAACAGACATATATAACACCCACAGGCCATACACAGACATATATCACACACACAGTACGTACACAGACATATATCACACACACAACCCGTACAGACATATATCACACACACAACCCGTACACAGACATATATCACACACACAGTCCTTGCACAGGCATATATCACACTAACACACAGCCCGTACACAGACATATATCACACACGCAGCCTGTACACAGATAATATATCACACACACACAGCCCATACACAGACATATCACACACGCAGCCCGTACACAGATATATATAACACACACAGCCCGCACACAGACATATATCACACACACGGCCCGTACACAGACATATATCACACACCGGGCCCGTACACAGACGTATATCACACACACAGCCCGTACACAAGCATATATCACACACCCAGCCCGTACACAGACATATGTCACACACACACAGCCCGCACACAGACATATATCACACACACAGCCCGTACACAGACATATAACTCACACTGCCCGTACACAGATATATATCACACACACACAGCCTGCACACAGACATATATCACACTCACAGCCCGTACACAGACATATATCACACTCACAGCCCGTACACAGACATATATCACACACACACACTTCCCGTACAGACACATAACTCACACTGCCCGTACACAGATATATATCACACACACACAACCCGTACACAGACATATATAACACCCACAGTCCATACACAGACGTATATCACACACACAGCCCGTACACAAACATATATCACACACACAGCCCGTACAGACGTATATCACACACACAGCCCGTAAACAGACATGTATAACAACCACAGGCCATACACAGACATATATCACACACACAACCCGTACACAGACACAGATCACACACACACACAGCTCCTACACAGACATATATCACACACACAGTCCGTACAGACATATATCTCACACAGTCCTTACACAGACATATATCACACACACAGTCCGTACACATACATATCACACACGCAGCCCGTACACAGGCAGCCTGTACACAGACATATATCGCACACAAGCAGCCTGTACACAGACATATATCGCACACAGCCCATACACAGACATATATCACACACAACCTGTACAGACATATATCACACACACAGCCCGTACAGACATATATCACACACACAGCCCGTACAGACATATATCTCACACATACACAGCCAGCCCGTACACAGACATATATCGCACACACAGCCCGTACACAGGCAGCCTGTACACAGACATATATCGCACACAGCCCATACACAGACATATATCACACACAACCTGTACAGACATATATCACACACACAGCCCGTACAGACATATATCACACACACAGCCCGTACAGACATATATATCTCACACACACACACACACAGCCCGTACACAGCCATATATCACACACACAGCCCATACACAGACATATATCACACACACAGCCTGTACACAGACATATATCACACACACAGCCCGGACACAGACATATATCACACAAACAGCCCGTACACAGGCATATATCACACACACAGCCCGTACACAGATATATATTACACAGCCTGTACAGACATATATCACACACGCAGCCCGTACAGACATATATCACACATGCAGCCCGTACAGACATATATCTCACACACACACACAGCCCATACAGACAGCCCGTACAGACACATATCGCACAAACAGCCCGTACAGACAGCCTGTACACAGCCATATATCACGTAGACATATATCACACACACAGACCGTACACAGACATATCACACACACAGTCCGTACACAGACATAATCACACACACAGCCCGTACAGACAAATATCACACACACAGTCCGTAGGCATACAAATTGGCAGGAAATAGCAGCGAACCCGGGGACTGGGAGAAATTTAGAACTCAGCAGAGGAGGACAAAGGGTTTGATTAGGGCAGGGAAAATGGAGTACGAGAAGAAGCTTGCAGGGAACATTAAGACGGATTGCAAAAGTTTCTATAGATATGTAAAGAGAAAAAGGTTAGTAAAAACAAACGTAGGTCCCCTGCAGTCAGAATCAGGGGAAGTCATAACGGGGAACAAAGAAATGGCGGACCAATTGAACAAGTACTTTGGTTCGGTATTCACTGAGGAGGACACAAACAACCTTCCGGATATAAAAGGGGTCGGAGGGTCTAGTAAGGAGGAGGAACTGAGGGAAATCCTTATTAGTCAGGAAATTGTGTTGGGGAAATTGATGGGATTGAAGGCCGATAAATCCCCAGGGCCTGATGGACTGCATCCCAGAGTACTTAAGGAAGTGGCCTTGGAAATAGTGGATGCATTGACAGTCATTTTCCAACATTCCATTGACTCTGGATCAGTTCCTATGGAGTGGAGGGTAGCCAATGTAACCCCACTTTTTAAAAAAGGAGGGAGAGAGAAAACAGGGAATTACAGACCGGTCAGCCTGACATCGGTAGTGGGTAAAATGATGGAATCAATTATTAAGGATGTCATAGCAGTGCATTTGGAAAGAGGTAATATGATAGGTCCAAGTCAACATGGATTTGTGAAAGGGAAATCATGCTTGACAAATCTTCTGGAATTTTTTGAGGATGTTTCCAGTAGAGTGGACAAGGGAGAACCAGTTGATGTGGTATATTTGGACTTTCAGAAGGCTTTCGACAAGGTCCCACACAAGAGATTAATGTGCAAAGTTAAAGCACATGGGATTGGGGGTAGTGTGCTGACATGGATTGAGAACTGGTTGTCAGACAGGAAGCAAAGAGTAGGAGTAAATGGGGACTTTTCAGAATGGCAGGCAGTGACTAGTGGGGTACCGCAAGGTTCTGTGCTGGGGCCCCAGCTGTTTACACTGTACATTAATGATTTAGACGAGGGGATTAAATGTAGTATCTCCAAATTTGCGGATGACACTAAGTTGGGTGGCAGTGTGAGCTGCAAGGAGGATTCTATGAGGCTGCAGAGCGACTTGGATAGGTTAGGTGAGTGAGCAAATGCATGGCAGATGAAGTATAATGTGGATAAATGTGAGGTTATCCACTTTGGTGGTAAAAACAGAGAGACAGACTATTATCTGAATGGTGACAGATTAGGAAAAGGGGAGGTGCAAAGAGACCTGGGTGTCATGGTACATCAGTCATTGAAGGTTGGCATGCAGGTACAGTAGGCGGTTAAGAAAGCAAATGGCATGTTGGCCTTCATAGCGAGGGGATTTGAGTACAAGGGCAGGGAGGTGTTGCTACAATTGTACAGGGCCTTGGTGAGGCCACACCTGGAGTATTGTGTACAGTTTTGGTCTCCTAACCTGAGGAAGGACATTCTTGCTATTGAGGGAGTGCAGCGAAGGTTCACCAGACTGATTCCCGGGATGGCGGGACTGACCTATCAAGAAAGACTGGATCAACTGGGCTTGTATTCACTGGAGTTCAGAAGAATGAGAGGGGACCTCATAGAAACGTTTAAAATTCTGACGGGGTTAGACATGTTAGATGCAGGAAGAATGTTCCCAATGTTGGGGAAGTCCAGAACCAGGGGACACAGTCTAAGGATAAGGGGGAAGCCATTTAGGACCGAGATGAGGAGGAATTTCTTCACCCAGAGAGTGGTGAACCTGTGGAATTCTCTACCACAGAAAGTTGTTGAGGCCAATTCACTAAATATATTCAAAAAGGAGTTAGATGAAATCCTTACTACTAGGGGAATCAAGGGGTATGGTGAGAAAGCAGGAATGGGGTACTGAAGTTGCATGTTCAGCCATGAACTCATTGAATGGCGGTGCAGGCTAGAAGGGCCGAATGGCCTACTCCTGCACCTATTTTCTATCTTTCTATGTTTCTATATCACACACACAGCCCGTACACAGACACATATCACACACACACAGCCCGTACACAGACATATATTATACACCCAGCCCGTACACAGACATATGTCACACACACACTGCCCGTACACACATATATATCACACACACAGCCCATACAGACATATAACTCACACTGCCCGTACACAGATATATATCACACACACACAACCCGTACACAGACATATATAACAACCACAGGCCATACACAGACGTATATCACACACACAGCCCGTACACAAACATATATCACACACACAGCCCGTACAGACGTATATCACACACACAGCCCGTAAACAGACATATATAACACCCACAGGCCATACACAGACATATATCACACACACAGCCCGTACACAGACACAGATCACACACACACACAGCCCCTACACAGACATATATCACACACACAGCCAATGCACAGACAGATATCACACACACAGTCCGTACAGACATATATCTCACACACACACTGCCCATACACAGACAGCCCGTACACAGACATATATCGCACACACAGGCCGTACACTGGCATATATCACACACACAGTCCGTACACAGACATATATCACACACACAGCCCGTACACAGACATATATCAAACACACAGGCCGTACACAGGCATATATCACACACACAGTCCGTACACAGACATATATCACACAAACAGCCCGTACACAGACATATATCACATACAAACAGCCCGTACAGACATATATCTCACACATACACAGCCAGCCCGTACACAGACATATATCGCACACACAGGCCGTACACAGGCATGTATCACACACACAGCCCATACACAGACATATATCACACACAGCCTGTACAGACATATATCACACACACACAGCCCATACAGACATATATCACACACACAGCCCATACACAGACATATATCACACACAGCCTGTACAGACATATATCACACACACACAGCCCGTACAGACATATATCACACACACAGCCCGTACACAGACATATATCACACACACAGCCTGTACACAGATATATATCACACACACAGCCCGGACACTGACATATATCACACAAACAGCCCGTACACAGACATATATCACACACACAGTCCGTACAGACATATCACACACACGCAGCCCGTACACAGACATATATCACACACGCAGCCCGCACACAGACATATATCACACACACACAGCCCGTACACAGACATATATCACACACAGGCCGTACACAGATATATATCACACACACACAGCCTGTACACAGACATATATCGCACGCACAGGCCGTACACAGGCATATATCACACACACAGCCCATACACAGACATATATCGCACGCACAGGCCGTACACAGGCATATATCACACACACAGCCCGTACACAGATATATATTACACAGCCTGTACAGACATATATGACACACGCAGTCCGTACAGACATATATCACACACGCAGTCCGTACAGACATATATCTCACACACACACACAGCCCGTACAGACATATATCGCACAAACAGCCCGTACAGACAGCCTGTACACAGCCATATATCACGTAGACATATATCACACACACAGCCCGTACACAGACATATCACACACACAGTCCGTACACAGACATATCACACACACAGTCCGTACACAGACATATCACACACACAGTCCGTACACAGACATAATCACACACACAGCCCGTACAGACAAATATCACACACACAGTCCGTAGGCATACAAATTGGCAGGAAATAGCAGCGGACCCGGGGACTGGGAGAAATTTAGAACTCAGCAGAGGAGGACAAAGGGTTTGATTAGGGCAGGGAAAATGGAGTATGAGTAGAAGCTTGCAGGGAACATTAAGACGGATTGCAAAAGTTTCTATAGATATGTAAAGAGAAAAAGGTTAGTAAAAACAAACGTAGGTCCCCTGCAGTCAGAATCAGGAGAAGTCATAACGGGGAACAAAGAAATGGCGGACCAATTGAACAAGTACTTTGGTTCGGTATTCACTGAGGAGGACACAAACAACCTTCCGGATATAAAAGGGGTCGGAGGGTCTAGTAAGGAGGAGGAACTGAGGGAAATCCTTATTAGTCGGGAAATTGTGTTGGGGAAATTGATGGGATTGAAGGCCGATAAATCCCCAGGGCCTGATGGACTGCATCCCAGAGTACTTAAGGAGGTGGCCTTGGAAATAGTGGATGCATTGACAGTCATTTTCCAACATTCCATTGACTCTGGATCAGTTCCTATGGAGTGGAGGGTAGCCAATGTAACCCCACTTTTTAAAAAAGGAGGGAGAGAGAAAACAGGGAATTACAGACCGGTCAGCCTGACATCGGTAGTGGGTAAAATGATGGAATCAATTATTAAGGATGTCATAGCAGTGCATTTGGAAAGAGGTAATATGATAGGTCCAAGTCAACATGGATTTGTGAAAGGGAAATCATGCTTGACAAATCTTCTGGAATTTTTTGAGGATGTTTCCAGTAGAGTGGACAAGGGAGAACCAGTTGATGTGGTATATTTGGACTTTCAGAAGGCTTTCGACAAGGTCCCACACAAGAGATTAATGTGCAAAGTTAAAGCACATGGGATTGGGGGTAGTGTGCTGACATGGATTGAGAACTGGTTGTCAGACAGGAAGCAAAGAGTAGGAGTAAATGGGGACTTTTCAGAATGGCAGGCAATGACTAGTGGGGTACCGCAAGGTTCTGTGCTGGGGCCCCAGCTGTTTACACTGTACATTAATGATTTAGACGAGGGGATTAAATGTAGTATCTCCAAATTTGCGGATGACACTAAGTTGGGTGACAGTGTGAGCTGCAAGGAGGATTCTATGAGGCTGCAGAGCGACTTGGATAGGTTAGGTGAGTGGGCAAATGCATGGCAAATGAAGTATAATGTGAATAAATGTGAGGTTATCCACTTTGGTGGTAAAAACAGAGAGACAGACTATTATCTGAATGGTGACAGATTAGGAAAAGGGGAGGTGCAAAGAGACCTGGGTGTCATGGTACATTAGTCATTGAAGGTTGGCATGCAGGTACAGCAGGCGGTTAAGAAAGCAAATGGCATGTTGGCCTTCATAGCGAGGGGATTTGGGTACAAGGGCAGGGAGGTGTTGCTACAATTGTACAGGGCCTTGGTGAGGCCACACCTGGAGTATTGTGTACAGTTTTGGTCTCCTAACCTGAGGAAGGACATTCTTGCTATTGAGGGAGTGCAGCGAAGGTTCACCAGACTGATTCCCGGGATGGCGGGACTGACCTATCAAGAAAGACTGGATCAACTGGGCTTGTATTCACTGGAGTTCAGAAGAATGAGAGGGGACCTCATAGAAACGTTTAAAATTCTGACGGGGTTAGACAGGTTAGATGCAGGAAGAATGTTCCCAATGTTGGGGAAGTCCAGAACCAGGGGACACAGTCTAAGGATAAGGGGGAAGCCATTTAGGACCGAGATGAGGAGGAATTTCTTCACCCAGAGAGTGGTGAACCTGTGGAATTCTCTACCACAGAAAGTTGTTGAGGCCAAATCACTAAATATATTCAAAAAGAAGTTAGATGAAGTCCTTACTACTAGGGGAATCACAGGGTATGGTGAGAAAGCAGGAATGGGGTACTGAAGTTGCATGTTCAGCCATGAACTCATTGAATGGCGGTGCAGGCTAGAGGGGCCGAATGGCCTACTCCTGCACCTATTTTCTATGTTTCTATGACATATATCACACACGCAGCCCATACAGACATATATCACACACACAGCCCGTACACAGACATATCACACACAAACAGCCCGTACAAACATATATCACACACACAGCCCGTATACAGACATATCACACACAGTCCATACAGACATATCACACACACACACAGCCCGTACACAGACATATATCTCACACACACAGGCCATACACAGGCATATATATATCACACAGCCCGTACTCAGACATATATCACACAAACACAGCCCGTACACAGCCATATATCACACACAGTCCATACAGACATATATCACACGCACACAGCCAGTACACGGACATATATCACACGCACACAGCCCGTACACAGACATATATCGTGTACACAGGCATATATATCACACACAGCCAGTACTCAAACATATATCACACAAACACAGCCCGTACACAGACATATATCACACACACAGGTTTCCAATTTACCGACATCAGACGCGCTCAGGCCTTTGGGAAGCTCGTGGATTCAAATCAGGAACCACGTGACTGTCGAGGCCCCGTCTCCGACTGTGGGAGTGGGCGGGGCGATGCTGGAGCTTTGCCGGGCAGCGATTGGTGCGGCAAGCTCTCAATCAGCTGCTTTCACCCAATAGCAGCGACGGGGCACATCTACCCCTTCAGCGCAATATGCGCATGCACTTGATCCCCGGATGCTGACGGTTGGCGAAGGGAGAAAAATGGCGGAAATTTAGCGAAAGGGGGATTGGAGCCTCTGAGGGTGAGTGTCCCGGGGAGAGAGGGAGCCGGGGGCTGAGGGTGAGTGTCCCGGGGGGGAGAAGGAGAGGGAGCCGGGGGCTGAGGGAGAGTGTCCCGGGGGGGAGAGGGAGCCGTGGGCTGAGGGTGAGTGTCTCGGGGGGTAGAGGGAGCCGGGGGCTGAGGGAGAGTGTCCAGGGGGGGAGAAGGAGAGGGAGCCGGGGGCTGAGGGAGCGTGTCCCGGGGGGAGAGGGAGCCGTGGGCTGAGGGTGAGTGTCTCGGGGGGAGAGGGAGCCGTGGGCTGAGGGTGAGTGTCTCGGGGGGAGAAGGAGAGGGAGCCGGGGGGCTGAGGGTGAGTGTCCCGGGGGAGAAGGAGAGGGAGCCGGGGGCTGAGGGTGAGTGTCTCGGGGGGGAGAGGGAGCCGGGGGCTGAGGGAGAGTGTCCCGGGGGGAGAAGGAGAGGGAGCCGGGGGGCTGAGGGTGAGTGTCCCGGGGGAGAAGGAGAGGGAGCCGGGGGCTGAGGGAGCGTGTCCCGGGGGCTGAGGGTGAATGTCCCGGGGGGAGAAGGAGAGGGAGCCGGGGGCTGAGGGTGGGTGTCCCGGGGAGAGAGGGAGCCGGGGGCTGAGGATGAGTGTCCCGGGGGGCGAAGGAGAGGGAGCCGGGGGCTGAGGGTGAGTGTCCCGGGGGAGAAGGAGAGGGAGCCGGGGTCTGAGGGTGAGTGTCCCGGGGTCTGAGGGTGAGGGAGCCGGGGGGCTGAGGGAGAGGGAGCCGGGGGGCTGAGGGAGAGTGCCCCGGGGAGAGAGGGAGAGGGCGCCGGGGGCTGAGGGAGAGTGTCCCGGGGGGAGAGGGAGCCGGGGGCTGAGGGTGAATGTCCCGGGGGGAGAAGGAGAGGGAGCCGGGGGCTGAGGGTGAGTGTCCCCGGGGGCTGAGGGAGAGTGTCCCCGGGGGAGAGGGAGCCGGGGTCTGAGGGTGAGTATCCCGGGGGTAGACCCTTTCACGAGACCCTTTCTCTGTTTATATTACACCCGACCCTGTCCCTGTTTATATTACACCGGACCCTGTCCCTGTTTATATTACACCGGACCCTGTCCCTGTTTATATTACGCTAGACCCTGTCTCATTTATATTACGCTAGACCCTGTCTCTGTTGATATTACACTGGACCCAGTCCCTGTTTATATCGCACTAGACAAAGTATCTGTTAATATTGCATACTCCCTGTCTCTGTTCATTATACGAGACGCTGTATAATGAACAGTGACAGGGAGTAATGTAACATGAACAGATATACAGTTTATACTGCGCAAGACACTCTCACTCTTTATATTACACTCACTCTGTCTCTGTTTATATTACATAGAAGCTGACTCTGTTTATATTACAAAGAACCTGTCTCTGTTTATATGACACTGGACTCTGGCCCTGTTTAAATTACACTGGATTCTGTCTCTGTTTATGAAGCACAAAACCGTGTCCCTGTTTATGTTACACTAGCCCCTGGCCTTATTTATATTACACTAGTCCCTGTCTCTGTTTATATTACACGAGACCCTCTCTCTGTTTATATTACACAAGAACCTGTCTCTGTTTATATTATACCGGACCCTGTCCCTGTTTATATTACACTGGGCCCTGTCTCTGTTTATATTACACTGGACCCTGTCTGTTTATATTACACTGGACCATGTCTTTGTTTATATTACACTGGATCTTGTCTCTGTTTATATTACACTGGGCCCAGTTTCTGTTTATATTACACTGCAGTCTGTCTCTGTTTATGAAGCACGACACTGTGTCCCTGTTTATATTGCACTAGCCCCTGTCTCTGTTTATATTACACTGGACCCTGTCCCTGTTTATATTACACTGGACACTGTCCCTGTTTATATTACACTGGACCCTGTCCCTGTTTATATTACACTGGACCCTGTTCCTGTTTATATTACACTAGACCCTGTCCCTGTTTAAATTACACTGAAGTCTGTCTCTGTTTATGAAGCACGACACCGTGTCCCTATTTGTGTAATACTGGCCCCTGGCCATGTTTATATTACACTTGACCCTGTCTCTGTTTATATTACACTGGACCCTGTCACTGTTTATATTGCACTGGACCCTGTTCCTGTTTAAATTACACTGGAGTCGGTCTCTGTTTATGAAGCACGATATCGTGTCCCTGTTTATATTGCACTCGGCCCTGTATCTATTTATATTACACCGGATCCTGTCTCTGTTTATATTACACTAGACCCTGTCGCTGTTTATATTACACTAGACCCTGTCTCTGTTTATATTACACTGGACCCTGTCTCTGTTTATATTCCTGTTTATATTACACCAGACCCTGTCTCCGTTAATATTACACTGGAACTTGTCTCTGTTTATATTATACGAGTCCCTGTTTATATTACACTAGACCCTGTCTCTGTTTATATTCCTGTTTATATTACGCCAGACCCTGTCTCTGTTGATATTACACTGGACCCTGTCCCTGTTTAGATTGCACTAGGCCCTGTCTCTGTTTATATTACACAAGATCCTGTCTCTGTTTATCTTGCACTCGATCCTGTCTCTGTTTATGTTACACTAGACCCTGCCTCTGTTTATATTACGCTAGGCCCTGTCTCTGTTTATATTACACTAGGCCCTGTCTCTGTTTATAGGCCCTGTCTCTCTTTATATTACACCAGGCCCTGTCTCTGTTTATATTACACCAGACCCTGTCCCTGTATATATTACACTAGATCCTGTCTCTTTTTATATTACACTAGACCCTGTCTCTGTTTATGTTACACTGGACCCTGTCTCTGTTTATATTACACTGGACCATGTCTCTGTTTATATTACACTAGACCTTGTCTCTGTTTATATTACACTGGACCATGTCTCTGTTTATATTACACTAGACCCTGTCTCTTTTTATATTACACTGGACCATGTCACTGTTTATATTGCACTAGACCCTGTCCCTGTTTATATTACACTAGACCCCGTCTCTGTTTATATTCCTGTTTATATTACACCAGACCCTGTCTCTGTTTATATTACACTGGACCCTGTCTCTATTTATATTATACGAGTCCCTGTTTATATTACACTAGACCCTGTCTCTGTTTATATTCCTGTTTATATTACACCAGACCCTGTCTCTGTTTATATTACACTAGACCCTGTCTCTCTTTATATTACACAAGATCCTGTCTCTGTTTATCTTGCACTAGATCCTGTCTCTGTTTAAATTACACTGGAGTCGGTCTCTGTTTATGAAGCACGACATCGTGTCCCTGTTTATATTGCACTCGGCCCTGTATCTA
Organism: Pristiophorus japonicus; assembly: GCF_044704955.1. Lineage (NCBI taxonomy): Eukaryota > Metazoa > Chordata > Chondrichthyes > Pristiophoridae > Pristiophorus > Pristiophorus japonicus. The sequence goes on from NC_091985.1 coordinate 176,868,292, forward strand.
TTTATATTACACCGTATCCTGTCTCTGTTTATATTACACTAGACCCTGTCGCTGTTTATATTACACTAGACCTTGTCTCTGTTTATATTACACTGGACCCTGTCTCTGTTTATATTCCTGTTTATATTACACCAGACCCTGTCTCTGTTTATATTACACTGGAACTTGTCTCTGTTTATATTATACGAGTCCCTGTTTATATTACACTAGACCCTGTCTCTGTTTATATTACACTGGACCCTGTCCCTGTTTAGATTGCACTAGGCCCTGTCTCTGCTTATATTACACAAGATCCTGTCTCTGTTTATCTTGCACTCGATCCTGTCTCTGTTTATGTTACACTAGACCCTGCCTCTGTTTATATTACGCTAGGCCCTGTCTCTGTTTATATTACACTTGGCCCTGTCTCTGTTTATAGGCCCTGTCTCTCTTTATATTACATGAGATCGTGTCTCTGTTTATATTACACTAGACCCTGTCCCTGTATATATTACACGAGATCGTGTGTCTGTTTATGTTACACCAGACCCTGTCCCTGTTTATATTGCTCTGGACCCTGTCCCTGTTTATATTACTCTGGACCTTGTCTCTGTTGAGATTACAATCGACCCTGTCTCTGTTTATATTACACTTGACCCTGTCTCTTTTCATATTACACTCGACACTGTCTCTGTTTATATTGCACTGAACCCTATCTCTGTTTATATTGCACTGGACCCTGTCTCTGTTTATATTACACTGGACCCTGTCTCTGTTTATATTACACTGGACCCTTTCTCTGTTTATATTACACTAGACCCTGTCCCTGTTTATATTACACTAGATCCTGTCTCTTTTTATATTACACTCGACCCTGTCTCTGTTTATGTTACACTGGACCCTGTCTCTTTTCATATTACACTAGACCCTGTCTCTATTTATATTGCACTGAACACTGTCTCTGTTTATATTGCACTGAACCCTGTCTCTGTTTATATTGCACTGAATGCTGTCTCTGTTTATATTACACTGGACCATGTCTCTGTTTATATTGGACAAGATCCTGTCCCTGTTTATATTACACTGGACCATGTCTCTTTTCATTTAAACTAGACCATGTCTCTGTTTATATTGCACTGGACCCTGTCTCTGTTTATATTACACCGGACCCTGTCTCTGTTTATATTACGCTGGACCCTGTCCCTGTTTATATTATACTGGGCCCTGTCCCTGTTTATATTACACTGGACCCTTTCTCTGTTTATATTACACTGGACCCTGTCCCATAGAAACATAGAAAATAGGTGCAGGAGTAGGCCATTCGGCCCTTCTAGCTTGCACCGCCATTCAATGAGTTCATGGCTGAACATTCAACTTCAGTACCCCATTCCTGCTTTCTCGCCATACCCCTTGATCCCCCTAGCAGTAAGGACCTCATCTAACTCCTTTTTGAATATATTTAGTGAATTGGCCTCAACAACTTTCTGTGGTAGAGAATTCCACAGGTTCACCACTCTCTGGGTGAAGAAGTTCCTCCGCATCTCGGTCCTAAATGGCTTACCCCTTATCCTTAGACTGTGACCCCTGGTTCTGGACTTCCCCAACATTGGGAACATTCTTCCTGCATCTAACCTGTCTAACCCCGTCAGAATTTTATATGTTTCTATGAGGTCCCCTCTCATTCTTCTGAACTCCAGTGAATACAAGCCCAGTTGATCCAGTCTTTCTTGATAGGTCAGTCCCGCCATCCCGGGAATCAGTCTGGTGAACCTTCGCTGCACTCCCTCAATAGCAAGAATGTCCTTCCTCAGGTTAGGAGACCAAAACTGTGCACAATACTCCAGGTGTGGCCTCACCAAGGCCCTGTACAATTGTAGTAACACCTCCCTGCCCCTGTACTCAAATCCCCTTGCTATGAAGGCCAACATGCCATTTGCTTTCTTAACCGCCTGCTGCACCTGCATGCCAACCTTCAATGACTGATGTACCATGACACCCAGGTCTCTTTGCACCTCCCCTTTTCCTAATCTGTCACCATTCAGATAATAGTCTGTCTCTCTGTTTTTACCACCAAAGTGGATAACCTCACATTTATCCACATTATACTTCATCTGCCATTCATTTGCTCACTCACCTAACCTATCCAAGTCGCTCTGCAGCCTCACAGCATCCTCCTCGCAGCTCACACTGCCACCCAACTTAGTGTCATCCGCAAATTTGGAGATACTACATTTAATCCCCTCATCTAAATCATTAATGTACAGTGTAAACAGCTGGGGCCCCAGCACAGAACCTTGCGGTACCCCACTAGTCACTGCCTGCCATTCTGAAAAGTACCCATTTACTCCTACTCTTTGCTTCCTGTCTGACAACCAGTTCTCAATCCATGTCAGTACACTACCCCCAATCCCATGTGCTCTAACTTTGCACATCAATCTCTTGTGTGGGACCTTGTCGAACGCCTTCTGAAAGTCCAAATATACCACATCAACTGGTTCTCCCTTATCCACTCTACTGGAAACATCCTCAAAAAATTCCAGAAGATTTGTCAAGCATGATTTCCCTTTCACAAATCCATGCTGACTTGGACCTATCATGTCACCTCTTTCCAAATGCACTGCTATGACATCCTTAATAATTGATTCCATCATTTTACCCACTACCGATGTCAGGCTGACCGGTCTATAATTCCCTGTTTTCTCTCTCCCTCCTTTTTTAAAAAGTGGGGTTACATTGGCTACCCTCCACTCCATAGGAACTGATCCAGAGTCAATGGAATGTTGGAAAATGACTGTCAACGCATCCACTATTTCCAAGGCCACCTCCTTAAGTACTCTGGGATGCAGTCCATCAGGCCCTGGGGATTTATCGGCCTTCAATCCCATCAATTTCCCCAACACAATTTCCCGGCTAATAAGGATTTCCCTCAGTTCCTCCTCCTTACTAGACCCCCCGACCCCTTTTATAACCGGAAGGTTGTTCGTGTCCTCCTTCGTGAATACCGAACCAAAGTACTTGTTCAATTGGTCCGCCATTTCTTTGTTCCCAGTTATGACTTCCCCTGATTCTGACTGCAGGGGACCTACATTTGTCTTTACTAACCTTTTTCTCTTTACATATCTATAGAAACTTTTGCAATCCGTCTTAATGTTCCCTGCAAGCTTCTTCTCATACTCCATTTTCCCTGCCCTAATCAAACCCTTTGTCCTCCTCTGCTGAGTTCTAAATTTCTCCCAGTCCCCAGGTTCGCTGCTATTTCTGGCCAATTTGTATGCCACTTCCTTGGCTTTAATACTATCCCTGATTTCCCTTGATAGCCACGGTTGAGCCACCTTTTATTTCTATGCCAGACAGGAATGTACAATTGTTGTAATTCATCCATACGGTCTCTAAATGTCTGCCATTGCCCATCCACTGTCAACCCCTTAAGTATCATTCGCCAATCCATCTCAGCCAATTCACGCCTCATACCTTCAAAGTTAGCCTTCTTTAAGTTCTGGACCATGGTCTCTGAATTAACTGTTTCATTCTCCATCCCTGTTTATATTACGCTGGACCTTCTCCCTGTTTATATTACGCTGGACCTTCTCCCTGTTTATATTGCACTTGAACCTGTGTCTGTTTATATTAAGCTCGTACCTGTCTCTGTTTATATTACACGAGTCCCTATCCCTGTTTATGTTACACTAGACCCTGTCTCTGTTTATATTCCTGTTTATATTACACTGGACCCTGTCCCTGTTTATTTTATACTCGACCCTGTCCCAGTTTGTATCACACATGACCCTGTCTTTGTCGATATTACACTGGACCCTATCCCTGTTTATATTACACTGGACCCTGTCCCTGTTTATATTACACTGGACCCTGTCCCTGTTTATATTGCACTCTGCCCTTTCTCTGTTAATATTACACGAGTCCAGATCCCTGTTTATGTTACACTAGACCCTGTCTCTGTTTATATTCCTGATAATATTACACTGGACCCTGTCCCTGTTTATATTACACTGGACCCTGTCCCTGTTTATATTACACTGGACCCTGTCCCTGTTTATATTACACTGGACCCTGTCCCTGTTTATATTACACTGGACCCTGTCACTGTTTATATTACACTGGACCCTGTCACTGTTTATATTACACTGGACCCTGTCACTGTTTGTATTACACTGGACCCTGTCTCTGTTGAAATTACACTGGACCCTGTCCCTTGTTAAATTACACTCGACCCTGTCTCTGTTTATGTTACACTAGGCCCTGTCTCTGTTTATATTACACGAGGCCCTGTCTCTGTTTATAGGCCCTGTCTCTGTTTATATTACACCATGCACTGTCCCTGTTGGTATCACACTAGACCCTGTTCCTGTTTATATCACACTCGACCCTGTCCCTGTTTATTTCACACTAGACCCCGTCCCTGTTTGTATCACGCTGGACCCTGTCTTTGTTTATTTTGCACTAGATCCTGTCCCTGTTTATATTACGCTGGACCCCGTCCCTGTTTATATTACGTTGGACCCTGTCCCTGTTTATATTACGCTGGACCCTGTCCCTGTTTATATTACGCTGGACCCTGTCCCTGTTTATATTACGCTGGACCCTGTCCCTGTTTATATTACGCTGGACCCTGTCCATGTTTATATTACGCTGGACCCTGTCCCTGTTTATATTATGCTGGACAATGTTCCTGTTTATATTACGCTGGATCGTGTCCCTGTTTATATTACGCTGGACCCTGTCCCTGTTTATATTACACTAGACCCTGTCCCTGTTTCTATCACACTGGACCCGGTCTCTGTTTATATTACACTGGACCCGGTCTCTGTTTATATTACACTGGACCCGGTCTCTGTTAATGTCACACTAGATCCTGTCCCTGTTTATATTACACTAGACCCTGTCTGTGTTTATATTACACGGGACCCTGCCCCTGTTTATATTACGATGGACCCTGTCCCTGTTTATATTATGCTCGACCTTGTCCTTGTTTATATTACGCTCAACCCTGTCCCTGTTTATTTTACGCTCAACCCTGTCCCCTGTTTATATTGCACTCGAACCGGTCTCTGTTTATATTACACTCGAACCTGTCCCTGTTTATATCACACTGGACCCTGTCCCTGTTTATATTACACTAGACTATGTCTCTGTTTATATTACACTCAACTATGTCTCTGTTTATATTACACAAGACCCTGTCCCTGTTTATATTGCACGAGACCCTGTCCCTGTTTATATTGCACTCGGCCCTGTCTCTGTTTATATTGCACAAGACCCTGTCTCTGTTCATATTACACTCGATTCTGTCTCTGTTTATCTTACACGAGACCTTGTCTCTATTTATATTACACTAGGCCCGGTCTCTGTTTATATTGCACTCGGCCCGGTCTCTGTTTATATTGCACTCGGCCCGGTCTCTGTTTATATTACACTAGGCCCTGTCTCTGTTTATAATCACTAGATCCTGTCTCTGTTTATATTGCACTCGACCCTGTTTCTGTTTACATTACACTCGACTCTGTCTCTGTTTATATTGCTCTAGTCCCTGTCGCTTTTTATATTACGCTACACCCTGTCCCTGTTTATATTACATTAGACCCTGTCTATGTTTATATTACCCTAAACAGTACCAAAGAGTGACTGACGGTGTCTGTCCTACACACAGCTGTCAATCCTACACTGACACACACTGCCATAGAGTGAGTGGCAGTGTCTGTCCTATACACACCTGTCAATCACTCACTGACACACAGTACCAGAGAGTGAGTGACAGTGTCTGTCCTGTACACACCTGTCAATCCTACACTGACACACAGTACCACAAAGTGACCGATAAAGTGTCTAGTCTATCCTAATCAAGCAATGTAAAACTATCTCATTGGACCAATGAGTGACAGAAACAATCTCTGTCCCTTTTCACCAGACCAGTGAGTGTAGAACTGAACCCAGCCAGAGTCAGCACCTTCAGGGTGGGGAATCAGTGAATGTGGAACTGAACCCAGCCCGAGTCAGCACCTTCAGGGGAGTGAGAGGGAGGGGAATCAGTGCGTGTAGAACTGAACCCAACCAGTGATGGTCATGATAATTAGGAGCATAGGACAAGCTGCCTTCAGACGTGCGATGTGTTTGAATTTCAGGACAGGCAGGAGGAAGACTCGATGGGGCAGGGATTTACTGCTTTCGAGGAACAAGAGAGGAAAGAATGTTTCATAGAATCTAGAATTGTCTGTTGTGAATTTCTGTCCTGCACTTGCAGTAATGATTTTTGTAAACTCCTTTTCCAGGGTATCAGAAGGGCAGGATTTGCAGACCGGGAACTCAATCCAAACATCACGTCAAGATCTGATGGAATCACTCGATTCACCAGGACCTGAATATCATTGACCTTTGAATGTGGAAGGAGAAATATTTGTCTGTTCTGTCTGGAAACAGATTTCACACATCAGTGTGACTGGAAAAGCACTGAGACACACACATCCGAGTGAGTGTGTTCCAGTGCACTGACTGTGGAAAGAGCTTTAACCAGTTACATTGCCTGACAAAACATCGCACCATTCACAGCGGGGAGAAACTGTACACGTGTTCAGTATGTGGACCAGGCTTCAACTGATCATCCAACCTGGAGAGACACAAGGAGACCCGCAGCATGGAGAAACCGTGGGAATGTGGGGACTGTGGGAAGGGATTCAATTACCAATCTGAGCTGGAAGTTCATCGGCGCAGTCACACTGGGGAGAGGCCGTTTACCTGCTCTGGGTGTGGGAGGGGATTCAGTACATCATCCAACCTGCTGATACCAGCGAATTCACACTGGGGAGAGGCCATTCACCTGCTCCGTGTGTGGGAAGGGATTCCCTCTGTCATCCTGCCTGCTGAGACACCAGCGAATTCACACTGGGGAGAGGCCATTCACCTGCTCCGTGTGTGGGTCGGGATTCCCTGTCTCATCCCACCTGCTGAGACACCAGCGAGTTCACACTGTGGAGAGACCGTTTACCTGCTCCGTGTGTGGGAAGCGATACACTTGCTCATCCCACCTGCTGAGACACCAGCGAGTTCACACTGGGGAGAGGCCATTTACCTGCTCCGAGTGTGGGAAGGGATGCACTCAATTATCCAACCTGCTGACATACCAGCGATTTCACACTGGGGAGAGGCCATTCACCTGCTCTCAGTGTGGGAAGGGATTCCTTGTCTCATCCCACCTGCTGACACACCAGCGAGTTCACACTGGGGTGAGGCAGTTCACTTGGTCCGAGTGTGGGAAGCGATACACTCGCTCATCCCACCTGCTGAGACACCAGCGAGTTCACACTGGGGAGAGGCTATTTACCTGCTCCGAGTTTGGGAAGGGATGCACTCAATTATCCAACCTGCTGAGGCACCAGCGAGTTCACAACTGACTGCAGGGTTTGGATTCTGCTGCTGTCCCAGACTGAATCGTGTCCATTCTGACAGTTGGGCTTGCTTTCTGCTGATACTGATCACCCGTATAATTGGGCTGGAGTTTAATATTTGAGATATTTCACCAAATTAATCAACGGGAATAAGGTCAGATAAAAAAATAACGCTGATTGTGTTTGCATCCATACTTCACTCTTTAAAAAACATAAGAAATAGGAGCAGGAGTCGGCCATCGTCCACTTGAGCCTGCTCTGCCATTTAATAAGATCATGGCTGATCTGATCTTGGGCACAGCTCCACTTCCTTGCCCACTCCCCATAACCCTTCACTCCATTATCGTTCAAAAATCTGTCTATCTCCACCTTAAATCTATTCAATGACCCAGCTTCCACAGCTCTCTGGAGCAGAGAATTCCAAACATTTATGACCCTCTGAGAAAATAAATTTCTCCTCATTTCCATTCTAAATCGGTAACCCCTTATTCTCAAACTATGCCCCCTAGTTCTAGATTTCCCCACGAGAGGAAACATCCTCTCTTCATCTACCTTGTCGAACCCCCTCAGTATCTTTATGAGCTTTTCAATAAGATCATCTCTCATTCTTCTAAACTCCCAATGAGTATAGGCCCAACCTGCTCAACCTTTCTTCATAAGTCAATCCCTTCACCTCAGGAATCAAACTAGTGAAGCTTCTCTGAACTGTCTCCAATGTAAGCATATCCCGCCTTAAATAATTAGATCAAAACTGTACCCAGTACGCTAGGTGTGGCCTCACCAATAACCTGTACAGTTGTAGCTTACTTCTCTGCTTTTATACTCTATCCCCCTTGCAATAAAGGCCAACATTCCATTTGCCTTCCTAATCACTTGCTGTACCTGCATACTGACTTTTTGTGTTTCATGCACAACTACCCCCAGGTCTCTCTGTTGTCGAAATCTCGACCTCCGAAAAGAATGACTCCGACACTTACAGCTCCGGTCGAAGTTTCTTTAATTTACTTGCTCGCAAGGGGTAGGTTACACTCAGTCAAGGGCTAAGTGAACACCTCCGCAATGGTTCAGTTTAACAAGATATTTATACAGTAAAACCCAAGTTATGGCCTCTCCCTGTGTATTGCTCTGTCTCACAGTCATTGAATACAGATAAAGAGTTAATTACTATATCCTGGTCCTGACATGGTATCCAGATATTTCCTTTTGTCAGGGTTATCAGTTGGCCAGCCGGCCATTACTCCATGAGTCATAGGTAATGGGCTATCACCTGTCTTGTATTGTGTCAGGATTGTTCCAATTTCCTGGTCAGTTTATCTGTTTGCATCAAATGGATGAGGTCTCGGAAAGAGATAATGGCTAGAAGATAAGGGTGGGGTGACATGGAACTCCTGTAGTGTAGACAATAGGAAAGCACCATGGGGGGGTACTTGTCTCAGCATGACTTGTCTCCTAGCTGCCTCAAACCAGGTTTAGCTGTTTATGCAAGCTGACTGCTAAAATGCAGAAAGTTCTGGAAGGGCCAGGACTCCATTTTGATCAAAAGGCACACAAATACCGTATGGTATCAGCTTCGATAAAAATACATTTCCACATTCCCCCATTTTGTCCTTCACAAGGACAACTTAATCCATTCTGATCTTGTACAGTCTCTCCATTTCCATTTCCACACAAGAGCCTTCAGCAGTTGTTGTTTCCATAACTCTAGCCGTGGTCTCGGTAGGTAACATAGTTTCTCCCACCCTGGCACAGCAACACTTAACGATGACAAATAATAGATACAGGGCGAAGACTATCAGCAGGAATATGATCAAACCCTGTACCACAGATTTCCCCAGGGCTCCCAACCATCCTGATGCCCAACCCCACAAGGTGATACCGTCCTGGCCAACTGTCTGTTTATACTCTATTACCTTTTTCCTGATTTTTTCAGCTAGACTGCCGATATCTTCTGATTTATCTGGGATATACGTACAGCATTCTTCACCTGTTAATGCGCATGTTCCTCCCTCCTTGGCTAGGAGATAATCTGAGGCCATACGATTTTGGAGAGCCACTGTTCGAATAGCTACCATTTCGTCATTTATCCCTTCAAAGGCTTGGGAATTTGCGTTGGCTACTGATTCCACTAAGTTAGCCAGTTCCCGTAACTGCCATTCGGTCGATGCTATTCCATAGGGTGGCACCATTACCTTGAATATTCCGTTTAGCCACGTCAAATCCCGTTTTAATCTATGACTTCCATAGGCCTCCCTTAGAGTCCTTACTGATCTGATGAGGGGTACCACATACCCTAAGTAACAGGACCCTGTCCAGTTGGCCGGTAACCATAGGTAGGCTTTATGGCCACAAATAAAGTAAGTGCAATTATAGGACGTCAGCTCCTGGTCCTTTCGCACTGTCCCTACTCGAGTGGTCTCACCTTCCCACCCTTCACCTGGGGCTTTGTTATGGACTGTTGTCCAGCCAACGGTTGCTATCTTTCTCTCAGTGGGATTAATTGTGGCTTGCCATTTAATCATTTGGGAACACTTGCTGCGTCCCATTTCTGGTCCTGTAGTCTCATTACTCACTAGGCATATTATACCTTCAGGATTTCCTATTCTGGGAGTAATGCTTAGGAAGGGAGGCTGATGGTTATTATCATAATTGGGCTGGTACCATCCCTGGAAGGCTGTAAGTTTATACCCTGCCGACCTCCATTCTGTTTGCTCCTTCGTTTCTGGTCCCTTAGTTAGTTTTGTCCTATTTTGCACTGTCAACCATTCTACCATTTCTGATTCGTTAAAGGGGACAGACCTCAGGGGAATACCCCCTTCAGAGTGGACAGGTACATGGGAACATATCCAACAACTCGCGAAGTTTCTTTCTTAAGCATACTTATGACTCAGTGCCATAAATACGTTTACGTGCAATTCCCTTCGGTGGCGGGTCTGTACCCCTTGTGTAATCAATAATGTGAAGCAAAACCCTGTCAAGCCCAGCACCATCAGTCCCCATAGTCCATACAGTTCCTTATTCAGTCTTCCTTTTTCTGTTCCTCTGGTTCCTTCTTCCCTTCCTCCTGGTCGGGTGTCCGTTTGCAATGGGATGCGTGGATCCATGTTGGTCTTTCCTTTACCTTGATTGCAGTATTGGTCGCCAGCAAGACCTGGTATGGTCCTTCGAATCTTGGCTGTAGTCTGCTTTTTCTTTTAAAAATCTTGATGTAAACGAATTCCCCTGGCTCCAGGTTATGACACTTCCCTTCCGCTGGCTTGACTTGGGCTTCCTTTACCTGTGAATGAAAGCTGGAAATACATTTGGTTAGTGCAATACAATAATTCAACATATTTTCCTCCATTTTGTGGATGTCCATCTGTTTTGCAGTAAATGGTGCTGTAAAAGGTAGTCGTTGGGGACGTCCCATAACTATCTCATGCGGTGACAGGCCTGTTGTTCTGTTGGTTGCAGATCGCATTACCATCAAAGCTAAGGGCAGCAGTTCTGTCCATTTCAGTCCAGTGTCATTGCATAGTTTTGCCAGTTTATTTTTAAGCATTCCATTATATCTTTCAACAAGTCCAGCTGATTGTGGATGATAACTGCAATGAAAACGTTGATTAATCTGTAAAGCTTTACACATTTCTCTTATAACAGTTCCTGTGAAATGTGACCCGTTATCACTAGAAAGCTTAGCAGGGATTCTGAAGCGCGGTACAATTTCTTTTAACAAACATTTAGCAACAGTAGTGGCATCGGCTTTCTTACATGGAAAGGCTTCAATCCATCTAGGGAACACATCTACAATAACTAATACATACTTGAATCCCATACACATAGGTAATTCAATAAAATCCATTTGTAAATGTACAAAAGGCCCGACTGGATTTGGGTGGGAGGCAGATTCTACTTTTTCCGTCTTACCCGGATTCATTGTTTGACAGGTAACACAATTTTCACAGATTTGTTTTGCAATTGCTGAAATACCTGGTGCATACCAAGTTGCCAAAATATAATCTGCCAATCCCCCTTTGCCCGCATGTGTGAATGTATGAACACATCGGGCAATCCATGGAAGTAAGGATCTGGGGGCCACCAAGCGGCCATCATGGTGAACCCATATTCCTTCTGGATTTTTATAACATTGATCCTTCGTCCAGGTCACCACCTCCTCCATACTGGCCTGTGTCTGAAAGGCCAGCACGTCATTAATAGTGGGTGGCGGGTCTGAGCATTTTTTTTCCTTAGTGGGAACAATGACACCTGCATCCCCCCTTTAGACAGAGCTGCTGACTTAGCTGCATTATCAGCTCTGGCGTTCCCAAGTGCCACCTCATTCGACTGGCCTGTATGTGCTTGGCATTTGATAATGGCAAGTTTCAAGGGGCATTGAATGGCTCGCAGAAGATTTTCCACTTGTTCTGCATTTTTGATAGGGGTTCCTGAAGAAGCCAGGTACCCGCGAATCTTCCAAATTTGTCCATAGTCATGTGATACCCCAAAAGCATACCTGGAGTCAGTGTAGATATTAACTGTGTGTCCTTCAGCCAGAATACAGGCTTGAGTTAACGCAAACAATTCGGCTTGTTGGGCTGAAAAGGAGTCTGGAAGAGAGGCTGTTTCGACAACATTAAACTGAGTTACAATTGCATAAGCCGCTCTAGGTTGGCCGCTATCATTTCGTAGGGCTGATCCGTCAACATAGTACATTAGATCAGGGTTACACATTGGTACATCTGTTAGATTGGTACGTGGTTTAGTCTCTAATTCGGTTACCATTTCACATGAATGGGGTTCGCCGTCTTCTTCCGTGGGGAGTAGAGTGGCTGGATTTAAGGTAGTGATAAGGTTTTGATAAGGTTCGGATTTGATGACCGTTCGACCTCATATTTAGTGGTTCTTGCGGAGGTTAGGTGTTGGGTGGCACACTTAGTAAGTAAAATCTCAACAGAGTGTGGGATATACAAAATGGTCTGATGATTTAGAGTTATTTTCTGAGCCTGTTGCATAATAAGCTGCTGCCAATGAAGGAAGACATCCTGGTAGTCGGCATGCCACTGGGTCTACTGAAATATGCTACCGGTGTGCTGCCTGTCCCCATGTAACTGAGTCAAAACAGATTGTGCAAAACCCGACTTGTGATGCACAAATAAGTTGAATAGCTTAGTGTAATCTGGTAATCCCAAGGCTGGTGCTGAAGTGAGGGACTGCTTAAGGTTCTGGAAAGCATTCCGGGATACTTCATTCCACATCCTTTAAGCATTGTGAGAATATAGTAGATTCATTCACAGCTCGTAGGTCATGGACAAACTTCCATTTGTGTGGGCTTCTGAACTGGACGAATCTGTGTGTTACACGGACTTCTCATTTATGCTTATAGTGATTCACAGATCACAGAATGTAAAGTACTTGTTTTCTAATTTTATTAAAAGGCTTCCAAACCCAAGATTTTTCCAATACACCCAAAATGTTGATCAAGGAGATCACCTGAAATATCTCAAAATCCCAATTCAACTATTATACTGCCACTCTTTATCAAAAAAATCCTCTTACTGAGCTAGAAGCTTTTGTACCAAGATTTTACACCAAGGACAATGAGAGTGTACTCCCCCAGCCTGCACCTCGAGAGACCCACAAAGGCTTTTAAAAAAAAAAAGGCACTACAACTTTTAACCACCGGGACCATGTCTCAACAAACCTATCCTTTGTGCATTTCCGAGCTCCGTAACCTCTCATCCGAATAAATCCACACCTGCGCTTCTAACTTAAAATGTCTTAAACTTCCCACATACAGGACAACACTATGAAGGGTTAAAAAACTTCACTTTGTTTGAAAAAGTGGGTGGAGCTAAAACAAACAGGCAGCTCCACAACCTTTCCAAACAGGTTTCCAGACACAAGGAAGAAACCACAGAAGCACTCTCATTCAAAGACAAGACATTCATGCACTCTTATTCAAAGACAAGACATTCACAAGTCTCTCCATTCAATAAAGCTTTTTCTTTTGCTAGCTTCATTTTTTTATTTGAATCCATAAGTCACTATCAGGTTCTCTTTTTTTTTTACATTTGATTTACTTTCTCTGTTAATTTTACATGGGCTTGAAGAATCGGAACCCAGGCCTTTTCTATTACTGTCCTTTTTTTTTCTACCTGGATATCTGTTTATAAGACACTCCTCGAGACAAGTTGTTCTCTCTAAATTAAATGAACCATCGGGTGGAAATGGCCTGTTTTCACCCTTAGTCCACTTTACCGTTTTTTGTTTCTTTGGTCAATTGAAGACTGACCACAATTCTGGAGCATGACATAGGTTGGTGTGTTTTTTGTGGTGTTTTAACTTGCTCCGGCATCCATTCTGGATGATTAAGATTTTCCACAGTTTCTGATCTCACAATCCTTTCGGCCAACCGAGTTCTCTACGCCCACTTCTCCTGGCCGTTACGTGGCCTGAAAAGGCTCTTAATTTGGGCTCAGTCTGGGTGTGAGAGATATGTTGGCACGAACCAACTGTAGTTGATCAATCAGTTACTGTTTCTTTTCTTAATCAATTCTTGTGTTTTTTTTTTTCCGAATCACAACTTTCCCGAGTGACTCTTCCCGTTTCTCTAATGGCAATGACTCACAAAGGTATTGCACACAACAGTAGTACAAGGACAACAAACAATATTCCCGCGAGTACACAAATCATAACCTTACACCTTATTTAAACAAATTCTCAGTCTGCGTTGTACGCCACTACAGACCGAGTCCTTAACTTATCCAAATAAAAACTGATAAAACTTAAGGTTCCGGACCCAAACTCTTTGATCGATTGCGCTTTCTTTTTTTTCTAGTCTTATCACATAAGAACCCCTTCCGAATTAAAAACAATAAAAATCTTATCACATAAGAACCTGGAACCCTTAGCGCTCCCTTACCTACTGAAACCTTCCCCGGGCTGTTTCGAGATTTTTTCCAGAACCTGTTCTCTTCTGCTGGCGAGCTGAGAAAGAAATGGTTATAAAAAAAAATACCTTTAGCTTTTAAATATCGAGTCTTGTAGATTGCAGTACCTCCCCTGTGGACAACAGATTACATATGCGATTCAACAGTGAAGAAACCTCTTGTGAGCAAAAGGCTCACCTTGTTTGGCCACTGAAGCCTTTCACTGGAGAGGCACTATGCCAGTATCCGTTTTACTCACAGGACAGAGAGTATGCATCTCGGTGGAACCTCCAAGTAATAACTGTCGAAATCTCGACCTCCGAAAAGAATGACTCCGACACTTACAGCTCCGGTCGAAGTTTCTTTAATTTACTTGCTCGCAAGGGGTAGGTTACACTCAGTCAAGGGCTAAGTGAACACCTCCGCAATGGTTCAGTTTAACAAGATATTTATACAGTAAAACCCAAGTTATGGCCTCTCCCTGTGTATTGCTCTGTCTCACAGTCAGTGAATACAGATAAAGAGTTAATTACTATATCCTGGTCCTGACATGGTATCCAGATATTTCCTTTTGTCAGGGTTATCAGTTGGCCAGCCGGCCATTACTCCATGAGTCATAGGTAATGGGTTATCACCTGTCTTGTATTGTGTCAGGATTGTTCCAATTTCCTGGTCAGTTTATCTGTTTGCATCAAATGGATGAGGTCTCGGAAAGAAGATAATGGCTAGAAGATAAGGGTGGGGTGACATGGAACTCCTGTAGTGTAGACAATAGGAAAGCACCATGGGGGGGGGGGGGTACTTGTCTCAGCATGACTTGTCTCCTAGCTGTCTGATGGCCATCAGCCATCTCAAACCAGGTTTAGCTGTTTATGCAAGCTGACTGCTAAAATGCAGAAAGTTCTGGAAGAGCCACGACTCCATTTTGATCAAAAGGCACACAAATACCGTATGGTATCAGCTTAGATAAAAATAAATTTCCACACTGTACTGCAGCACTTTGCAATTTTTCTCCATTTAAATTATAATTTGCTTTTCTAATTTTTCTGCCAAAGTGGATAACCTCACATTTTCCCACATTATACTCCATCTGCCAAATTTTTGCCCACTCACTTAGTCTGTCTATATCCCGTTACAGATTGTTTGTGTCCTCCTCACAATTTGCTTTCCCACCCATCTTTGTATCACCAGGAAACATGGCTACATTAAACTTGATCCCCTCATCCGAGACATTAATATAGATTATAAATAGGTGAGGCCCCAGCACCGATCCCTGCGGCACTTCACCAGTTACTGATTGCCAACCAGAAAATGACCCATTTATCCCAACTCTCTGTTTTCTGTTAGTTAACCAATCCTCTATCCATGCTAATATATTACCCCCAAACCAAGTGAACTTTTATCTTGTCAAATGCCTTCTATCCAGATACACCACATCCACTGGTTGCCCTTATCCACCCTGCTCGTGACATCCTCAAAGTACTCCAGCAAATTTGTGAAATGAGAGTTCCTTTTCATAAAACCATGCTGAATCTGCTCGACTGTATTGTGCTTTTCCAAATCTCCCGCGACTGCTTCCTTAATAACAGACTCCAGCATTTTTCCAATGACAGATGTTAGGCTAATTGATCTATAGATTCCTGCTTTTTGTCTGCCTCCTTTTGTAAGGACAAAGCAGCCCACTTGATTGGCCCTGCATCCACCACATTAAACATTCACTCCCTCCACCACTGGCGCACCGTGGCTGCAGTGTGTAACATCTACAAGATGCACTGCAGCAACTCTCCAAGGCTTCGTTGGCAGCACCTCCCAAACCTGCCACCTAGAAGGACAAGGGCAGCAGGCGCATGGAAACAGCATCACCTGCAAGTTCCCCTCCAAGTTACTCATCATCCTGATTTGGAAATATATCGGCTGTTCCTTCATAGTCGCTGGGTCAAAATCCTGGCACTCCCTCGCTAACAGCACTGTGGGAGCACCTTCACCACATGGACTGCAGCGGTTCAAGAATGCAGCTCACTCTCACTTCTCCGGGTCGATTAGGGATGGACAATATATGCTGACCTGGAGAGGGCAATAAATGCTGGCCTGGAGAGGGCCACCCACATCTGAAGAATGAATAAAGAAAGGAATCAAATTAATCAGAATGCACCAGATTAAAGTGACAATTCATTTGACCCAGACTCATTGGAAGTGAATAGTATTAAGATCGATCCGGAGAAAGGGGCAGGGGAAACACAGATACAAACAGAGACACAAATGTAGGCACACAGACATAAGCACAGACATATATCACGCACACACAAGTAGAGTCATCCCCTCAAACACACACAAAGCCCGTACACAGACATATATTGCACACACAGCCCTACACACATATATCACACACACACAGCCCGTTCACAGATATATATCACACACACACAGCCCGTTTACAAACATATATCACACACACACAGCCCGTACACAGGCATATAATCACACACAGCCTGTACACAGACATATATCTCACACACAGCCCGTACACAGACATATATCACGTACACAGACATATATCACACACACAGCCCGTACACAGCCATCACACACACAGCCCATACACAAACATATATCTCACACACTCACAGCCCGTACACAGACATATACCACAAACACAGCCTGTACACAGACATATATCATACACACAGCCGTACGCAGACATATATCACACACATTAAGCGCGTACAGATATATATGACACACACAGCGCATACAGACATATATTACTTGCCATAGAGGGAGTACAGCGAATGTTCACCAGACTGATTTTTGGGATGGTAGGACTGTCATATGAGAAGAGATTGGGTCGACGAGTCCTGCAGTCACCAGAGTTTAGAAGAATGAGAGGGGATCTCATTGAAACGTATAAAATTCTGACTGGGTTGGATAGATTGGATGCTGGGAAGATGTTTCCCCTGGGTGGGAAGTCCAGAACAAGGGGTTACAGTCTAAGGATATGGGGTCGGAAATTTAGGACCAAGATGAGGAGAATTTTTTGAACCTGTGGAATTCTCTACCACAGAAGACTGTGGAGGCCAAGTCACTGAATATATTTAAGAGGGACTTAGATTTCTAGAAACAAAAGACATCAAGGGGTATGGGAAAAAAGCGGGACTATGGTGTTGAGATAGAGGATCAGCCATGATCATATTGAATGGTGGTGCAGACTCGAAAGGCCGAATGGCCTACTACTGCTCCTAGTTTCTATGTTTCTGTATATCACACATACACAGCCCGTACAGATATATATCACATACTCAGCCCGTACACAGACATATATCACACACACAGCCCGTAGACAGACATATCTCAAACAGACATATCTCACACACTCAGCCCGTACACATACATATATCACACACACAGCCCATACAGATATATATCACATACTCAGCCCGTACACATACATATATCACACACACAGCCCATACAGACATATATCACACACACAGCCCGTACAGACATATATTACACACACAACCTGTACACAGATATACATCACACACACATGCCAGTACACAGACATATATCACACACACAGCCCGTACACAGACATATCTCACACATAGGGGGAGACGCACGAACGACCATTCTCGGGGCCCTCCCCGCTCCTGATGCTAGTTTACATGACGTCACACAGACTGCGTTGCTACGTTACGGACGTCACACGCGCTGGGGCGGTTACGCGGCAGGTTTCAAATCAGGAACCACGTGACTGGGAGCGGCCCCGCCTCTGGCTGTGGGAGTGGGCGGGGCGTTTCTGGAGCTGGGAGCGGCCGCCATTGGTCGGGCTGCTGTTAATTCTCTGTCTTCACCGAATAGTAGCGTCGGATCACATTGATCCCTAAGCGCGCTCTGAACTCCCAATGCGCGTGTCATACATCCCCGGATGTTGACGGTTGGTGAAAGAAAACCAAATGGCGGAAAGTCAGCGGAGAGAGATCGAAGCCGCTGAGGGTGAGTGTTCCCCGGTGAGAGGGAGCCGGGGGCCGGACTGTGGGGAAAGTGCAGGGCCCAGAATGGGAGCGGATCCTCCAGCTGTACCTGCTCTGGGAGTGTTTGATAGGACAGTGTAGAGGGAGCTTTACTGTGCATTAACTTATACACATTGCAGTTTAGGAGAATTGGGTGAACTTATTGAAATATAGAAAATAGGTGCAGGAGTCGGCCATTCGACCCTGCACCACCATTCAATAAGATCATGGCTGATCATTCCCTCAGTACCCCTTTCCTGCTTTCTCTCCATACCCCTTGATCCCCTTTAGCCGTAAGGGCCATATCTAACTCCCTCATGATCGGTCCAAGTCAGCATAGATTTATGAAAGTGAAATCATACTTGTCAAATCTTCTAGAACTTTTTGAGGATGTAACTAGTAGAGTGGACAAGGGAGAACCTGTGGCTGTGGTGTATTTGGACTTTCAAAAAGCTTTTGATAAGGTCCCACACAAGAGATGGTTGTGCAAAATTAAAGCACATGGTATTGGAAGTAATGTACTGACGTGGATAGAGAACTGGTTGGCAGGCAGGAAGCAGAGAATCAGGATAAACGGGTCCTTTTCAGAATGGCAGGCAGTGACTAGTGGGGTGCCGCAGGGCTCAGTGCTGGGACCCCAGTTCTTTACAATATACATCAATGATTTGGATGAAGGAATTGAGTAATATCTCCAAGTTTGCAGATGACACTAAACTGGGTGGCGGTGTGAGCTGTGAGGAGGACACTAAGAGGCTGCAGGGTGACTTGGACAGGTTAGGTGAGTGGGCAAATGCATGACAGATGCAGTATAATGTGGATGAATGAAAGGTTATCCACTTTGGTGGCAAAAACGTGAAGGTAGAATATTATCTGGATGGTGGCAGATTAGGAAACGGAGAGGTGCAATGGGACCTGGGTGTCATGGTACATAAGTCATTGAAAGTTGGCATGCAGGGATAGCAGGCGGTGAAGGCGTCAAATAGCATGTTGGCGGCCTTCATTGCTAGGGGATTTGAGTATAGCAGCAGGGAGATCTTACTGCAGTTGTACAGGGCCTTGGTGAGGCCTCACCTCTAATATTGTGTTCAGTTTTGCTCACCTAATCTGAGGAAGGATGTTCTTGCTATTGAGGGAGTGCAGTGAAGGTTCACCAGACTGAATGGCAGGACTGACATATGAGGAAAAACTGGATTGGCTGTGCCTGTATTCACTGGAGTTTAGAAAAATGAGAAGGGATCTCATAGAAACATATAAAATTCTGGACCGGTTAAATGCAGGAAGAATGTTCCCGATATTGATGAAATCCAGAACCAGGGGTCACAGTCTAAGGATAAGGGGAAGCCATTTAGGACCGCGATGAGGAGAAACTTCTTCATCAGAGTTGTGAACCGGTGAAATTCTCTACCGCAGAGAGTTTTTGATGCCAGTCCATTCGATATGTTCAAGAGGGAGTTAGATATGGCCCTTATGGCTAAAGGGATCAAGGGGTATGGAGCGAAAGCAGGAAATGGATACTGAGGTGAATGATCAGCCATGATATTGAATGGTGGTGCAGGCTTGAAGGGCCGAATCGCCTACTCCTGCACCTATTTTCTATGTTTCTATTTTTAATAATTGATTCCAACATTTTCCACACCACTAATGTCAGGCTAACCAGTCTATAATTCCCTGTTTTCTCTCCCTCCTTTTTCATAGTGGTGTTACATTAGCTACCCTCCAGTCCATAGGAACTGATCCAGAGTTGATAGACTGCTGGAAAATGATTACCAATGCATCCACTATTTCTTGGGCCACTTCCTCAACTACTCTGGGATGCAGACTATCAGGCCCAGGGGATTTATCGGCCTTCAATCCCATCAATTTCCAAAACACAATTTCCTGACTAATAAGGATGTCCTTCAGTTCCTCCTTCTCTCTAGACCCCTAGTATTTCCAGAAGGTTCTTTGTGTCTTCCTTCATGAAGACAGACCAAAGTATTTGTTCAATTGGTCTGCCATTTCTTTGTTCCCCATTATAAATTCTCCTGATTCTGACTGCAAGGGACCTACATTTGTCTTCACTAATCTTCTTTTTCTCTTCACGTATCTATAGAAGCTTTTGCAGTCAGTTTTTATGTTCCCAGTAAGCTTCTTCTCATACTCTATTTTCCCCCTCCTAATTAAACCCTTTGTCCTCCTCTGCTGAATTCTAAATTTCTCCCAGTCCTCAGGTTTGCTGCTTTATTTTGGCCAATTTATTCCTTGGATTTAACACTATTCTTAATTTCCCTTGTTAGCCATGGTTGAGCTACCTTCCCTGTTTTATTTTTACTCCAGACCAGGATGTACAATTGTTGAAGTTCACCCATGTGATCTTTAAATGTTTTTCTTTGCCAATTAACCATCAACCCTTTAATTATCATTCGCCAGTCTATTCTAGCCAATTCACACCTCATACCATTGAAGTTACCTTTCCCTAAGTTCAGGACCCTGGTCGCTGAATTAACTGTCACTCTCCATCTTAATAAAGAAATCTACCATATTATGGTCACTCTTCCCCAAGGGGCCTTGCACAACAAGATTGCTAATTAGTCCTTTCTCATTATATATCACCCAGTCTAGGATGGCCAGCTCTCTGGTTGGTTCCTCGACATATTGGTCGAGAAAACCATCCCTAATACACTCCAGGAAATCCTCCTTCACTGTATTGCTACCAGTTTGGTTAGCCCAATCTATATGTTGATTAATGTCGCCCATGATAACTGCTGTACCCTTATTGCATGCATCCCTAATATCTTGTTTGATGCTGTCCCCAACCTCACTACTACTGTTTGATGGTCTGCACACAACTCCCACTAAAGTTTTCTGCCCTTTGGTATTCCGCAGCTCTACCCATACAGATTCCACATAGTCCAAGCTGATGTCCTTCCCTATTGCGTTAATTTCCTCTTTAACCAGCAATGCTGCCCCACCTTCTTTTCCCTTCTGTCTATCCCTCCTGAATGTTGAATAACCCTGGATGTTGAATTCCCAGCCTTGGTCACCCTGGAGCCATATCTCCATAATGCCAATTATATCATATTCAATAATAGCTGCCTGCACAGTTAATTCCTCCTCCTTATTTCGAATACTCCTCACATTGAGGCACAGAGCCTTCAGGCTTGTCTTTTTAACACCCTTTGCCCTTTTAAAATTTTGTTCTAATGTGGTCATTTTTGATTTTCACCTTGGGTTTCTCTTCCCTCCACTTTTACTTTTCTTCTTTCTATCTTTTGCTTCTGCCCTAATTCTACTTCCCTCTGTCTCCCTGGATAGGTTCCCATCCCCTGCCATATTAGTTTAACCGCTCCCCAATAGCAGGAGCAAACACTCCCCGAGGACATTGGTTCCGGTCCTGCCCAGGTGCAGACCTTCCGGTTTGTACTGGTTCCACCTCCCCCAGAACCGGCTCCAATGTCTCAGGAATTTGAATCCCTCACTCTTGCACCATTCCTCAAGCCATGTATTCATCTTGGCTAACCTGCAATTCCTACTCAGACTAGCATGTGGGACTGGTAGTAATCCTGAGGTTATTACCTTTGAGGTCCTACTTATTAATTTAACTCCTAGCTCCCTAAATTCAGCTTGTAGGACCTCATCCTGTTTTTTACCTATATGCACCACGACAACTGGCTGTTCACCCTCCCCCTCAAATGTCCTGCAGCTGCTCTGAGACATCCTTGACCCTTCCACCAGTGAGGCAACATACCATCCTGGAGTCTGATTTGCGGCCACAGAAACGTCTATCTATTCCTCTTACAATAGAATCCCCAACAACTGTAGCTCTCCCACTCTTTTTCCTGCCCTCCTGTGCAGCAGAGCCACCCATGGTGCCATAAATTTGGCTGCTGCTGCCCTCCCCTAGTGAGTCACTCTCCCGCACCCCCCCCACTCCCTACAGCACCCAAGGCGGTGTATCTGTTTTGGAGGGGGATGACCGCAAGGGACCCCTGCACTACCTTCCTTCCACTGCTCTTCCTAATGGTCGCCCATTCCCTATCTACCTGAGTAACCTTTAGCTGTGGTGTGACCAACTCATTAAACATGCTATTCACGACATCCTTAGCATTGCGGATGCTCCAGAGCGAATCCATGCGCAGCTCCAGTGCCGCAAATGGTCTGTCAGGTGCTGCAGCAGGATACACTTCCTGCACATGTAGTCGTCAGGGACATTGGAAGCATACCTGAGTTCCCACATCGCACAGGAGGAGCATGACACGTGTCTTGAACTCTCCTGCCATGACTTCACCCTTCATTAATTTAATTTGGCAACAATGTCAAAGGTTACCGACTGATAAGGGAAACGAAAAAGAAGAAAAACTACTCACCAATCACTTACCCCCTTGGCTGTGACGTTGCCCTTCGATTTCTTTTTACTTCTTTGCCTTCTTTCGCTGCTGCAGCTAGCCTCCTCGATGACTCACCGCTCCTCCGACTGCTAGGCCTTTCATAGACCTCTCCCGGACTCCCGCACCGCCTCCTCCGATCTGCTGCCGCTCCGACTGCTGGGCCTTTTATAGACCTCCCCCGGACTCCTGCATCCAGTACATTGGCACTCAGCAACCGGTCCCTTGCCCTGAGGAACCGGTCCCTTGCCCTGAGGAACCGGTCCCTTGCCCCTGAGCAACCAGTCCCTTGGCCCTTAGCAACCAGTCCCTTGGCCCTTAGCAACCAGTCCCTTAGGCCTCAGCCACCCGTCCCTTGTCCCTCAGCAACCGATCTCTTGGCCCTCAGCAACCGGTCCCTTGGCCCTTACCAACCGGTCACTTGGCCCTCTGCCACCAGTGCCAAGGCTCTCAGCAAACGGTTACTTGGCCCTTCGTACCCAACCATTGGATCTAAGCAATCCGTCCCTTGGCCCTGAACCACCATGGCTTTCCCCTCGGCAACTTACAGCTTTGCCCTCAGCCACCGGTCCCTTGGCCCTCAGCCACCGGTCCCTTGGCCCTCAGCCACCGGTCCCTTGGCCCTCAGCCCTTGGTCCTGAGCCCTCACAACTCTTAATGATGCCGCCCATAATTTTCTATATTGAAGTTCATAACCTCAGGAACAGAAATGGTATAGAGCAGGGCGGGGAACAGAGTAACATTGGTAATGACAGGGTAATGTAGAGGGAGCTCTGTATTGTACCGGCCCTAGGAGTGCTCGATGCTGACACTCTGTATAAAGTCGAGGTAGGAACAGAAGCAGGCCATTCAGCCCCTCGAGCCTGTTCCCCCATTCAGTGAGATCATCTTTGATCTGCCGTGGCTCTGTATCCTTTTACACCCTTGCCTGACAAACATCTATTGATCTCAGATTTAAAATTATTTCAGTGCTAGCACCTGCTGCTTTTTGTGTGAGAGAATCCCACACTTCTACCACCCTTTATGTGAAGAAGTGTTTCCGAACTTCTTTCCTGAATGGCCTGGCTTTGATTTTCAGGTTGTGCCCCCTTCTCCTGGAATCCTCCGCCAACAGAAAACGTTTCTCTCGATTTACCTTAACAATTCCTTTTCACATCCTAAAAACCTGAATCAAATGGACTCACCCCTTAACCTTCTGTATTCTGGGAATTCAAGCCCAGTTTATATAATTTCTCCTCATAATTTAACCCTTGGAGCCTAAGTAATAGTCTGGTGAATCAGTGCTGTGCTCCCTCCCTGAGGCGTGGTGCCCAGAACTGACTGTAGTTCTCCAGATGGGGTCTTTCCAGAGCTCTGTACAGCTGGAGCACCAACAATCCATTAGCCCTTTGTTATTTTTGTACCTATCCCCGAGCTTTCACTGATTTAACTACTTGGGCCCCTAAATCTCTCTGCTCATCCACAGCTCCTAGCTTCTCGCCAGTTACAGATGTGTGTGCACGTGTCTGTGTGTATGTGTGTGCACGTGTCTGTATGTGTGTGTGGGTCTCTGTGTGTGTGTGTGTGTGTCTGTGTATGTGTGTGCACCTGTCTGTGTATGTCTGCCGATCTGTTTGCATGTCTGTGTTCCACCTTCCCCTTATTCCGTTCCTTTCTAAATACTGTTCAGTACCAATATGTCTGGCCATTCACCTCCCCAGAAAATGCTGAATTTTCTGTTTAAATTGCTGTATTCTGATTATTTGATTCTGGTATTTAAGAGCAGTAAACATCTCCTGGAAACCCTCAGAATGAATCTCTATTTGGAATAATTCACCAGTCCGGCGACTGCCCCAACTCACCCTACGTATCTGCCTGTCCCGCTATCGTTCCCCGGTGAGTTACAGACTGAAACAGTGAAGGGGTTACATAGGGTAGATGTTGCGATGATTTTACCCTGTGTGGGGAGTCCAAAACTAGTGGTCATAAATATTAGATACTCACTAATAAATCCAATCAGGAATTCAGGAGAAGCCTTTTCAATCCGAGAGGTTAGAATATAGAGCTTGCTAGCACATCGAGTAGTTAAGGTGAATGGCAGAGTGCCTTTAAGGGGAAGCCAGCTGAGTACATGAGGCAGAAAGGAATGAAATATATGATGATTGGGTGAGGTGTAGTAAGGTGGGTGGAGACTCGTGTGGAGAGTAAACTCCGGCATGAACTAGTTAGGCTGAATGGCCTGTTTCTGTGTTATAAATTCAATGTCATTCTATGGTGAATTCTGAAAAGTCACAGTACAGCACTCGAAACAATCTTCAGCAATGGGCTGGGTGTCACGGGGTCAAACCTTCGACCTTTCACCCCTACCAATCTGAAGATCTTGTGTAAAATGGATGTGGGGAGTTCAGACACAGTCCTTAGTGAGAGGTCAGATTTGTACCAAACAAGGCCCTAAATCTTGCAATGCTACGGGGAAAGGGCGGGAAAGTGGGACCAGCTGAGATATTCTTGCAGAGAGCTAGCACGGGCTAAATGGTCTCCTTCTGTGCTGTAACCATTCTAGGATTCTATGAAATCGGCAGACTAGCTGTTGCATGCTGATCAAGTGCCTTCAAAAGCCTATTTAAAACCTATCTGGTTTAAATTCACTACAGACATAACCCATTCTCTCCTGGTCCTTCCGTATGTGTGGGTGTGTGGTTGTGTGTTTGTTTCTGTGTGTGGGTATGTGTTTGAGTGTGTGTGCGTGTGCTTCTGTATGTGGGTGTGTTTCGGTGTGTGGATGTGTTTCTGGAGGCCTGTGTATGTGTTTTCCCACCATTGAAGCACTGACCACACTTGATCAGCTCTGCTGGGCAGGCCACATTGTCTGCATGCCAGACACGAGGTTCCCAAAGCAAGCGCTCTACTCTGAACTCCTTCACGGCAAACAAGCCAAAGGTGTGGCAGAGGAAACGTTACAAGGAGACCCTGAAAGCCTCCCTGATAAAGTGCAACATTCCCACCGACACCTGGTAGTCCCTGGCCAAAGACCGCCCTAAGTGGAGGAAGTGCATCCGGGAGGGCGCTGAGCACCTCGAGTCTCATTGCCGAGAGCATGCAGAAATCAAGCGCAGTGTCGAAATCTCGACCTCCGAAAAGAATGACTCTGACACTTACAGCTCCGGTCGAAGTTTCTTTAATTTACTTGCTCGCACGGGGTAGGTTACACTCCGTCAAGGGCTAACTGAACACCTCCGAAATGGTTCAGTTTAACAAGATATTTATACAGTAAAACCCAAGTTATGGCCTCTCCCTGTGTATTGCTCTGTCTCACAGTCAGTGAATACAGATAAAGAGTTAATTACTATATCCTGGTCCTGACATGGTATCCAGATATTTCCTTTTGTCAGGGTTATCAGTTGGCCAGCCGGCCATTACTCCATGAGTCATAGGTAATGGGCTATCACCTGTCTTGTATTGTGTCAGGATTGTTCCAATTTCCTGGTCAGTTTATCTGTTTGCATCAAATGGATGAGGTCTCGGAAAGAAGATAATGGCTAGAAGATAAGGGTGGGGTGACATGGAACTCCTGTAGTGTAGACAATAGGAGAGCACCATGGGGGGAGGGGGTTATTTGTCTCAGCATGACTTGTCTCCTAGCTGTCTGATGGCCATCAGCCATCTCAAACCAGGTTTAGCTGTTTATGCAAGCTGACTGCTAAAATGCAGAAAGTTCTGGAAGGGCCAGGACTCCATTTTGATCAAAAAGCACACAAATACCGTATGGTATCAGCTTAGATAAAAATACATTTCCACAGCAGGCAGCGGAAAGAGCGTGTGGCAAACCTGTCCCACCCACCCTTTCCCTCAACGACTATCTGTCCCACGTGTGTCAGGGACTGTGGTTCTCGTATTGGACTGTTCAGTCACCTAAGGACTCATTTTAAGAGTGGAAGCAAGTCTTCTTTGATTCTAAGGGACTGCGTATGATGATTGATGTATGTGTTTCTGTATGTGTGGGTATGTATGTCTATGTCTGTTTCTGTACGTGTGTTTCTGCATGTGTGGATATATGTGTCTGTGTGTTTCTGTACATGTATTTCTGCAAGTGTGTGTATGTGTTTCAGTTTGTATATGTATGTGTGTCTATATACAGACACACAGAACTCTACCTAACTAAACTCTATCAATCTGAGTCTTGAATTTTTCAATTGGGCATCAGCCTCAACAGACTATTTAGGGAGAGAATTCCAGATTTGTGCTACCCTCTGTGTGAACAAGTGCTTCCTGACATCACACCTGAACGGCCCAGCTTTAATGTGAAGGTTGTGCACCTTTTTCTGATGGTTGCTAAGGGCTGAGGGCCAAAGCACCTGTTGCTCAGAGTCAAGGGACCGTTTCCTTGGGGCCAAGGGACCGTTTCCTTGGGGCCAAGGGACCGTTTCCTTGGGGCCAAGGGACCGTTTCCTTGGGGCCAAGGGACCGTTTCCTTGGGGCCAAGGGACCGTTTCCTTGGGGCCAAGGGACCGTTTCCTTAGGGCCAAGGGACCGTTTCCTTAGGGCCAAGGGACCGGTTGCTGAGAACCAAAGGACCGGTTGTTGAGGGCCAAGGGACCAGTTGCTGAGTGCTAAAGACTGGTTGCTACGTGGCAACAGTTGGCTGCTAATGGCCAAGGGACCGGTTGCTGAGTGCCAATGGACTGGATGCTAAGAGAAAAACAACCGATGACTGAGGGCTGAGGATCGGGCGGCTGAGTCTCAAGGGTCTTGTCGCTGAGGGCCAAAGTACCGGTTGCTAAGGGCGAAGGGACCGGTGGCTGAGGGCCAAAGGACCAGTTGCTCAGGACAAAGGGACCTGTTGCTTAGGCTCAAGGGACGGGTTCATTCGGGCAAAGGGACTGGTTGCTAAGCACCAAGGGACCAGTTGCTAAGGGATAAGAGGCTGATTGCTTAGTTCCAAGAGACTGGATGCTAAGAGCAAAACAACCAGTGACTGATGGCTAAGGATCGGGCGGCTGAGTGTCAAGGGACTTGTCGCTGAGGGCCAAAGCACAGGTTGGTAAAGGCCAAATGTTGGTTGCTGTGGGCCAAGGAACCATTTGCTAAGGGAGAAAAGACTGAGTGCCCAGGGACCGGTGGCTGAGTGCCCAGGGACCGGTGGCTGAGTGCCCAGGGACCAATTGCGAAGTGCCTAAAGAACAATTGCTAAGGGCCAAGGGACTGATCCCGATGTTGGGGAAGTCCAGTCTAAGGATAAGGGGTAGGCCATTTAGGACTGAGATGAGGAGAAACTTCTTCACTCAGAGAGTTGTAAACCTGTGGAATTCTCTAACACAGAGAGTTGTTGATGCCAGTTCATTAGATATATTCAAGGGGAAGTTAGTTATGGCCCTTAAAGCTAAATGGATAAAAGGGTATGGAGAGAAAGCAGGAAAGAGGTACTGAGGTGAATGATCAGCCATGATCTTATTGAATGGTGGTGCAGGCTCGAAGGACCGAATGGTCTACTTCTGCAACTATTTTTCTATGTTTCTATGTTACACTGGGTCTGAATGTATTACATTCACACACTGAGGGAAGGGAAGGGGGAGGGTTACACTGGGTCTGGATGTATTACATTCACACATTGAGGGAAGGGAAGGGAAGGGAAGGGGGAGGGTTACACTGGGTCTGGATGTATTACATTCACACATTAAGGGAAGGGGGAGGGTTACACAGGGTCTGGATGTATTACATTCACACACTGAGGGAAGGGAAGTGGGAGCAGAGGTATTTTATATATACTCACGAATCGACAGTATAATTTCAAAGTATAAGGATGACCCCAAATTCGGGATACAGTTAATACTGAGGAGGCCTGTGAAAATACGCAATGTTAATGAACTTGTATGTTGGGCATGGAAATGGGAAATTAATTCCAATATAGATAGGTGTGAGGTGGTGCATCTTGGTAGGGTGAATAAAGAGGTTGGTAAATGAGTGTTTAAATGAAGGAGAGCAGCAAAGGGAATGGGGGGGACAGATACACAAATAATGAAAAGCAGGTTAAAAGGCCATGAAAATGCAAACCAAGCACTGGGGTCCGTTTCGAGAGTAAGGAATTGCAAAGCAGAGAAGTTATGTTCAATCTATATAGACCCTTGGATAGACCAGACTTGGAGTGCTGTGTACAGTCCTGCTCTCCATACTACACAAAGCACATAGAGACACTGGGGAAGGTGCAACACACATTGAGAACGATGATACCAGAACTGAGAGGTTTACATATCCAGAATGACTGAACATGCTGGGGCTCATTCTCTAGAGAAGACAAGGCTGAAGGATGATCTAATAGAGACGTTTAAAATTATGAAGGAGTTTAATCGGGTCAATGTAAAGCAGATGTTACCATGTGTGGGAGTCCAACACTAGATCATAAATATAAACTACTCACTAATAAATCCAATAAGGAATTCAGGAGAAAGCTCTTTATTCAGAGAGTGGTTGGAAAGTACAGCTTGCTAATACGTGGGGTAGTTGAGGTGAGCAGCATAGATGCCTTTAAGGGGAAGCCAGATCAGAATATAAGGGAGAAAGGAATCGAAGGATATGATAGGCTGAATGAAGTAAGTTGGGAGGTGGTGGTGTGGAGCATTATCACCGACATGGACCTGTGGGGCTGAATGGTCTGTTTCTTTACTGTAAATAATATATAATTTTCTGGTGAATTCTGAAAAGACATGATACAGCACTCGAAACAAACTTCAGTAAGGGCCTAGGTGTCACAGAGGGTCACCTTGCACCCCTACTGATCTGAACAACTTGCACAAAATGAATGTGGGGAATTCAAAGACAGTCCTCAGTGAGGGATCAGATGTGTGTGTGTGGTATGTAACAAGCTCTGAGTCTGGAACCTTTCAGTTGAGGGAGAGTGTTCCCGATTCCCACTACCCTTTGTGTGAAGAAATGCTTCCTGACATCACACCTGAACAGCCGAGCTTTAACTTTAAGGTTATGCCCCTTGTTCTGGTCTCCCAGCAGATGAAATAGTATCCCTGTATCATCTTAAACACCCCACTAATATCAGCCTTCATTTTATATATTAAAGGAAATAAAATGCTCGTCTGTGCCACCTTAATCCTTTTAACCCCCTTTATCATTCTGATGAATCTGTGCTGAACCCCCGCCAAAGGTAATACATTATTCATGAGGTTTGAGGTCCAGAACTGTATGCAGTGCTCTCGATGGAATCATCCCTTGCATGGTTTAGTATCCGTGGATACAATTCATCCACTCCTGAGGATTTATCATCTTTACGTTTTACTAGTTTAGAAATTCAGCAACAGAAATGGTCTGGAGTGGGATGGGGGACAGAGTAACATTGGTAATGTCAAGGTAATGTAGAGGGAGCTCAATAGCTCACCAGTTCTGGCTACTGCTCCAGCTCGCCCTACGTATCTGTCTGTCCCACTATCCTTCCTCGGTGGGTCTGAATGTTGCAGACTGACACAGTGAAAGATCCAGTGACTGATTCCCACCAGCCCGAGCTCTCCACGTTCTCACTGATGAAACCTCTGTTCACGGGAAGCAGGCTCTGTTTGATTGTTTAGGTTCTGTAACCCCTGGCCCTGTATTACTGCTGTCAGAACAATGGTCTGTATTCAGAAATCAACCTTACTGCATTGATCACAGCTTTATATCCGTGTCTTGTTTCTCATCAGGATCAGTGTCTGAGGACATGGTGTTCGGAGGAGGAATGAGGCTGGGCGATGATTTGGAAATCGCAGGAAGTGTGAAGAGGAAACCACTGCAGGGAATCTCTGCAGTGCCTAATAACACATTCAAAAAGGTAATTCTATAAGACAGGTGTATCAGAGTATTAGCACTGACTGTTCAGGGTCCAAGATATCTCACTTGAACGGGTTTCTTGAGGCAGATTGGAAATAGACCCACAGACCGTTTGATGGGACAGTGTCGAGGGAGATTTACTCTCTCTCTATCGCGTGGTTCCTCAATTTCGTTTATTTCTCTCTTTCACTATCTGCCTCATTTTATTTCTCTCTCTCTCTACCTCACTCTCTTCTCTCCACCTCTGTTTCATCTACAATTGCTCTCTCTCCCCTCCTCATTTTCTCTCTCATTCACCTTTTCTCACCTCTCTTTACCTCGCATTTCTCTCTGCCTCGCTGTCTCACTCTACCTTTCTAATCTCTGCTTAGTGGTCCGTCATTCTGCTTCACGCTCAGTCCCTCTTTCCACCTCTTTTGTCACTCTCTCTTCTCTGCCTCAGTCTCTCTCTCGTCATCCCAGCCGCTGTTTCCTTTTTCCTTCCTCTCTAAAACTCTGCCTCATTCTCTCTCTCCAACTCCCTTGGATTCTTGTCTCTCTCCCTGTGTGTCTCACTTATTTTGCTGCTTGTTTCCTCACACTCTCCCCTTCTCTGTCAGTCTTTCTTTATCTTACTCTCCCTTCTCTCTTGCTATCTTTGTCTCTCCTTCTGTCTTTCTCCATTCTGTCTCTGTTTCTTCCCTCTCTCCCCTGTGTCTCACACTCCCCCACTTCTCCCGTTTTCTCTCTCTATCTACCGGGATTCCTGATGTAACAGGACTGTATGAACCAAAGGCTTTAACACACCCAGCCCGTGCTCTAAACACATTGCATGAGCTGATCACATCTTCTGCAGCCCCCAGTTTTAAAATGTGCTGCCCAGGATGTGCCGGGCCCCACCAGGGGCTTGGAAACCTGCAAGATTTAGCGGTTAATCTAGAGGGAAGTTTGCTTTAGGTTCCAATGTGTGTCTCTACATCTAATCCAGTCCCATTTCCAAACTCATTTTATTACATTACATGGTTCAGTGACACATCCGCCCACATATGTACACGTTGCCTCCGATGTGCTTCTCCGTTTTATATTTGACAGCTGGTCTCTGTTTTTGAAGCAGTTCGGTCATTTTGTAAATTTATCTGAAATGTTTGAACATTTGGCAAGCAATTCCTGCTGATCTGCTGAACGGATTTCCATATAGGACACAGATGTCTCGAAGGAGCAGGCTTTCCAGTCACGTTTAAAGTGTTATTCTCCAGACCGCCTAGCAGTGGAGGCAAACTTGGGGGAAATATGTTGGCACATTTATAAAATGAGTAAAATACACAGTAGAGGTGTTTAAAGTTATGAAGGGGCCAAGGGACCGGTTGCTAAGGGCCAAGGGACCGGTTGCTAAGGGCCAAGGGACCGGTGACTGAGGGCAAAGCCATGGTGGTTCAGGGCCAAGGGACCGGCTGCTTCGAGCCAATGGTTGGGTACTAATGGCCAAGTGAATGGTTGCCAAAGGCCTTGGCACTGGTGGCAGAGGGCCAAGAGACCTGTTGCTAAGGGCCTAGAGACTAGTTGCTAAGGGCCGAGGGAGCTGGTGCAACAGGCCAAGGGTCTGGTTGCTAAGGGCCGAAGGCCTGGTTGCGAAGGGCCAAGGGGCCAGTTGCTGTGGACTTAGGATCAGGTGACTGAGCATGAAGGGACTGGTGGCTGAGGGCCAAGGCACTGGTTGCTATGGGCCAATGTTGGTTGCTGTGGGGCAAGAGACCGGTTGCTACGGGCCAACAAAACAGTTGCTAAGGGCCAAGGGCCTGGTTACTTCGTTCCAAGGGACCAGTTGCTAAGGGCCAAGGGACCGGTGACTGAGGGCCAAGGGACCGGTGACTGAGGGCCAAGGGACCGGTTGCTTCTAGGTGCCTTGCTGCTAGGAGCGATACGACTGGTGGCTGAGGGCTAAGGATCGCGTGGCTGAGCGCGAAGGGACTGGTGGCTGAGGGCCAAGTGCCTTGCTGCTAAGAGTGAAACAACAGTGGCTGAGAGCTGAGGAAACGTTGCTCAGGGCGAAGAGACCAGTGGCTGAGGGGGGAGAAAGGTCAGAGAGTCCCATTGACTCCGATGCACACTGCTCCTGGGGATGGACTGGGGAGAAAGGTCAGAGGGAGTCCCATTGACTCAGATACACACTAGTCCTGGGAATGGACTGGGGAGAAAGGTCAGATAGAGTCCCATTGATTCAGATACACACTGGTCCTGGGGGACTGGGGAGAAAGGTCAGATAGTCCTATTGCCTCAGATACACACTGGTCCTGGGGGACTGGGGGGAAAGGTCAGAGAGAGTCCCATTGACTCAGATGCACACTGATCCTGGGGGACTGGGGAGAAAGGTCAGGTAGTCCCATTGACTCAGATACACACTAGACCTGGCGGACTGAGGGGAAAGGTCAGAGAATCCCATTGACTCAGATACACACTGGTCCTTGGGGGGCTGGGGAGAAAGGTCAGACAGTCCCATTGATTCAGATACACACTGATCCTGGGGATGGACTGAGGAGAAAGGTCAGAGAGAGTCCCATTGACCCAGATACACACTGGTCCTGGGGGACTGGGTGGAAAGGTCAGAGAGAGTCCCATTGACTCAGATACACACTGGTCCTGGGGATGGACTGGGGAGAAAGGTCAGAGCGAGTCACATTGACTCAGATACACACTGGTCCTGGGGGAGGACTGAGGAGAAAGGTCAGAGAGAGTCCCATTGACTCAGATACACACTGGTCCTGGGGATGGACTGCGGTGAAAGGTCAGAGAGTATAAATTCCTGGATTCTTTTACCTCAATCTGGTTCAGTAAAATTACTGAGTCGAATACCTCTTGTGCTTTGAACAAAGCTGTCTTTATTACCGGCCAGTAAGACCTATCAGACGGAAGATATACTCTCTGGATAGAGCGTACACACTCCCTAAGGATAGATGAAGTTACATCGTAAAGCGTTAACAGTTATACAGTTTTGAAATCAGATAACAAAATACAAATGGATTGACAGTCTAACTCAGCCACTCATTAGTCAATCTATATGAGATGTTTTTCTTGAAAGCTCAAGCATTGCCTCTAAATGTTCCAATCTAGTGGTGTGACTATTAGCTGAGACCTTGCAATTCTGCAGATTTATTTCATGTTACAATTAGATGTTATTGGCAGGATTAGTGACTTGAAACCTTGAGAAAGACTGTTAGCTATGCTGATGTTGCACTATTTGCAATCTGACATTCTCCCAGTTATTCTTCCATGGCTTATACATTTTCATATATCCCGTTTACTTTACTGTCCTTAATTCCATATATTCTGTTCAGATATCCACAAGAGTACCATTGACTCAGATACACACTGGTCCTGGGGATGGATTGGGGAGAAAGGTCAGAGAGTCCCATTGATTCAGATACACACTGGTCCTGGGGGACTGGGGAGTTAGGTCAGATAGTCCCATTGACTCAGATACACACTGGTCCTGGGGATGCATTGGGGAGAAAGGTCAGAGCGAGTCCCGTTGACTCAGATACACACTGGTACTGGGGGACTGGGGAGAAAGGTCCGATCGAGTCCCATTCATTAAGATACACACTGGTCCTGGCGGACTGGGGAGAAAGGTCAGAGAGAGTCCCATTGACTCAGATACACACTGGTCCTAGGGGACTGGGGGGAAAGGTCAGATAGAGTCCCATTGACTCAGATACACACTGGTCCTGGGGGACTGGGGAGAAAGGTCAGAGTCCCATTGACTTAGATACACACTAGTCCTGGGGGACTGAGGAGAACGGTCAGAGAGTCCCATTGACTCAGATACACACTGGTCCTGGGGGACTAGGGAGAAAGGTCAAATAGAGTCCCATTGATTCAGATACACACTGGTGCTGGGGGACTGGGGTGAAAGGTCAGAGAGAGTCCCATTGACTCAGATAAACACTGGTCCTGGGGGACTGGGGAGAAAGGTCAGAGAGAGTCCCATTGACTCAGATACACACTGGTCCTGGGGGACTGGGGGGAAAGGTCAGAGAGTCCCATTGACTCTGATACACACTGGTCCTGGGGATGGACATGGGAGAAAGGTCAGAGAGAGTCCCATTGACTCAGATACACACTGGTACTGGGGGACTGGGGAGAAAGGTCCGATCGAGTCCCATTCATTCAGATACACACTGGTGCTGGGGGACTGGGGAGAAAGGTCAGAGAGTCCCATTGACTTAGATACACACTGGAACTTGGGGACTGGGGGGAAAGGGTCAGAGCGAGTCCCATTGACTCAGATACACACTGATCCTGGGGGACTGGGGAGAAAGGTCAGGTAGTCCCATTGACTCAGATACACACTAGACCTGGCGGACTGAGGGGAAAGGTCGGAGAGTCCCATTGACTCAGATACACACTGGTCCTTGGGGGACTGGAGAGAAAGGTCAAATAGAGTCCCATTGATTCAGATACACACTGGTCCTGGGGGACTGGGGAGAAAGGTCAGAGAGTCCCATTGACTCAGATGCACACTGATCCTGCGGATGGATTGGGGTGAAAGGTCAGAGCGAGTCCCATTGACCCCGATACACATTGGTTCTAGGGGACTGGGGGGAAAGGTCAGATCGAGTCCCATTGACTCAGATACACATTGGTCCTGGGGGACTGGGGAGAAAGGTCAGAGAGTCCCATTGATTCAGATACACACTGGTCCTGGGGGACTGGGGAGAAAGGTCAGGTAGTCCCATTGACTCAGATACACACTAGACCTGGCGGACTGAGGGGAAAGGTCGGAGAGTCCCATTGACTCAGATACACACTGGTCCTTGGGGGACTGGGGAGAAAGGTCAAATAGAGTCCCATTGACTCAGATACACACTGGACCTGGGGATGGATTGGGGAGAAAGGTCAGAGAGTCCCATTGCCTGGGATACACACTGGTCCTGGGGATGGACTGGGGAGAAAGGTCAGAGCGAGTCCCATTGACTCAGATACACACTGGTCCTGGGGGACTGGGGAGAAAGGTCAGAGAGAGTCCCATTGAATCAGCTACACACTGGTCCTGGGGGACTGGGGAGAAAGGTCAGAGAGTCCCATTGACTCAGATGCACACTGATCCTGGGGGACTGGGGAGAAAGGTCAGAGAGAGTCCCATTGACTCAGATGCACACTGATCCTGGGGATGGACTGAGGAGAAAGGTCAGAGAGTCCCATTGCCTGGGATACACACTGGTCCTGGGGATGGACTGGGGAGAAAGGTCAGAGCGAGTCCCATTGATTCAGATACACACTGGTCCTGGGGGACTGGGGAGAAAGGTCAGAGAGTCCCATTGATTCAGATACACACTGGTGCTGGGGGACTGGGGAGAAAGGTCAGAGAGTCCCATTGACTCAGATACACACTGGTCCTGGGGATGGACTGCGGTGAAAGGTCAGAGAGTATAAATTCCTGGATTCTTTTACCTCAATCTGGTTCAGTAAAATTACTGAGTCGAATACCTCTTGTGCTTTGAACAAAGCTGTCTTTATTACCGGCCAGTAAGACCTATCAGACAGAAGATATACTCTCTGGATAGAGCGTACACACTCCCTAAGGATAGGTGAAGTTACATCGTAAAGCGTTAACAGTTATACAGTTTTGAAATCAGATAACAAAATACAAATGGATTGACAGTCTAACTCAGCCACTCATTAGTCAATCTATATGAGATGTTTTTCTTGAAAGCTCAAGCATTGCCTCTAAATGTTCCAATCTAGTGGTGTGACTATTAGCTGAGACCTTGCAATTCTGCAGATTTATTTCATGTTACAATTAGATGTTATTGGCAGGATTAGTGACTTGAAACCTTGAGAAAGACTGTTAGCTATGCTGATGTTGCACTATTTGCAATCTGACATTCTCCCAGCTATTCTTCCATGGCTTATACATTTTCATATATCCCGTTTACTTTACTGTCCTGAATTCCATATATTCCGTTCAGATATCCACAAGAGTACCATTGACTCAGATACACACTGGTCCTGGGGATGCATTGGGGAGAAAGGTCAGAGAGTCCCATTGATTCAGATACACACTGGTCCTGGGGATGCATTGGGGAGAAAGGTCAGAGCGAGTCCCGTTGACTCAGATACACACTGGTCCTGGGGGACTGGGGAGTTAGGTCAGATAGTCGCATTGACTCAGATACACACTAGACCTGGCGGACTCAGGGGAAAGGTCAGAGAGTCCCATTGACTCAGATACACACTGGTCCTGGGGATGGATTGGGGAGAAAGGTCAGAGCGAGTCGCATTGACTCAGTAACACACTGGTCCTGGGGGACTGGGGGGAAACGTCAGAGAGAGTCCCATTGACTCAGATACACACTGGTTCTGGGGGAATGGGTAGAAAGGTCAGAGTGTCCCATTCATTCAGATACACACTGGTCCTGGGGGACTGGGGGGAAATGTCAGAGAGAGTCCCATTGACTCAGATACACACTGGTTCTGGGGGAA
Source organism: Pristiophorus japonicus (assembly GCF_044704955.1). Classification (NCBI taxonomy): domain Eukaryota; kingdom Metazoa; phylum Chordata; class Chondrichthyes; family Pristiophoridae; genus Pristiophorus; species Pristiophorus japonicus. The sequence continues at coordinate 176,905,197 of NC_091985.1, forward strand.
TGGGTAGAAAGGTCAGAGTGTCCCATTGACTCAGATACACACTGGTATGGGGACTGGGGTGAAAGGTCAGAGCAAGTCCCATTGACCCCGATACACACTGGTCCTAGGGTACTGGGGGGGAAAGGTCAGATAGAGTCCCATTGACTCAGATACACACTGGTCCTGGAGGACTGGGGAGAAAGGTCAGAGTCCCATTGACTCAGCTACACACTGGTCCTGGGGGACTGGGGAGAAAGGTCAGAGAGAGTCCCATTGACTCAGATACACACTGGTCCTGGGGATGGACTGGGGGAGAAAGGTCAGAGAGTCCCATTGACTCAGATACACACTGGTCCTGGGGATGGACTGGGGAGAAAGGTCAGAGAGTCCCATTGACTCAGATACACACTGGTCCTGGGGGACTGGAGGGAAAGGTCAGAGAGAGAGTCCGATTGACTCAGATACACACTGGTCCTGGGGATGGATTGGGGAGAAAGGTCAGAGCGAGTCCCATTGACCCAGATACACACTGGTTCTGGGGGACTGGGGAGAAAGGTCAGATAGAGTCCCATTGATTCAGATACACACTGGTCCTGGGGGACTGGGTAGATAGGTCAGAGAGTCCCATTGACTCAGATACACACTGGTCCTGGGGGACTGGGGAGAAAGGTCAGAAAGTCCCATTGACCCAGATACACACTGGTCCTGGGGATGGATTTGGGAGAAAGGTCAGAGCGAGTCCCATTGACTCAGATACACACTGGTCCTGGGAATGGACTGGGGAGAAAGGTCAGAGCGAGTCCCATTGACTCAGATACACACTGGTCCTGGGGGACTGGGGATAAAGGTCCGATCGACTCCCATTGACCCAGATACACACTGGTCCTGGGGGACTGGGGAGAAAGGTCAGAGCGAGTCCCGTTGACTCAGATACACACTGGTCCTGGGAATGGACTGGGGAGAAAGGTCAGAGCGAGTCCCATTGGCTCAGATACACACTGGTCCTGGAGGACTGGGGGGAAAGGTCAAATAGAGTCCCATTGATTCAGATACACACTGGTGCTGGGGGACTGGCGTGAAAGGTCAGAGAGAGTCCCATTGACTCAGATAAACACTGGTCCTGGGGGACTGGGGAGAAAGGTCAAATAGAGTCCCATTGATTCAGATACACACTGGTGCTGGGGGACTGGCGTGAAAGGTCAGAGAGAGTCCCATTGACTCACATAAACACTGGTCCTGGGGACTGACTGGGGAGAAAGGTCAGAGAATCCAATTCACTCTGATACACACTGGTCCTGGGGATGGACTGGGGAGAAAGGTCAGAGAGTCCCATTGACTCAGATACACACTGGACCTGGGAATGGATTGGGGAGAAAGGTCAGAGAGTCGCATTGACGCAGATGAACAGTGGTCCTGGGGGACTGGGGAGAAAGGTCAGAGAGAGTCCCAATGCCTGGGATACACACTGGTCCTGGGGATGGACTGGGGAGAAAGGTCAGAGCGAGTCCCATTGACTCAGATACACACTGGTCCTGGGGGACTGGGGAGAAAGGTCAGAGAGTCCCATTGATTCAGATACACACTGGTGCTGGGGGACTGGGGAGAAAGGTCAGAGAGTCCCATTGACTCAGATACACACTGGTCCTGGGGATGGACTGCGGTGAAAGGTCAGAGCGTATAAATTCCTGGATTCTTTTACCTCAATCTGGTTCAGTAAAATTACTGAGTCGAATACCTCTTGTGCTTTGAACAAAGCTGTCTTTATTACCGGCCAGTAAGACCTATCAGACAGAAGATATACTCTCTGGATAGAGCGTACACACTCCCTAAGGATAGGTGAAGTTACATCGTAAAGCGTTAACAGTTATACAGTTTTGAAATCAGATAACAAAATACAAATGGATTGACAGTCTAACTCAGCCACTCATTAGTCAATCTATATGAGATGTTTTTCTTGAAAGCTCAAGCATTGCCTCTAAATGTTCCAATCTAGTGGTGTGACTATTAGCTGAGACCTTGCAATTCTGCAGATTTATTTCATGTTACAATTAGATGTTATTGGCAGGATTAGTGACTTGAAACCTTGAGAAAGACTGTTAGCTATGCTGATGTTGCACTATTTGCAATCTGACATTCTCCCAGCTATTCTTCCATGGCTTATACATTTTCATATATCCCGTTTACTTTACTGTCCTTAATTCCATATATTCTGTTCAGATATCCACCAGAGTACCATTGACTCAGATACACACTGGTCCTGGGGGACTGGGTGGAAAGGGCAGAGAGAGTCCCATTGACTCAGATACACACTGGTCCTGGGGGACTTGGGAGAAAGGTCAGAGAGTCCCATTGACTTAGATACACACTAGTCCTGGGGGACTGAGGAGAACGGTCAGATAGAGTCCCATTGATTCAGATACACACTGGTGCTGGGGGACTGGGGAGCAAGGTCAGAGAGAGTCCGATTGACTCAGATACACACTGGTCCTGGGGGACTGGGGAGAAAGGTCAGAGAGTCCCATTGATTCAGATACACATTGGTCCTGGGGGACTGGGGAGAAAGGTCAGATAGTCCCATTGACTCAGATACACACTGGTCCTGGGGATGCATTGGGGAGAAAGGTCAGAGCGAGTCCCGTTGACTCAGATACACACGGGGACTGGGGAGAAAGGTCAGAGAGAGTCCCATTCATTCAGATACACATTGGTCCTGGGGGACTGGGGAGAAAGGTCAGAGAGAGTCCCATTGACTCAGATGCACACTGCTCTTGTGGATGGACTGGGGAGAAAGGTCAGAGAGTCGCATTGACTCAGATGAACAGTGGTCCTGGGGGACTGGGGAGAAAGGTCAGAGAGAGTCCCATTGACTCAGATACACACTGGTCCTTGTGGACTGGGGGGAAATGGAAGAGAGAGTCCCATTGACTCAGATACACACTGGTCCTGGGGGACTGGGGGGAAAGGTCAGAGAGTCCGATTGACACAGATACACACTGGGACTGGGGGGAAAGGTCAGAGTGAGTCCCATTGACTCCGATACACACTGGTCCTGGGGATGGATTGGGGCGAAAGGTCAGAGCGAGTCCCATTGACTCAGATACACACTGGTCCTGGGGATGGACTGGGGAGAAAGGTCAGAGTCCCATTGACTCAGCTACACACTGGTCCTGGGGGACTGGGGAGAGAAAGGTCAGAGAGTCCCATTGACTTAGATACACACTAGTCCTGGGGGACTGAGGAGAACGGTCAGATAGAGTCCCATTGATTCAGATACACACTGGTGCTGGCGGACTGGGGAGAAAGGTCAGAGAGAGTCCCATTGACTCAGATACACACTGGACCTGGGAATGGATTGGGGAGAAAGGTCAGAGAGTCGCATTGACGCAGATGAACAGTGGTCCTGGGGGACTGGGGAGAAAGGTCAGAGAGAGTCCCAATGCCTGGGATACACACTGGTCCTGGGGATGGACTGGGGAGAAAGGTCAGAGCGAGTCCCATTGACTCAGATACACACTGGTCCTGGGGGACTGGGGAGAAAGGTCAGAGAGTCCCATTGATTCAGATACACACTGGTGCTGGGGGACTGGGGAGAAAGGTCAGAGAGTCCCATTGACTCAGATACACACTGGTCCTGGGGATGGACTGCGGTGAAAGGTCAGAGCGTATAAATTCCTGGATTCTTTTACCTCAATCTGGTTCAGTAAAATTACTGAGTCGAATACCTCTTGTGCTTTGAACAAAGCTGTCTTTATTACCGGCCAGTAAGACCTATCAGACAGAAGATATACTCTCTGGATAGAGCGTACACACTCCCTAAGGATAGGTGAAGTTACATCGTAAAGCGTTAACAGTTATACAGTTTTGAAATCAGATAACAAAATACAAATGGATTGACAGTCTAACTCAGCCACTCATTAGTCAATCTATATGAGATGTTTTTCTTGAAAGCTCAAGCATTGCCTCTAAATGTTCCAATCTAGTGGTGTGACTATTAGCTGAGACCTTGCAATTCTGCAGATTTATTTCATGTTACAATTAGATGTTATTGGCAGGATTAGTGACTTGAAACCTTGAGAAAGACTGTTAGCTATGCTGATGTTGCACTATTTGCAATCTGACATTCTCCCAGCTATTCTTCCATGGCTTATACATTTTCATATATCCCGTTTACTTTACTGTCCTTAATTCCATATATTCTGTTCAGATATCCACCAGAGTACCATTGACTCAGATACACACTGGTCCTGGGGGACTGGGTGGAAAGGGCAGAGAGAGTCCCATTGACTCAGATACACACTGGTCCTGGGGGACTTGGGAGAAAGGTCAGAGAGTCCCATTGACTTAGATACACACTAGTCCTGGGGGACTGAGGAGAACGGTCAGATAGAGTCCCATTGATTCAGATACACACTGGTGCTGGGGGACTGGGGAGCAAGGTCAGAGAGAGTCCGATTGACTCAGATACACACTGGTCCTGGGGGACTGGGGAGAAAGGTCAGAGAGTCCCATTGATTCAGATACACATTGGTCCTGGGGGACTGGGGAGAAAGGTCAGATAGTCCCATTGACTCAGATACACACTGGTCCTGGGGATGCATTGGGGAGAAAGGTCAGAGCGAGTCCCGTTGACTCAGATACACACGGGGACTGGGGAGAAAGGTCAGAGAGAGTCCCATTCATTCAGATACACATTGGTCCTGGGGGACTGGGGAGAAAGGTCAGAGAGAGTCCCATTGACTCAGATGCACACTGCTCTTGTGGATGGACTGGGGAGAAAGGTCAGAGAGTCGCATTGACTCAGATGAACAGTGGTCCTGGGGGACTGGGGAGAAAGGTCAGAGAGAGTCCCATTGACTCAGATACACACTGGTCCTTGTGGACTGGGGGGAAATGGAAGAGAGAGTCCCATTGACTCAGATACACACTGGTCCTGGGGGACTGGGGGGAAAGGTCAGAGAGTCCGATTGACACAGATACACACTGGGACTGGGGGGAAAGGTCAGAGTGAGTCCCATTGACTCCGATACACACTGGTCCTGGGGATGGATTGGGGCGAAAGGTCAGAGCGAGTCCCATTGACTCAGATACACACTGGTCCTGGGGATGGACTGGGGAGAAAGGTCAGAGTCCCATTGACTCAGCTACACACTGGTCCTGGGGGACTGGGGAGAGAAAGGTCAGAGAGTCCCATTGACTTAGATACACACTAGTCCTGGGGGACTGAGGAGAACGGTCAGATAGAGTCCCATTGATTCAGATACACACTGGTGCTGGCGGACTGGGGAGAAAGGTCAGAGAGAGTCCCATTGACTCAGATACACACTGGTCCTGGGGGGACTGGGGAGTAAGGTCAGGTAAAGTCCCATTGACTCAGATACACACTGGTCCTGGGGGACTGGGGAGAAAGGTCAGAGCGAGTCCCATTGACTCAGATACACACTGGTCCTGGGGGATTGGGGGGAAAGGTCAGAGAGAGTCCCAGTGACTCAGATACACACTGGTCCTTGTGGACTGGGGGGAAATGGAAGAGAGAGTCCGATTGACTCAGCTGCACATTGGTCCTCGGGAAGACTGGGGGGAAAGTTCAGAGAAAGTCCCATTGACTCCGATTCACACTGGTCCTGTGGGACTGGGGGGAAAGGTCAGAGTGAGTCCCATTGACTCCGATACACACTGGTCCTGGGGATGGATTGGGGAGAAAGGTCAGAGAGAGTCCCATTGACTCAGATACACACTGGTCCTGGGGATGGACTGGGGGAGAAAGGTCAGAGAGTCCCATTGACTCAGATACACACTGGTCCTGGGGGACTGGGGAGAAAGGTCAGATAGAGTCCCATTGATTCAGATACACATTGGTCCTGGGGGACTGGGGAGGAAGGTCAGAGAGTCCCATTGACTCAGATGCACACTGCTCCTGTGGATATCTGAACGGAATATATGGAATTAAGGACAGTAAAGTAAACGGGATATATGAAAATGTGTAAGCCATGGAAGAATAGCTGGGAGAATGTCAGATTGCAAATAGTGCAACATCAGCATAGCTAACAGTCTGTCTCAAGGTTTCAAGTCACTAATCCTGCCAATAATATATAATTGTAACATGAAATACATCTGCAGAATTGCAAGGTCTCAGTAAATAGTCACACCATTAGATTGAAACATTTGGAGGCAATACTTGAGCTTTCAAGAAGAACATCTCATATGGATTGACTAATGAGTGGCTGAGTTGGACTGTCAATCCATTTGTATTTTGTTATCTGATTTCAAAACTGTATAACTGTTAACGCTTTACGATGTAACTTCACCTATCCGTAGGGAGTGTGTACGCTCTATCCAGAGAGTATATCTTCTGTCTGATAGGTCTTACTGGCCGGTAATAAAGACTGCTTTGTTCAAAGCACAAGAGGTATTCGACTCAGTAATTTTACTGAACCAGATTGAGGTAAAAGAATCCGGGAATTAACATTTGGTGTCAGAAGTGGGATCTCAACGGACGACTGCCGAAAACTTGCGAATTAAGAGCCAGACTAGCCTTGGACGAGACGAGGGGAAAATGGCCACTGGAGTGAGTATGATTTCAATACTGCTCCAGTTTCCCCCGGTTTCAAAAGTCTGAGGAAAGTTTAGCCACTCGCTGGTTCTCAGGTAGTGTCTGAACGAGATCCAGGACAATCTGGTGAATACCTTTCAAACTTAGAATAGGGATAGAGATAGGGAAATTGCGCGATGACTCAAACCAAGCGGCGACTTGGAAAGGGAAAGATAGTTAGAGCTAGATAGGGATAGATGATCAATCATGGATCCAAAAAAAAAAAATTAATAGGAAAGAAAAGAGACTCTTGTGAATGTCTGTTTAAATGAGAAATGCTTCTGTGACTTTTACTGTAAAAAAAAAAGCCGGGGAGTTGTGGTTTGTTTTATCTCAAACAGAATGAAAGTTTCTTTTAACCCTTCGTAGTGTTGTCCTGTATGTGGGAAGTTTAAGAGTGTGAACCTTATTGAATTACGTATATTCGGATGATAAGTTGCGGAGCCAGGAAATGCCCAAAGAATAGATTTGTTAAAAAAGAAAAAATTACATGGTCCCGGTGGTTAAAAAAAAAAGAAAAACTTGTTGAAAGCAAACATTCAGAGAAGGCACAGCAAAACAACTGAGATGGATTCAAAAGGATTTAAAAAAAAAAAAATTATATTAAATAACACGACCTTGAGGCTGGAACAATTGAGATAACGAAAAGCAGTCCACAGCCTACGTGCCAGACTTCTCTCTAGTTATAAAAAAAAGTAACGTACTAAATAGGTGCTGAAAGAAAAAAAATGTTCTGAGATTTTAAATTATGAAAAATATAAAATCACTCCTGTCCAATTGGCAGAAAAACTCCATTAAATTAGGGCTTTCATTGACTGATTGAATTTAAACTGCGCAGTAACGCGAAAGGATAGGGAAATTTGGAGACTGAAAGAAATTAATTGAGGCTCATAAGAAATCAAAATTAGAAAATTAGGCTCACAGGGAATAAAATGGGGATTTAAATAGAAGATAGGTGTTCAACTCAGGTACGACGTCGACCTTGTATATCACTTGGCCCGTCTAGGCTCTGATTGAATTTAAAAAAAAAAAACCCCGCAGCAACTCGGAAGGTAGGGCCGAAGCGAACACGCAGTAACGTAAACGCGCAGTGACGCCGACGCGTAGTGACGCAGAGGCGCAGCAACGCGAATCGCGAAAGTCAGTGCTAATGGCAGTAAGTCTGTAAGTCTTAAAGTGTTTAGAGTTTTAAGTAAAGTTAAAGTATCTTAACTCGCGCGGCGACGCGAGCCACGGGTCGACGCGGATTGCGCGGCGACGTGAACTGCGAGGCAACGCGGATTGCGCGGCGACGTGAACTGCGAGGCGACGTGATAGTTTAGTATTGAAATCGCGTGGCGACGCGAACCGCGCGGCGACGCGGGTAAGTGTTAGCATTAGTAAAGTTTGGTTATTTGGAGTTAGTTAAAGTCCGTGTTAGTTCTGTAAAGTCTGTCTATTTTTAAGTTTGTTTAAATTGCATGACGACACGAACGCGTAGCGACACAGTAATACGAGGGGCAGTGTGAAAATGGGTAATCAGTTAGATAAAACCACGGATGCGGATAATCCGCTACAAAAGCTATGTGAGGAATTCCCTGAAAGAGCTGAAGACTTTAGAAAATTATCAGGAGCCCTGAACAAATCATTAGGGGATGACCAGTGGCCTCTAAGTGACACTAGAAGCGTAGAGGTAAAAAAAAAGCACAGGGATTAATTTGGAGAAGGGGACGAGGAAAAGGGGATAAAAAAAATGTAATTGCAACCTGTCAGAAATTAAAAGATGCATCACTTCTATCGAGTTGGCAAACAAATGCTATTAAATTAGGACTTGCATTGACAGAGGGAACACATGTTAAAACTGTAGACGTCTTTTTAAAAAAAAAAAGAGAATGTGCGCACGAGAAACTTGCTAAGAGATCCTCTGGGACCTCTGAGAAAGGTATTGATCAACTACAAGTTAAAATGGCTGGCTTTGTGTTAACCGAGGCTGATGATGAAATTGATGAGTGGCCACTGACTCAGCGCCCAACGGCGCCTCCCGCATCCCCTGGCCTCTTGCTCCAGTCCTCTTCCCAACACCCTCCACCTAACACTCCGGTAAAAAGAGTTAGGAACAACCACATATCACCAAAGCAACAAACCCAAACTGACTCCTCATCCTCTGATAGCGATTCGGATCCCCAGTTCACAGGCAATATAGCCGAAAGGACCAGATCTCACACTCGAAAGGGCAGAACTATATCTCAACATCACAAACAGTCCCGTAAATCTTCTAGTCAACCTACCAGTCCAAGTTGTGAAAGACATAGCAAACACCCCCGCCGATCGAGACGCAGAACTGTCAAGCAGTCAGACAGCTCTGAAACATCCTCCGGCCTAGAAATGATTTCCAAGATCCCAAAGTCCCGACACCAATTCCCTGTCAGACCAATGCCAAACCCTGATGCACAACAAGCTGCAGACCACCTCTCTATAGATGTCTGTGATCTTCAAACAACTATTTGATTGCTCACGCTATCCGGACAGATGGAAAGGGCAGTTAGATATTATTGGCAGAAAAAGAAAGGGGAGGGGGGAGGTGCGCCCCCAACCCGGGTCAAGACTGAATACGTGACTAGAAAGGAAGAGCCATCTCGGGAGGAAGGATCAATAGAACCGTAGTGTGGCATACAGGATTGGATGGATAAGCAAGGATACGGTTATACTAAACAACCAAATGGCCCGAGGCCTGCTAATAAACCTCCCTATTGTCCCCGGCATGGTATGGGAAGAGGCCAGGACTGGGTAAGAGGAATTGACTGTTTTAATTGTGGGCAGGAAGGACATTGGAATAAAAATTGCCCCTACCGTCAGCATGGAAAAGGAAGAGGAGGAAGAGGAGGGGGCAAGGGGGGAGAGGAGGATCTTGCACTAACTTCTCCCAGAACAACCCCTTTGGTCAATTGTCCCCCGATTGACTACGCAGCTTGATTGTGCAGGGATCCTCCCCGGACGACGAACCCATTCTGAATGAGTGGCAACCCTTTTCGATAGATACGGGAGCCTTCATGTCTTCTGTACAATCAAAGCTTAAACTCCCTGCTTCTACTGAAACACAGGAACTTTCAGGATTCCTGGGACAAATCTCGACATTCCCGGTGTCAGAACTAGTTAAAGTGGGTTACCAAGAAGAATTGGTAGAACATCGATTTGTCATCACTACCAATTTGGACTGTAACTTGATGACTAGAGACCTCCTTTGAAAATTCCAGTTGCATTTGGAGTATGGAGATTATTGTAAAACAGGAAACCCTTAAGCGGCAGTATTATACCACTAGAACCCCTCAGTGGTGGTCTCTGGACCTGCCGCAGGCACCCTATCACGTGACCCTAGCATACGATCCCAGTGGAAAGAATCAGGACCTGCAGAACTTTTATCAGGATCACGAAGGGGAAGTGAAGGGAATTCTATTAAGGGCTAGAGTGACTGGACTGGAAAGAGAGGCAGATTTTGTGGAAGTGGATAAGAATCTGTGGAAACAGCCCCTAACAATGGCACCGCATATTGCTCGTGAAGTATTAGCCCCTCACCATGCTAAAGATTTGGGAGTTATGGTACGCAACATAGATGAGGCTGACCCTACCAGCCGGGATGTGCAAATTGTAAAACATGGCCGAACAGTCCAATTTCATGGGGACCCCGAGAAGGTCTTAAGGACTCTACAGCATCATACTGGCTCCGGCATACCTGACTATGTGGATCCTCATGTGTGGGCAGAGAACCCCTCCCAAGTGGGTTATACTCCCATTGATCCGATTGAGATCTCAGTGCAGGGCAATCCGACAGAACCCACTGAAATCACAGGCAATCCTAAACTGACTTTTTGGCACTATACTGCAATTAATCCGGCCTGTTTTCTTACTGAGCCACCCCAAGATGAGGAAGAACCCAGTCATGATTGTTTATGTTTGTTCACGGAAGTACTTCTATTAATCCAGAAGATACACGAATCTCAGGATACGCCATAGTAAACCAGGAGAATCAGGTCTTGGAATCTGCTGCTTTGAAACCGCCTATTCTGCTCAACAAGCTGAACTATTCGCCCTCACCCAAGCCTGTACCTTGGCCAAAGATCTCAAAGTCAATATCTATACCGACTCTAGGTATGCCTTTGGGGTAGCGCATGATTTCGGACAATTATGGAAAAATAGGGGATTCCTAACCTCACAGGGGAATGAGATATCTCATAAACAGCTAGTATCTGATTTGTTGCAAGCCCTCATGTTCCCCAAACGCATTGCCATTGTACCAAGAGGCCAAACAGGCCTCTCATGACCAACAGATGGTAGTGCCCAAAATGATGAGTCAGACTAAAAATCCTGCGAAGGATAAGTTAGCCTCGGAAAAACCAATGCCAACCATCCAAGATGTTCTAAAAGCACAGGGGGACGCTCCTGAAAAAGATAAACTGTTGTGGAAATATTATGCATGTACTTATGACAATGTTTCTAAACTCTGGACCACTCCTGCGGAACAGACTTGCATGTCTGACGAGTTGGCCTCATGGGTTACAGAATGTCTGCATTTTGCTACTCATTGTGGAGCAAGGGCAACAAGTGATACGCTTTTGGCTACTTGGTGGCACCCTAGACTCCAGGCGCTCACCCAGAACATCAGTAGTCATTGCCTGATTGGCCAGCAACATATTCCAGGGAAGGGAGTCCCCTGTGATTGGGGTAAAACGCCCCTACCCGAAGGTCCCTTTGAGACATTTCAGTTGAACTACATTGAGTTGCAAAAAGTTCAGTGTTACAGATATGTGTTAGTAATAGTAGATGTGTTTAGCAGATGGATTGAAGCCTACCCTAACCTGGACAATAAGACTCAGACTGTTGTTAAGGTGTTAATGAGGGAAATTGTTCCTAGATATGAGATCTCAGCTAGACTGATGACCACCTATGTTCTTTCTCTGACTCAGGCTCTGCGACTAGTTCACAACCAGGTTCAAGATGCTCACCTCGACCTCCCAGTTTTACCCGAATTGTCCCTCGTGGCACCAGGGAAGTATGGATTCGGAAGGGATTAGAGCCACAATAGGAGGGGCCTTTTTAGGTGTCACTCACTACCCCCACTGCAGCCAAGGTTGAGGGGAAAAGTGCCTGGGTTCACCTGCACCACTGCAAGCTCATCACCATTTAAACAAATTTTGCTGGTTAGTCTAATTCCTGTTTCTGTTCCAGATCTCCTCCTCCCTATAGCTGAACAAGGCAGTTGAAGGAGGATCAGTTTGAACTCTTACCTGTCAGACAGCCAAATACACTGACGGAGACCTGAAGGGAAACGTGAAAACAGAACTCTTTTTATCAGCTAAATAATTGGACTATTTATAAGATGAGACTGTGTCTGTATGCTACTGTCTGCATAATAGTGTTGATATGATAGTTTTGGCGCACGGGAAGGAAGACAAAGGCGAGAGCTCCATGTAAACACCTTTTTGTATATATCTTGCGTTTATGCGGAAAAAGGGTGCTTCACTAGAAGCTGGGTGTGTTCACATATCCCTATACATTCCAAAGGGGGAATTCCTTTGCGCACCGTTCCCCTGACCCTAACTGAGACTGTTAGATGGATTCAAAGAAACGATATTGGAACAGGTAGCTAACCGCACTGCTGAGGCTCTGGAGGGCATCACAGCTGAAATGGTAGCGATAAGGACCGTAGCATTACAAAACCGAATGGCCCTCGATTACCTGTTAGCTGAGAAAGGGGGAACGTGTGCCCTGATAGGATCTGAATGTTGCACTTACATTCCTGATAGTTCAGAAAACATAACCCACCTTGCCGATCACATAAGGAGGGAGGTGAAAAAGTTATCCACACCAGCAAAAGAACTTAGCAGGTTTGATTGGTTTCTGGGTGGATCTTGGAGATCCTATCTAAGACATGGGGCAATTGTTCTCCTCATAATAATTACCTGCTGTTTGATTGTTGGTTGCCTTAACCTCTGCTGTAAAGCAATGACAAGGTTAGCAGACCCTCTTGTGGTCAAGGGTTCCCGGGTTATGATCCAACAAACTAGAGAACTACTCAACAATGCAATACTCATAGAATGATCCTAAATGTTATCATAGAATGATAAAAGGGGGGATGTGGATATCTGAACGGAATATATGGAATTAAGGACAGTAAAGTAAACGGGATGTATGAAAATGTATAAGCCATGGAAGAATAGCTGGGAGAATGTCAGATTGCAAATAGTGCAACATCAGCATAGCTAACAGTCTGTCTCAAGGTTTCAAGTCACTAATCCTGCCAATAATATATAATTGTAACATGAAATACATCTGCAGAATTGCAAGGTCTCAGTAAATAGTCACACCATTAGATTGAAACATTTGGAGGCAATACTTGAGCTTTCAAGAAGAACATCTCATATAGATTGACTAATGAGTGGCTGAGTTAGACTGTCAATCCATTTGTATTTTGTTATCTGATTTCAAAACTGTATAACTGTTAACGCTTTACGATGTAACTTCACCTATCCTTAGGGAGTGTGTACGCTCTATCCAGAGAGTATATCTTCTGTCTGATAGGTCTTACTGGCCGGTAATAAAGACAGCTTTGTTCAAAGCACAAGAGGTATTCGACTCAGTAATTTTACTGAACCAGATTGAGGTAAAAGAATCCGGGAATTAACATTCCTTGGGATGGACTGGGGAGAAAGGTCAGAGAGTCCCATTGACTCAGATACACACTGGTCCTTGGGGACTGGGGGGGGAAGTTCAGAGAAAGTCCCATTGACTCAGATACACGCTGGTCCTGGGGGACTGGGGGGAAAGGTCAGAGGGAGTCCCATTGACTCAGCTGCACATTGGTCCTGGGGAAGACTGGGGGGAAAGTTCAGAGAAAGTCCCATTGACTCAGAAACACACTGGTACTGGGGGACTGGGGGGAAAGGTCAGAGTGAGTCCCATTGACTCAGATACACACTGGTCCTGGGAATGGACTGGGGAGAAAGGTCAGAGCGAGTCCCATTGACTCAGATACACACTGGTCCTGGGGGACAGGGGAGAAAGGTCAGATCGACTCCCATTCATTCAGATACACACTGGTCCTGGGGGACTGGGGAGAAAGGTCAGAGAGAGTCCCATTGACTCAGATGCACACTGCTCCTTGGGATGGACTGGGGAGAAAGGTCAGAGAGTCCCATTGACTCAGATGAACAATGGTCCTGGATGACTGGGGAGAAAGGTCAGAGAGAGTCCCATTGACCCCGATACACACTGGTCCTAGGGGACTGGGGGGGAAGTTCAGAGAAAGTCCCATTGACTCAGAAACACACTGGTCTTGGGGGACTGGGGGGAAAGGTCAGAGAGACTCCGATTGACTCAGATACACACTGGTCCTGGGGGACTGGGGGGGAAAGGTCAGAGCGAGTCCCATTGACCCCGATACACACTGGTCCTAGGGGACTGGGGGGAAAGGTCAGATAGAATCCCATTGACTCAGATAAACACTGGTCCTGGGGATGGACTGTGGAGAAAGGTCAGAGTCCCATTGACTCAGCTACACACTGGTCCTGGGGTACTGGGGAGAAAGGTCAGAGAGAGTCCCATTGACTCAGATACACACTGGTCCTGGAGATGGACAGGGGAGAAAGGTCAGAGAGAGTCCCATTGACTCAGATACACACTGGTCCTGGGGATGGACTGGGGAGAAAGGTCAGAGAGAGTCCCATTGACTCAGATACACACTGGTCCTGGGGATGGACTGGGGAGAAAGGTCAGAGAGAGTCCCATTGATTCAGATACACATTGGTCCTGGGGGACTGGGGAGGAAGGTCAGAGAGTCCCATTGACTCAGATACACACTGGTCCTGGGGGACTGGGGAGAAAGGTCAGAGAGAGTCCCATTGACTCAGATGCACACTGCTCCTTGGGATGGACTGGGGAGAAAGGTCAGAGAGTCCCATTGACTCAGATGAACAATGGTCCTGGATGACTGGGGAGAAAGGTCAGAGAGAGTCCCATTGACTTAGATACACACTGGTCCTGGGGGACTGGGGGGAAAGGTCAGAGAGACTCCGATTGACTCAGATACACACTGGTCCTGGGGATGGATTGGGGAGAAAGGTCAGAGCGAGTCCCATTGACTCAGATACACACTGGTCCTGGGGAAGACTGGGAGGAAAGTTCAGAGTGAGTCCCATTGACTCCGATACACACTGGTCCTGGGGATGGATTGGGGAGAAAGGTCAGAGCGAGTCCCATTAACTCAGATACACACTGGTCCTGGGAATGGACTGGGGAGAAAGGTCAGAGAGTCTCGCATTGACTCAGTAACACACTGGTCCTGGGGGACTGAGGAGAAAGGTCAGAGAGAGTCCCATTGACTTAGATACACACTGATCCTGGGGATTGACTGAGGAGAAAGGTCAGAGAGTCCCATTGACTGGGACACACACTTGTCCTGGGGGAGTGGGGAGAAAGGTCAGAGAGAGTCCCATTGACTCAGATACACACTGGTCCTGGGGATGGACTGTGGAGAAAGGTCAGACTCCCATTGACTCAGCTACACACTGGTCCTGGGGATGGACAGGGGAGAAAGGTCAGAGAGTCCCATTGACTCAGATAGACACTGGTCCTGGGGAAGACTGGGGGGAAAGTTCAGAGTGAGTCCCATTGACTCCGATACACACTGGTCCTGGGGATGGATTGAGGAGGAAGGTCAGAGCGAGTCCCATTGACTCAGATACACACTGGTCCTGGGAATGGACTGGGGAGAAAGGTCAGATAGAGTCGCATTGACTCAGATAAACACTGGTACTGGGTGACTGGGGAGAAAGGTCCAATCGAGTCCCATTCATTCAGATACACACTGGTCATGGGGGACTGGGCGGAAAGGTCAGAGGGAGTCCCATTGACTCAGATACACACTGGTCATGGGGGACTGGGCGGAAAGGTCAGAGGGAGTCCCATTGACTCAGATACACACTGGTCCTGGGGGTCTGGGTGGAAAGGTCAGAGAGAGTCCCATTGACTCAGTGCACACTGGTCCTGGGGGACAGGGGAGAAAGGTCCGATCGACTCCCATTCATTCAGATACACACTGGTCCTGGGGGACTGCGGGGAAAGGTCAGAGAGTCCCATTGACTCTGAAACACACTGGTCCTGGGGATGGACAGGGGAGAAAGGTCAGAGAGAGTCCCGTTGACTCAGATACACACTGGTCCTGGGGATGGATTGGGGTGAAAGGTCAGAGCGAGTCCCATTGACCCCGATACACACTGGTCCTGGGGGACTGGGGGGAAAGGTCAGAGAAGTTCCATTGATCCAGATACACACTGGTTCTGGGGGACTGGGGGGAAAGGTCAGAGAGAGTCCCATTGACTCAGATACACACTGGTCCTGGGGATGGACTGGGGAGAAAGGTCAGAGAGTCCCATTGACTCAGATACACACTGGTCCTGGGGGACTGGGGAGAAAGGTCAGAGAGAGAGTTCCATTAACTCAGATGCACACTGGTGCTTGTGGACTGGGGGGAAATGGAAGAGAGAGTCCCATTGACTCAGATACACACTGGTCCTGGTGGACTGGGGGGAAAGGTCAGAGAGAGTCCGATTGACTCAGATACACACTGGTCCTGGGGATGGATTGGGGAGAAAGGTCAGAGCGAGTCCCATTGACTCAGATACACACTGGTCCTGGGGGATTGGGGGGAAAGGTCAGAGAGAGTCCCATTGAATCAGATACACACTGGTGCTGGGGGACTGGGGTGAAAGGTCAGAGAGTCCCATTGACTCTGATACACACTGGTCCTGGGGATGGACAGGGGAGAAAGGTCAGAGAGAGTCCCATTGACTCAGATGCACACTGGTCCTGTGGACGGACTGGGGAGAAAGGTCAGAGAGTTCCATTGACTCTGATACACACTGGTCCTGGGGATGGACAGGGGAGAAAGGTCAGAGAGAGTCCCGTTGACTCAGATACACACTGGTCCTGGGGATGGATTGGGGTGAAAGGTCAGAGCGAGTCCCATTGACCCCGATACACACTGGTCCTGGGGGGACTGGGGAGTAAGGTCAGGTAGAGTCCCATTGACTCAGATGCACACTGGTCCTGGGGATGGATTGGGGAGAAAGGTCAGAGCGAGTCCCATTGACTCAGATACACACTGGTCCTGGGGGATTGGGGGGAAAGGTCAGAGGGAGTCCCATTGACTCAGATACACACTGGTCCTGGGGGACTGGGGAGAAAGGTCAGAGAGAGTCCCATTGACTTAGATGCACACTGCTCCTTGGGATGGACTGGGGAGAAAGGTCAGAGAGTCCCATTGCCTCAGATACACACTGGTACTGGGGGACTGGGGAGAAAGGTCCGATCGAGTCCCAATCATTCAGATACACACTGGTCCTGGGGGACTGGGGAGAAAGGTCAGAGAGAGTCCCATTGACTCAGAAACACACTGATCCTGGGGATGGACTGAGGAGAAAGGTCAGAGAGTCCCATTGACTGGGATACACACTGGTCCTGGGGGACTGGGGAGAAAGGTCAGAGAGAGTCCCATTGACTCAGATACACACTGGTCATGGGGGACTGGGCGGAAAGGTCAGAGGGAGTCCCATTGACTCAGATACACACTGGTCCTGGGGAACTGGGTGGAAAGGTCAGAGAGAGTCCCATTGACTCAGATGCACACTGGTCCTGCGGATGGATTGGGGAGAAAGGTCAGAGGGAGTCCCATTGACTCAGATACACACTGGTCATGGGGGACTGGGCGGACTGGTCATGGGGGACTGGGCGGAAAGGTCAGAGGGAGTCCCATTGACTCAGATACACACTGGTCCTGGGGGACTGGGGAGAAAGGTCAGAGAGAGTCCCATTGACTCAGATACACACTGCTCCTTGGGATGGACTTGGGAGAAAGGTCAGAGAGTCCCATTGACTCAGATGAACAATGGTCCTGGGGGACTGGGGAGAAAGGTCCGATCGACTCCCATTCATTCAGATACACACTGGTCCTGGGGGACTGGGCGGAAAGGTCAGAGGGAGTCCCATTGACTCAGATACACACTGGTCCTGGGGGACTGGGTGGAAAGGTCAGAGAGAGTCCCATTAATTCAGATGCACACTGGTCCTGGGCGTCAGGGGAGAAATATCCGATCGACTCCCATTCATTCAGATACACACAGGTTCTGAGGGATTGGGGGGAAAGGTCAGAGCGAGTCCCATTGACTCAGATACACACTGGTCCTCGGGGACTGGGGGGAAAGGTCAGAGCGAGTCCCATTGACCCCGATACACACTGGTCCTAGGGGACTGGGGGGAAAGGTCAGATAGAGTCCCATTGACTCAGATACACACTGGTCCTGGGGGACTGGGGGGAAAGGTCAGAGCGAGTCCCATTGACCACGATACACACTGGTCCTGGGGGACTGGGGAGAAAGGTCAGAGCGAGTCCCATTGACCCCGATACACACTGGTCCTGGGGGACTGGGGAGAAAGGTCAGATAGAGTCCCATTTATTCAGATACACACTGGTCCTGGAGGACTGGGGGGAAAGGTCAGAGAGAGTCCCATTGACCCAGATACACACTGGTACTGGGGGACTGGGGGGAAAGTTCAGAGTGAGTCCCATTGACTCCGATACACTCTGGTCCTGGGGATGGATTGGGGAGAAAGGTCAGAGCGAGTCTCATTGACTCAGATACACACTGGTCCTGGGAATGGACTGGGGAGAAAGGTCAGAGAGAGTCCCATTGACTCAGATACACACTGGTCCTGGGGATGGACTGGGGAGAAATGTCAGAGCGAGTCCCATTGACTCAGATGCACACTGCTCCTGTGGATGGACTGAGGAGAAAGGTCAGAGAGTCGCATTGACTCAGATGAACAATGGTCCTGGGGATGGACTGGGGGGAAAGGTCAGAGCGAGTCCCATTGACCCCGATACACACTGGTCCTAGGGGACTGGGGAGAAAGGTCAGAGAGAGTCCCATTGACTCAGATACACACTGGTCCTGGAGGACTGGAGGGAAAGGTCAAAGCGAGTCCCATTGACCCCGATACACACTGGTCCTGGGGGACTGGGGAGAAAGGTCAGATAGAGTTCCATTTATTCAGATACACACTGGTCCTGGGGGACTGGGGGGAAAGGTCAGAGAGAGTC
Organism: Pristiophorus japonicus; assembly: GCF_044704955.1. Classification (NCBI taxonomy): domain Eukaryota; kingdom Metazoa; phylum Chordata; class Chondrichthyes; family Pristiophoridae; genus Pristiophorus; species Pristiophorus japonicus. The sequence goes on from NC_091985.1 coordinate 176,923,895, forward strand.
CCATTGACCCCGATACACACTGGTCCTGGGGGGACTGGGGAGTAAGGTCAGGTAAAGTCCCATTGACTCAGATGCACACTGCTCCTTGGGATGGACTGGGGAGAAAGGTCAGAGAGTCCCGTTGACTCAGATACGCACTGGTACTGGGGGACTGGGGAGAAAGGTCAGAGAGAGTCCCATTAACTCAGAAACACAATGATCCTGGGGATGGACTGAGGAGAAAGGTCAGAGCGAGTCCCATTGACTCAGATACACACTGGTCCTGTGAGACTGGGGAGAAAGGTCAGAGAGAGTCCCATTGACTCAGATACACACTGCTCCTTGGGATGGACTTGGGAGAAAGTTCAGAGAGTCCCATTGACTCAGATGAACAATGGTCCTGGGGGACTGGGGAGAAAGGTCCGATCGACTCCCATTCATTCAGATACACACTGGTCCTGGGGGACTGAGCGGAAAGGTCAGAGGGAGTCCCATTGACTCAGATACACACTGGTCCTGGGGGACTGGGTGGAAAGGTCAGAGAGAGTCCCATTAATTCAGATGCACACTGGTCCTGGGGGTCAGGGGAGAAATATCCGATCGACTCCCATTCATTCAGATACACACAGGTTCTGAGGGACTGGGGGGAAAGGTCAGAGCGAGTCCCATTGACTCAGATACACACTGGTCCTCGGGGACTGGGGGGAAAGGTCAGAGCGAGTCCCATTGACCCCGATACACACTGGTCCTAGGGGACTGGGGGGAAAGGTCAGATAGAGTCCCATTGACTCAGATACACACTGTTCCTGGGGGACTGGGGGGAAAGGTCAGAGCGAGTCCCATTGACCCCGATACACACTGGTCCTGGGGGACTGGGGAGAAAGGTCAGAGCGAGTCCCATTGACCCCGATACACACTGGTGCTGGGGGACTGGGGAGAAAGGTCAGATAGAGTCCCATTGACTCAGATACACACTGTTCCTGGGGGACTGGGGGGAAAGGTCAGAGCGAGTCCCATTGACCCCGATACACACTGGTCCTGGGGGACTGGGGAGAAAGGTCAGAGCGAGTCCCATTGACCCCGATACACACTGGTGCTGGGGGACTGGGGAGAAAGGTCAGATAGAGTCCCATTTATTCAGATACACACTGGTCCTGGGGGACTGGGGGGAAAGGTCAGAGAGAGTCCCATTGACCCAGATACACACTGGTACTGGGGGACAGGGGGGAAAGGTCAGAGTGAGTCCCATTGACTCCGATACACACTGGTCCTGGGGATGGATTGGGGAGAAAGGTCAGAGCGAGTTCCATTGACTCAGATACACACTGGTCCTGGGAATGGACTGGGGAGAAAGGTCAGAGAGAGTCCCATTGACTCAGATACACACTGGTCCTGGGGGACTCGGGGGAAAGGTCAGAGCGAGTCCCATTGACCCCGATACATACTGGTCCTAGGGGACTGGGGAGAAAGGTCAGAGAGAGTCCCATTGACTCAGATACACACTGGTCCTGGAGGACTGGGGGGAAAGGTCAGAGCGAGTCCCATTGACCCCGATACACACTGGTCCTGGGGGACTGGGGAGAAAGGTCAGATAGAGTCCCATTTATTCAGATACACACTGGTCCTGGGGGACTGGGGGGAAAGGTCAGAGAGAGTCCCATTGACCCAGATACACACTGGTACTGGGGGACTGGGGGGAAAGGTCAGAGTGATTCCCATTGACTCCGATACACACTGGTCCTGGGGATGGATTGGGGAGAAAGGTCAGAGCGAGTCCCATTGACCCCGATACACACTGGTCCTGGGGGACTGGGGAGAAAGGTCAGATAGAGTCCCATTTATTCAGATACACACTGGTCCTGGGGGACTGGGGGGAAAGGTCAGAGAGAGTCTCATTGACTCAGATACACACTGGTACTGGGGGACTGGGGAGAAAGGTCCGATCGAGTCCCATTCATTCAGATACACACTGGTCATGGGGGACAGGGCGGAAAGGTCAGAGGGAGTCCCATTGACTCAGATACACACTGGTCATGGGGGACTGGGTGGAAAGGTCAGAGGGAGTCCCATTGACTCAGATACACACTGGTCCTGGGGGACTGGGTGGAAAGGTCAGAGAGAGTCCCATTGACTCAGATGCACACTGGTCCTGGGGGACAGGGGAGAAAGGTCCGATCGACTCCCATTCATTCAGATGCACACTGGTCCTGGGGGACTGGGGGGAAAGGTCAGAGAAGTCCCATTGACCCAGATACACACTGGTTCTGAGGGACTGGGGGGAAAGGTCAGAGCGAGTCCCATTGACTCTGATACACACTGGTCCTGGGGGACTGGCTGGAAAGGTCAGAGAGTCCCATTGACTCAGATACACACTGGTCCTGGAGGACTGGGGAGTAAGGTCAGAGAGTCCCATTGACTCAGATACACACTGGTCCTGGGGGACTGGGAAGAAAGGTCAGAGAGAGTCCCATTGACTCAGATACACACTGGTCCTAGGGGACTGGGGGGAAAGGTCAGAGAGAGTCCCATTGACTCAGATACATACTGGTCCTGGGGGACTGGGGAGAAAGGTCAGAGTGTCCCATTGACTCAGCTACACACTGGTCCTGGGGGACTGGGGTGAAAGGTCAGAGCGAGTCCCATTGACCCCGATACACACTGGTCCTAGGGGACTGGGGGGAAAGGTCAGAGAGAGTCCCATTGACTCAGATACACACTGGTCCTGGGGATGGACAGGGGAGAAAGGTCAGAGAGAGTCCCATTGACTCAGATACACACTGGTCCTGGGGATGGACTGGGGAGAAAGGTCAGAGAGTCCCATTGACTCAGATACACACTGGGACTGGGGAGAAAGGTCAGAGTCCCATTGATTCAGATACACACTGGTCCCGGGGAACTGGGTAGAAAGGTCAGAGAGTCCCATTGACTTAGATACACACTGGTACTGGGGGACTGGGGAGAAAGGTCCGATCGAGTCCCAATCATTCAGATACACACTGGTCCTGGGGGACTGGGGAGAAAGGTCAGAGAGAGTCCCATTGACTCAGAAACACACTGATCCTGGGGATGGACTGAGGAGAAAGGTCAGAGAGTCCCATTGACTGGGATACACACTGGTCCTGGGGGACTGGGGAGAAAGGTCAGAGAGAGTCCCATTGACTCAGATACACACTGGTCATGGGGGACTGGGCGGAAAGGTCAGAGGGAGTCCCATTGACTCAGATACACACTGGTCCTGGGGAACTGGGTGGAAAGGTCAGAGAGAGTCCCATTGACTCAGATGCACACTGGTCCTGCGGATGGATTGGGGAGAAAGGTCAGAGGAAGTCCCATTGACTCAGATACACACTGGTCATGGGGGACTGGGCGGACTGGTCATGGGGGACTGGGCGGAAAGGTCAGAGGGAGTCCCATTGACTCAGATACACACTGGTCCTGGGGGACTGGGGAGAAAGGTCAGAGAGAGTCCCATTGACTCAGATACACACTGCTCCTTGGGATGGACTTGGGAGAAAGGTCAGAGAGTCCCATTGACTCAGATGAACAATGGTCCTGGGGGACTGGGGAGAAAGGTCCGATCGACTCCCATTCATTCAGATACACACTGGTCCTGGGGGACTGGGCGGAAAGGTCAGAGGGAGTCCCATTGACTCAGATACACACTGGTCCTGGGGGACTGGGTGGAAAGGTCAGAGAGAGTCCCATTAATTCAGATGCACACTGGTCCTGGGCGTCAGGGGAGAAATATCCGATCGACTCCCATTCATTCAGATACACACAGGTTCTGAGGGATTGGGGGGAAAGGTCAGAGCGAGTCCCATTGACTCAGATACACACTGGTCCTCGGGGACTGGGGGGAAAGGTCAGAGCGAGTCCCATTGACCCCGATACACACTGGTCCTAGGGGACTGGGGGGAAAGGTCAGATAGAGTCCCATTGACTCAGATACACACTGGTCCTGGGGGACTGGGGGGAAAGGTCAGAGCGAGTCCCATTGACCACGATACACACTGGTCCTGGGGGACTGGGGAGAAAGGTCAGAGCGAGTCCCATTGACCCCGATACACACTGGTCCTGGGGGACTGGGGAGAAAGGTCAGATAGAGTCCCATTTATTCAGATACACACTGGTCCTGGAGGACTGGGGGGAAAGGTCAGAGAGAGTCCCATTGACCCAGATACACACTGGTACTGGGGGACTGGGGGGAAAGTTCAGAGTGAGTCCCATTGACTCCGATACACTCTGGTCCTGGGGATGGATTGGGGAGAAAGGTCAGAGCGAGTCTCATTGACTCAGATACACACTGGTCCTGGGAATGGACTGGGGAGAAAGGTCAGAGAGAGTCCCATTGACTCAGATACACACTGGTCCTGGGGATGGACTGGGGAGAAATGTCAGAGCGAGTCCCATTGACTCAGATGCACACTGCTCCTGTGGATGGACTGAGGAGAAAGGTCAGAGAGTCGCATTGACTCAGATGAACAATGGTCCTGGGGATGGACTGGGGGGAAAGGTCAGAGCGAGTCCCATTGACCCCGATACACACTGGTCCTAGGGGACTGGGGAGAAAGGTCAGAGAGAGTCCCATTGACTCAGATACACACTGGTCCTGGAGGACTGGAGGGAAAGGTCAAAGCGAGTCCCATTGACCCCGATACACACTGGTCCTGGGGGACTGGGGAGAAAGGTCAGATAGAGTTCCATTTATTCAGATACACACTGGTCCTGGGGGACTGGGGGGAAAGGTCAGAGAGAGTCCCATTGACCCCGATACACACTGGTCCTGGGGGGACTGGGGAGTAAGGTCAGGTAAAGTCCCATTGACTCAGATGCACACTGCTCCTTGGGATGGACTGGGGAGAAAGGTCAGAGAGTCCCGTTGACTCAGATACGCACTGGTACTGGGGGACTGGGGAGAAAGGTCAGAGAGAGTCCCATTAACTCAGAAACACAATGATCCTGGGGATGGACTGAGGAGAAAGGTCAGAGCGAGTCCCATTGACTCAGATACACACTGGTCCTGTGAGACTGGGGAGAAAGGTCAGAGAGAGTCCCATTGACTCAGATACACACTGCTCCTTGGGATGGACTTGGGAGAAAGTTCAGAGAGTCCCATTGACTCAGATGAACAATGGTCCTGGGGGACTGGGAAGAAAGGTCCGATCGACTCCCATTCATTCAGATACACACTGGTCCTGGGGGACTGAGCGGAAAGGTCAGAGGGAGTCCCATTGACTCAGATACACACTGGTCCTGGGGGACTGGGTGGAAAGGTCAGAGAGAGTCCCATTAATTCAGATGCACACTGGTCCTGGGGGTCAGGGGAGAAATATCCGATCGACTCCCATTCATTCAGATACACACAGGTTCTGAGGGACTGGGGGGAAAGGTCAGAGCGAGTCCCATTGACTCAGATACACACTGGTCCTCGGGGACTGGGGGGAAAGGTCAGAGCGAGTCCCATTGACCCCGATACACACTGGTCCTAGGGGACTGGGGGGAAAGGTCAGATAGAGTCCCATTGACTCAGATACACACTGTTCCTGGGGGACTGGGGGGAAAGGTCAGAGCGAGTCCCATTGACCCCGATACACACTGGTCCTGGGGGACTGGGGAGAAAGGTCAGAGCGAGTCCCATTGACCCCGATACACACTGGTGCTGGGGGACTGGGGAGAAAGGTCAGATAGAGTCCCATTGACTCAGATACACACTGTTCCTGGGGGACTGGGGGGAAAGGTCAGAGCGAGTCCCATTGACCCCGATACACACTGGTCCTGGGGGACTGGGGAGAAAGGTCAGAGCGAGTCCCATTGACCCCGATACACACTGGTGCTGGGGGACTGGGGAGAAAGGTCAGATAGAGTCCCATTTATTCAGATACACACTGGTCCTGGGGGACTGGGGGGAAAGGTCAGAGAGAGTCCCATTGACCCAGATACACACTGGTACTGGGGGACAGGGGGGAAAGGTCAGAGTGAGTCCCATTGACTCCGATACACACTGGTCCTGGGGATGGATTGGGGAGAAAGGTCAGAGCGAGTTCCATTGACTCAGATACACACTGGTCCTGGGAATGGACTGGGGAGAAAGGTCAGAGAGAGTCCCATTGACTCAGATACACACTGGTCCTGGGGGACTCGGGGGAAAGGTCAGAGCGAGTCCCATTGACCCCGATACATACTGGTCCTAGGGGACTGGGGAGAAAGGTCAGAGAGAGTCCCATTGACTCAGATACACACTGGTCCTGGAGGACTGGGGGGAAAGGTCAGAGCGAGTCCCATTGACCCCGATACACACTGGTCCTGGGGGACTGGGGAGAAAGGTCAGATAGAGTCCCATTTATTCAGATACACACTGGTCCTGGGGGACTGGGGGGAAAGGTCAGAGAGAGTCCCATTGACCCAGATACACACTGGTACTGGGGGACTGGGGGGAAAGGTCAGAGTGATTCCCATTGACTCCGATACACACTGGTCCTGGGGATGGATTGGGGAGAAAGGTCAGAGCGAGTCCCATTGACTCAGATACACACTGGTCCTGGGAATGGACTGGGGAGAAAGGTCAGAGCGAGTCCCATTGACCCCGATACACACTGGTCCTGGGGGACTGGGGAGAAAGGTCAGATAGAGTCCCATTTATTCAGATACACACTGGTCCTGGGGGACTGGGGGGAAAGGTCAGAGAGAGTCTCATTGACTCAGATACACACTGGTACTGGGGGACTGGGGAGAAAGGTCCGATCGAGTCCCATTCATTCAGATACACACTGGTCATGGGGGACAGGGCGGAAAGGTCAGAGGGAGTCCCATTGACTCAGATACACACTGGTCATGGGGGACTGGGTGGAAAGGTCAGAGGGAGTCCCATTGACTCAGATACACACTGGTCCTGGGGGACTGGGTGGAAAGGTCAGAGAGAGTCCCATTGACTCAGATGCACACTGGTCCTGGGGGACAGGGGAGAAAGGTCCGATCGACTCCCATTCATTCAGATGCACACTGGTCCTGGGGGACTGGGGGGAAAGGTCAGAGAAGTCCCATTGACCCAGATACACACTGGTTCTGAGGGACTGGGGGGAAAGGTCAGAGCGAGTCCCATTGACTCTGATACACACTGGTCCTGGGGGACTGGCTGGAAAGGTCAGAGAGTCCCATTGACTCAGATACACACTGGTCCTGGAGGACTGGGGAGTAAGGTCAGAGAGTCCCATTGACTCAGATACACACTGGTCCTGGGGGACTGGGAAGAAAGGTCAGAGAGAGTCCCATTGACTCAGATACACACTGGTCCTAGGGGACTGGGGGGAAAGGTCAGAGAGAGTCCCATTGACTCAGATACACACTGGTCCTGGGGGACTGGGGAGAAAGGTCAGAGTGTCCCATTGACTCAGCTACACACTGGTCCTGGGGGACTGGGGTGAAAGGTCAGAGCGAGTCCCATTGACCCCGATACACACTGGTCCTAGGGGACTGGGGGGAAAGGTCAGAGAGAGTCCCATTGACTCAGATACACACTGGTCCTGGGGATGGACAGGGGAGAAAGGTCAGAGAGAGTCCCATTGACTCAGATACACACTGGTCCTGGGGATGGACTGGGGAGAAAGGTCAGAGAGTCCCATTGACTCAGATACACACTGGGACTGGGGAGAAAGGTCAGAGTCCCATTGATTCAGATACACACTGGTCCCGGGGGACTGGGTAGAAAGGTCAGAGAGTCCCATTGACTTAGATACACACTAGTCCTGGGGGACTGAGGAGAACGGTCAGATAGAGTCCCATTGATTCAGATACACACTGGTGCTGGGGGACTGGGGAGAAAGGTCAAATAGAGTCCCATTGAATCAGATACACACTGGTGCTGGGGGACTGGGGTGAAAGGTCCGATCGAGTCCCATTCATTCAGATACACACTGGTCATGGGGGACTGGGCGGAAAGGTCAGAGGGAGTCCCATTGACTCAGATACACACTGGTCCTGGGGGACTGGGTGGAAAGATCAGAGAGAGTCCCATTGACTCAGATGCACACTGGTCCTGGTGATGGATTGGGGAGAAAGGTCAGAAAGTCCCATTGACTGGGATACACACTGGTCCTGGGGGACTGGGGAGAAAGGTCAGAGAAGTCCCAATGATCCAGATACACACTGGTTCTGGGGGACTGGGGGGAAAGGTCAGAGAGAGTCCCATTGACTCTGATACACACTGTCCTGGGCACTGGGGGGAAAGGTCAGGTAGTCCCATTGACTCAGATACACACTAGACCTGGCGGACTGAGGGGAAAGGTCAGAGAGTCCAATTGACTCAGATACACACTGGTCCTGGGGGACTAGGGAGAAAGGTCAGAGAGTCCCATTGACTCAGATACACACTGGTCCTGGGGATGGACTGGGGAGAAAGGTCAGAGAGTGTCCCATTGACTCAGATACACACTGGTCCTGGGGATGGACTGGGGAGAAAGGTCAGAGAGTCCCAATGACTCAGATACACACTGGTCCTGGGGGACTGGGGAGAAAGGTCAGAGAGAGAGTTCCATTAACTCAGATGCACACTGGTGCTTGTGGACTGGGGGGAAATGGAAGAGAGAGTCCCATTGACTCAGATACACACTGGTTCTGGTGGACTGGGGGGAAAGGTCAGAGAGAGTCCGATTGACTCAGATACACACTGGTCCTGGGGATGGATTGGGGAGAAAGGTCAGAGCGAGTCCCATTGACTCAGATACACACTGGTCCTGGGGGACTGGGGGGAAAGGTCAGAGAGAGTCCCATTGACCCAGATACACACTGGTAATGGGGGACAGGGGGGAAAGGTCAGAGTGAGTCCCATTGACTCCGATACACACTGGTCCTGGGGATGGATTGGAGAGAAAGGTCAGAGCGAGTTCCATTGACTCAGATACACACTGGTCCTGGGAATGGACTGGGGAGAAAGGTCAGAGAGAGTCCCATTGACTCAGATACACACTGGTCCTGGGGGACTCGGGGGAAAGGTCAGAGCGAGTCCCATTGACCCCGATACATACTGGTCCTAGGGGACTGGGGAGAAAGGTCAGAGAGAGTCCCATTGACTCAGATACACACTGGTCCTGGAGGACTGGGGGGAAAGGTCAGAGCGAGTCCCATTGACCCCGATACACACTGGTCCTGGGGGACTGGGGAGAAAGGTCAGATAGAGTCCCATTTATTCAGATACACACTGGTCCTGGGGGACTGGGGGGAAAGGTCAGAGAGAGTCCCATTGACCCAGATACACACTGGTACTGGGGGACTGGGGGGAAAGGTCAGAGTGATTCCCATTGACTCCGATACACACTGGTCCTGGGGATGGATTGGGGAGAAAGGTCAGAGCGAGTCCCATTGACTCAGATACACACTGGTCCTGGGAATGGACTGGGGAGAAAGGTCAGAGCGAGTCCCATTGACCCCGATACACACTGGTCCTGGGGGACTGGGGAGAAAGGTCAGATAGAGTCCCATTTATTCAGATACACACTGGTCCTGGGGGACTGGGGGGAAAGGTCAGAGAGAGTCTCATTGACTCAGATACACACTGGTACTGGGGGACTGGGGAGAAAGGTCCGATCGAGTCCCATTCATTCAGATACACACTGGTCATGGGGGACAGGGCGGAAAGGTCAGAGGGAGTCCCATTGACTCAGATACACACTGGTCATGGGGGACTGGGTGGAAAGGTCAGAGGGAGTCCCATTGACTCAGATACACACTGGTCCTGGGGGACTGGGTGGAAAGGTCAGAGAGAGTCCCATTGACTCAGATGCACACTGGTCCTGGGGGACAGGGGAGAAAGGTCCGATCGACTCCCATTCATTCAGATGCACACTGGTCCTGGGGGACTGGGGGGAAAGGTCAGAGAAGTCCCATTGACCCAGATACACACTGGTTCTGAGGGACTGGGGGGAAAGGTCAGAGCGAGTCCCATTGACTCTGATACACACTGGTCCTGGGGGACTGGCTGGAAAGGTCAGAGAGTCCCATTGACTCAGATACACACTGGTCCTGGAGGACTGGGGAGTAAGGTCAGAGAGTCCCATTGACTCAGATACACACTGGTCCTGGGGGACTGGGAAGAAAGGTCAGAGAGAGTCCCATTGACTCAGATACACACTGGTCCTAGGGGACTGGGGGGAAAGGTCAGAGAGAGTCCCATTGACTCAGATACACACTGGTCCTGGGGGACTGGGGAGAAAGGTCAGAGTGTCCCATTGACTCAGCTACACACTGGTCCTGGGGGACTGGGGTGAAAGGTCAGAGCGAGTCCCATTGACCCCGATACACACTGGTCCTAGGGGACTGGGGGGAAAGGTCAGAGAGAGTCCCATTGACTCAGATACACACTGGTCCTGGGGATGGACAGGGGAGAAAGGTCAGAGAGAGTCCCATTGACTCAGATACACACTGGTCCTGGGGATGGACTGGGGAGAAAGGTCAGAGAGTCCCATTGACTCAGATACACACTGGGACTGGGGAGAAAGGTCAGAGTCCCATTGATTCAGATACACACTGGTCCCGGGGGACTGGGTAGAAAGGTCAGAGAGTCCCATTGACTTAGATACACACTAGTCCTGGGGGACTGAGGAGAACGGTCAGATAGAGTCCCATTGATTCAGATACACACTGGTGCTGGGGGACTGGGGAGAAAGGTCAAATAGAGTCCCATTGAATCAGATACACACTGGTGCTGGGGGACTGGGGTGAAAGGTCCGATCGAGTCCCATTCATTCAGATACACACTGGTCATGGGGGACTGGGCGGAAAGGTCAGAGGGAGTCCCATTGACTCAGATACACACTGGTCCTGGGGGACTGGGTGGAAAGATCTGAGAGAGTCCCATTGACTCAGATGCACACTGGTCCTGGTGATGGATTGGGGAGAAAGGTCAGAAAGTCCCATTGACTGGGATACACACTGGTCCTGGGGGACTGGGGAGAAAGGTCAGAGAAGTCCCAATGATCCAGATACACACTGGTTCTGGGGGACTGGGGGGAAAGGTCAGAGAGAGTCCCATTGACTCTGATACACACTGGTCCTGGGCACTGGGGGGAAAGGTCAGGTAGTCCCATTGACTCAGATACACACTAGACCTGGCGGACTGAGGGGAAAGGTCAGAGAGTCCAATTGACTCAGATACACACTGGTCCTGGGGGACTAGGGAGAAAGGTCAGAGAGTCCCATTGACTCAGATACACACTGGTCCTGGGGATGGACTGGGGAGAAAGGTCAGAGAGTGTCCCATTGACTCAGATACACACTGGTCCTGGGGATGGACTGGGGAGAAAGGTCAGAGAGTCCCAATGACTCAGATACACACTGGTCCTGGGGGACTGGGGAGAAAGGTCAGAGAGAGAGTTCCATTAACTCAGATGCACACTGGTGCTTGTGGACTGGGGGGAAATGGAAGAGAGAGTCCCATTGACTCAGATACACACTGGTTCTGGTGGACTGGGGGGAAAGGTCAGAGAGAGTCCGATTGACTCAGATACACACTGGTCCTGGGGATGGATTGGGGAGAAAGGTCAGAGCGAGTCCCATTGACTCAGATACACACTGGTCCTGGGGGACTGGGGGGAAAGGTCAGAGAGAGTCCCATTGACCCAGATACACACTGGTAATGGGGGACAGGGGGGAAAGGTCAGAGTGAGTCCCATTGACTCCGATACACACTGGTCCTGGGGATGGATTGGGGAGAAAGGTCAGAGCGAGTTCCATTGACTCAGATACACACTGGTCCTGGGAATGGACTGGGGAGAAAGGTCAGAGAGAGTCCCATTGACTCAGATACACACTGGTCCTGGGGGACTCGGGGGAAAGGTCAGAGCGAGTCCCATTGACCCCGATACATACTGGTCCTAGGGGACTGGGGAGAAAGGTCAGAGAGAGTCCCATTGACTCAGATACACACTGGTCCTGGAGGACTGGGGGGAAAGGTCAGAGCGAGTCCCATTGACCCCGATACACACTGGTCCTGGGGGACTGGGGAGAAAGGTCAGATAGAGTCCCATTTATTCAGATACACACTGGTCCTGGGGGACTGGGGGGAAAGGTCAGAGAGAGTCCCATTGACCCAGATACACACTGGTACTGGGGGACTGGGGGGAAAGGTCAGAGTGATTCCCATTGACTCCGATACACACTGGTCCTGGGGATGGATTGGGGAGAAAGGTCAGAGCGAGTCCCATTGACTCAGATACACACTGGTCCTGGGAATGGACTGGGGAGAAAGGTCAGAGCGAGTCCCATTGACCCCGATACACACTGGTCCTGGGGGACTGGGGAGAAAGGTCAGATAGAGTCCCATTTATTCAGATACACACTGGTCCTGGGGGACTGGGGGGAAAGGTCAGAGAGAGTCTCATTGACTCAGATACACACTGGTACTGGGGGACTGGGGAGAAAGGTCCGATCGAGTCCCATTCATTCAGATACACACTGGTCATGGGGGACAGGGCGGAAAGGTCAGAGGGAGTCCCATTGACTCAGATACACACTGGTCATGGGGCACTGGGTGGAAAGGTCAGAGGGAGTCCCATTGACTCAGATACACACTGGTCCTGGGGGACTGGGTGGAAAGGTCAGAGAGAGTCCCATTGACTCAGATGCACACTGGTCCTGGGGGACAGGGGAGAAAGGTCCGATCGACTCCCATTCATTCAGATGCACACTGGTCCTGGGGGACTGGGGGGAAAGGTCAGAGAAGTCCCATTGACCCAGATACACACTGGTTCTGAGGGACTGGGGGGAAAGGTCAGAGCGAGTCCCATTGACTCTGATACACACTGGTCCTGGGGGACTGGCTGGAAAGGTCAGAGAGTCCCATTGACTCAGATACACACTGGTCCTGGAGGACTGGGGAGTAAGGTCAGAGAGTCCCATTGACTCAGATACACACTGGTCCTGGGGGACTGGGAAGAAAGGTCAGAGAGAGTCCCATTGACTCAGATACACACTGGTCCTAGGGGACTGGGGGGAAAGGTCAAATAGAGTCCCATTGAATCAGATACACACTGGTGCTGGGGGACTGGGGTGAAAGGTCCGATCGAGTCCCATTCATTCAGATACACACTGGTCATGGGGGACTGGGCGGAAAGGTCAGAGGGAGTCCCATTGACTCAGATACACACTGGTCCTGGGGGACTGGGTGGAAAGATCAGAGAGAGTCCCATTGACTCAGATGCACACTGGTCCTGGTGATGGATTGGGGAGAAAGGTCAGAAAGTCCCATTGACTGGGATACACACTGGTCCTGGGGGACTGGGGAGAAAGGTCAGAGAAGTCCCAATGATCCAGATACACACTGGTTCTGGGGGACTGGGGGGAAAGGTCAGAGAGAGTCCCATTGACTCTGATACACACTGGTCCTGGGCACTGGGGGGAAAGGTCAGGTAGTCCCATTGACTCAGATACACACTAGACCTGGCGGACTGAGGGGAAAGGTCAGAGAGTCCAATTGACTCAGATACACACTGGTCCTGGGGGACTAGGGAGAAAGGTCAGAGAGTCCCATTGACTCAGATACACACTGGTCCTGGGGATGGACTGGGGAGAAAGGTCAGAGAGTGTCCCATTGACTCAGATACACACTGGTCCTGGGGATGGACTGGGGAGAAAGGTCAGAGAGTCCCAATGACTCAGATACACACTGGTCCTGGGGGACTGGGGAGAAAGGTCAGAGAGAGAGTTCCATTAACTCAGATGCACACTGGTGCTTGTGGACTGGGGGGAAATGGAAGAGAGAGTCCCATTGACTCAGATACACACTGGTCCTGGGGATGGACTGGGGAGAAAGGTCAGAGAGTCCCAATGACTCAGATACACACTGGTCCTGGGGGACTGGGTGGAAAGGTCAGAGAGAGTCCCATTGACTCAGATGCACACTGGTCCTGGGGGACAGGGGAGAAAGGTCCGATCGACTCCCATTCATTCAGATGCACACTGGTCCTGGGGGACTGGGGGGAAAGGTCAGAGAAGTCCCATTGACCCAGATACACACTGGTTCTGAGGGACTGGGGGGAAAGGTCAGAGCGAGTCCCATTGACTCTGATACACACTGGTCCTGGGGGACTGGCTGGAAAGGTCAGAGAGTCCCATTGACTCAGATACACACTGGTCCTGGAGGACTGGGGAGTAAGGTCAGAGAGTCCCATTGACTCAGATACACACTGGTCCTGGGGGACTGGGAAGAAAGGTCAGAGAGAGTCCCATTGACTCAGATACACACTGGTCCTAGGGGACTGGGGGGAAAGGTCAGAGAGAGTCCCATTGACTCAGATACACACTGGTCCTGGGGGACTGGGGAGAAAGGTCAGAGTGTCCCATTGACTCAGCTACACACTGGTCCTGGGGGACTGGGGTGAAAGGTCAGAGCGAGTCCCATTGACCCCGATACACACTGGTCCTAGGGGACTGGGGGGAAAGGTCAGAGAGAGTCCCATTGACTCAGATACACACTGGTCCTGGGGATGGACAGGGGAGAAAGGTCAGAGAGAGTCCCATTGACTCAGATACACACTGGTCCTGGGGATGGACTGGGGAGAAAGGTCAGAGAGTCCCATTGACTCAGATACACACTGGGACTGGGGAGAAAGGTCAGAGTCCCATTGATTCAGATACACACTGGTCCCGGGGGACTGGGTAGAAAGGTCAGAGAGTCCCATTGACTTAGATACACACTAGTCCTGGGGGACTGAGGAGAACGGTCAGATAGAGTCCCATTGATTCAGATACACACTGGTGCTGGGGGACTGGGGAGAAAGGTCAAATAGAGTCCCATTGAATCAGATACACACTGGTGCTGGGGGACTGGGGTGAAAGGTCCGATCGAGTCCCATTCATTCAGATACACACTGGTCATGGGGGACTGGGCGGAAAGGTCAGAGGGAGTCCCATTGACTCAGATACACACTGGTCCTGGGGGACTGGGTGGAAAGATCAGAGAGAGTCCCATTGACTCAGATGCACACTGGTCCTGGTGATGGATTGGGGAGAAAGGTCAGAAAGTCCCATTGACTGGGATACACACTGGTCCTGGGGGACTGGGGAGAAAGGTCAGAGAAGTCCCAATGATCCAGATACACACTGGTTCTGGGGGACTGGGGGGAAAGGTCAGAGAGAGTCCCATTGACTCTGATACACACTGGTCCTGGGCACTGGGGGGAAAGGTCAGGTAGTCCCATTGACTCAGATACACACTAGACCTGGCGGACTGAGGGGAAAGGTCAGAGAGTCCAATTGACTCAGATACACACTGGTCCTGGGGGACTAGGGAGAAAGGTCAGAGAGTCCCATTGACTCAGATACACACTGGTCCTGGGGATGGACTGGGGAGAAAGGTCAGAGAGTGTCCCATTGACTCAGATACACACTGGTCCTGGGGATGGACTGGGGAGAAAGGTCAGAGAGTCCCAATGACTCAGATACACACTGGTCCTGGGGGACTGGGGAGAAAGGTCAGAGAGAGAGTTCCATTAACTCAGATGCACACTGGTGCTTGTGGACTGGGGGGAAATGGAAGAGAGAGTCCCATTGACTCAGATACACACTGGTTCTGGTGGACTGGGGGGAAAGGTCAGAGAGAGTCCGATTGACTCAGATACACACTGGTCCTGGGGATGGATTGGGGAGAAAGGTCAGAGCGAGTCCCATTGACTCAGATACACACTGGTCCTGGGGGATTGGGGGGAAAGGTCAGAGAGAGTCCCATTGACCCAGATACACACTGGTACTGAGGGACTGGGGTGAAAGGTCAGAGAGTCCCATTGACTCAGATGCACACTGGTCCTGGGGACGGACTGGGGAGAAAGGTCAGAGAGTCCCATTGACTCTGATACACACTGGTCCTGGGGATGGACAGGGGAGAAAGGTCAGAGCGAGTCCCATTGACCCCGATACACACTGGTCCTGGGGGGACTGGGGAGTAAGGTCAGGTAGAGTCCCATTGACTCACATACACACTGGTCCTGGGGGACTGGGGAGAAAGGTCAGAGAGAGTCCCATTGACTCAGATGCACACTGCTCCTTGGGATGGACTGGGGAGAAAGGTCAGAGAGTCCCATTGACTCAGATGAACAATGGTCCTGGGGGACTGGGGAGAAAGGTCAGAGCGAGTCCCATTGACCCCGATACACACTGGTCCTAGGGGACTGGGGGGAAAGGTCAGATAGAGTCCCATTGACTCAGATACACACTGGTCCTGGGGGACTGGGGAGAAAGGTCGGAGTGTCCCATTGACTCAGCTACACACTGGTCCTGGGGGACTGGGGAGAAAGGTCAGAGAGAGTCCCATTGACTCAGATACACACTGGTCCTGGGGATGGACAGGGGAGAAACGTCAGAGAGAGTCCCATTGACTTAGATACACACTAGTCCTGGGGGACTGGGGGGAAAGGTCAGAGAAGTCCCATTGACCCAGATACACACTCGTTCTGGGGGTCTGCGGGGAAAGGTCAGGTCGTCCCATTGACTCAGATACACACTAGACCTGGCGGACTGAGGGGAAAGGTCAGAGAGTCCCATTGACTCAGATACACACTGTTCCTTGGTGGACTGGGGAGAAAGGTCAAATAGAGTCCCATTGATTCAGATGCACACTGGTCCTGGGGGACTGGGGAGAAAGGTCAGAGAGTCCCATTGACTCAGATACACATTGGTCCTGGGGATGGATTGGGGAGAAAGGTCAGAGCGAGTCCCATTGACTCAGATACACACTGGTCCTGGGGGATTGGGGGGAAAGGTCAGAGAGTGTCCCATTGACTCAGATACACACTGGTCCTGGGGGACTGGGTAGAAAGGTCAGAGAGTCCCATTGACTGGGATACACACTGGTCCTGGGGGTCTGGGGAGAAAGGTCAGAGAGAGTCCCATTGACTCAGATACACACTGGTCATGGGGGACTGGGCGGAAAGGTCAGAGGGAGTCCCATTGACTCAGATACACACTGGTCCTGGGGGACTGGGTGGAAAGGTCAGCGAGAGTCCCATTGACTCAGATACACACTGGTCCTGGGGGACTGGGGAGAAAGGTCAGAGAGAGTCCCATTGACTCAGATACACACTGGTCATGGAGGACTGGGGGGAAAGGTCAGAGCGAGTCCCATTGACCCCGATACACACTGGTCCTGGGGGACTGGGGAGAAAGGTCAGATAGAGTCCCATTTATTCAGATACACACTGGTCCTGGGGGACTGGGGGGAAAGGTCAGAGAGAGTCCCATTGACCCAGATACACACTGGTACTGGGGGACTGGGGGGAAAGGTCAGAGTGATTCCCATTGACTCCGATACACACTGGTCCTGGGGATGGATTGGGGAGAAAGGTCAGAGCGAGTCCCATTGACTCAGATACACACTGGTCCTGGGAATGGACTGGGGAGAAAGGTCAGAGCGAGTCCCATTGACCCCGATACACACTGGTCCTGGGGGACTGGGGAGAAAGGTCAGATAGAGTCCCATTTATTCAGATACACACTGGTCCTGGGGGACTGGGGGGAAAGGTCAGAGAGAGTCTCATTGACTCAGATACACACTGGTACTGGGGGACTGGGGAGAAAGGTCCGATCGAGTCCCATTCATTCAGATACACACTGGTCATGGGGGACAGGGCGGAAAGGTCAGAGGGAGTCCCATTGACTCAGATACACACTGGTCATGGGGGACTGGGTGGAAAGGTCAGAGGGAGTCCCATTGACTCAGATACACACTGGTCCTGGGGGACTGGGTGGAAAGGTCAGAGAGAGTCCCATTGACTCAGATGCACACTGGTCCTGGGGGACAGGGGAGAAAGGTCCGATCGACTCCCATTCATTCAGATGCACACTGGTCCTGGGGGACTGGGGGGAAAGGTCAGAGAAGTCCCATTGACCCAGATACACACTGGTTCTGAGGGACTGGGGGGAAAGGTCAGAGCGAGTCCCATTGACTCTGATACACACTGGTCCTGGGTGACTGGCTGGAAAGGTCAGAGAGTCCCATTGACTCAGATACACACTGGTCCTGGAGGACTGGGGAGTAAGGTCAAATAGAGTCCCATTGAATCAGATACACACTGGTGCTGGGGGACTGGGGTGAAAGGTCCGATCGAGTCCCATTCATTCAGATACACACTGGTCATGGGGGACTGGGCGGAAAGGTCAGAGGGAGTCCCATTGACTCAGATACACACTGGTCCTGGGGGACTGGGTGGAAAGATCAGAGAGAGTCCCATTGACTCAGATGCACACTGGTCCTGGTGATGGATTGGGGAGAAAGGTCAGAAAGTCCCATTGACTGGGATACACACTGGTCCTGGGGGACTGGGGAGAAAGGTCAGAGAAGTCCCAATGATCCAGATACACACTGGTTCTGGGGGACTGGGGGGAAAGGTCAGAGAGAGTCCCATTGACTCTGATACACACTGGTCCTGGGCACTGGGGGGAAAGGTCAGGTAGTCCCATTGACTCAGATACACACTAGACCTGGCGGACTGAGGGGAAAGGTCAGAGAGTCCAATTGACTCAGATACACACTGGTCCTGGGGGACTAGGGAGAAAGGTCAGAGAGTCCCATTGACTCAGATACACACTGGTCCTGGGGATGGACTGGGGAGAAAGGTCAGAGAGTGTCCCATTGACTCAGATACACACTGGTCCTGGGGATGGACTGGGGAGAAAGGTCAGAGAGTCCCAATGACTCAGATACACACTGGTCCTGGGGGACTGGGGAGAAAGGTCAGAGAGAGAGTTCCATTAACTCAGATGCACACTGGTGCTTGTGGACTGGGGGGAAATGGAAGAGAGAGTCCCATTGACTCAGATACACACTGGTTCTGGTGGACTGGGGGGAAAGGTCAGAGAGAGTCCGATTGACTCAGATACACACTGGTCCTGGGGATGGATTGGGGAGAAAGGTCAGAGCGAGTCCCATTGACTCAGATACACACTGGTCCTGGGGGATTGGGGGGAAAGGTCAGAGAGAGTCCCATTGACCCAGATACACACTGGTACTGAGGGACTGGGGTGAAAGGTCAGAGAGTCCCATTGACTCAGATACACACTGGTCCTGGGGGACTGGGGGGAAAGGTCAGAGAGAGTCCCATTGACCCAGATACACACTGGTATGGGGACTGGGGAGAAAGGTCAGAGTCCCATTGACTCAGATGCACACTGGTCCTGGGGACGGACTGGGGAGAAAGGTCAGAGAGTCCCATTGACTCTGATACACACTGGTCCTGGGGATGGACAGGGGAGAAAGGTCAGAGCGAGTCCCATTGACCCCGATACACACTGGTCCTGGGGGGACTGGGGAGTAAGGTCAGGTAGAGTCCCATTGACTCACATACACACTGGTCCTGGGGGACTGGGGAGAAAGGTCAGAGAGAGTCCCATTGACTCAGATGCACACTGCTCCTTGGGATGGACTGGGGAGAAAGGTCAGAGAGTCCCATTGACTCAGATGAACAATGGTCCTGGGGGACTGGGGAGAAAGGTCAGAGCGAGTCCCATTGACCCCGATACACACTGGTCCTAGGGGACTGGGGGGAAAGGTCAGATAGAGTCCCATTGACTCAGATACACACTGGTCCTGGGGGACTGGGGAGAAAGGTCGGAGTGTCCCATTGACTCAGCTACACACTGGTCCTGGGGGACTGGGGAGAAAGGTCAGAGAGAGTCCCATTGACTCAGATACACACTGGTCCTGGGGATGGACAGGGGAGAAACGTCAGAGAGAGTCCCATTGACTTAGATACACACTAGTCCTGGGGGACTGGGGGGAAAGGTCAGAGAAGTCCCATTGACCCAGATACACACTCGTTCTGGGGGTCTGCGGGGAAAGGTCAGGTCGTCCCATTGACTCAGATACACACTAGACCTGGCGGACTGAGGGGAAAGGTCAGAGAGTCCCATTGACTCAGATACACACTGTTCCTTGGTGGACTGGGGAGAAAGGTCAAATAGAGTCCCATTGATTCAGATGCACACTGGTCCTGGGGGACTGGGGAGAAAGGTCAGAGAGTCCCATTGACTCAGATACACATTGGTCCTGGGGATGGATTGGGGAGAAAGGTCAGAGCGAGTCCCATTGACTCAGATACACACTGGTCCTGGGGGATTGGGGGGAAAGGTCAGAGAGTGTCCCATTGACTCAGATACACACTGGTCCTGGGGGACTGGGTAGAAAGGTCAGAGAGTCCCATTGACTGGGATACACACTGGTCCTGGGGGTCTGGGGAGAAAGGTCAGAGAGAGTCCCATTGACTCAGATACACACTGGTCATGGGGGACTGGGCGGAAAGGTCAGAGGGAGTCCCATTGACTCAGATACACACTGGTCCTGGGGGACTGGGTGGAAAGGTCAGCGAGAGTCCCATTGACTCAGATACACACTGGTCCTGGGGGACTGGGGAGAAAGGTCAGAGAGAGTCCCATTGACTCAGATGCACACTGCTCCTTGGGATGGACTTGGGAGAAAGGTCAGAGAGTCCCATTGACTCAGATGAACAATGGTCCTGGGGGACTGGGGAGAAAGGTCCGATCGACTCCCATTCATTCAGATACACACTGGTCCTGGGGGACTGGGCGGAAAGGTCAGAGGAGTCCCATTGACTCAGATACACACTGGTCCTGGGGGACTGGGTGGAAAGGTCAGAGAGAGTCCCATTAATTCAGATGCACACTGGTCCTGGGGGTCAGGGGAGAAATATCCGATCGACTCCCATTCATTCAGATACACACAGGTTCTGAGGGACTGAGGGGAAAGGTCAGAGCGAGTCCCATTGACTCAGATACACACTGGTCCTCGGGGACTGGGGGGAAAGGTCAGAGCGAGTCCCATTGACCCCGATACACACTGGTCCTAGGGGACTGGGGGAAAGGTCAGATAGAGTCCCATTGACTCAGATACACACTGGTCCTGGGGGACTGGGGGGAAAGGTCAGAGCGAGTCCCATTGACCCCGATACACACTGGTCCTGGGGGACTGGGGAGAAAGGTCAGAGCGAGTCCCATTGACCCCGATACACACTGGTGCTGGGGGACTGGGGAGAAAGGTCAGATAGAGTCCCATTTATTCAGATACACACTGGTCCTGGAGGACTGGGGGGAAAGGTCAGAGAGAGTCCCATTGACCCAGATACACACTGGTAATGGGGGACAGGGGGGAAAGGTCAGAGTGAGTCCCATTGACTCCGATACACACTGGTCCTGGGGATGGATTGGGGAGAAAGGTCAGAGCGAGTCCCATTGACTCAGATATACACTGGTCCTGGGATTGGACTGGGGAGAAAGGTCAGAGAGAGTCCCATTGACTCAGATACACACTGGTCCTGGGGGACTGGGTGGAAAGGTCAGAGCGAGTCCCATTGACCCCGAAACACACTGGTCCTAGGGGACTGGGGAGAAAGGTCAGAGAGAGTCCCATTGACTCAGATACACACTGGTCCTGGAGGAGTGGGGGGAAAGGTCAGAGCGAGTCCCATTGACCCCGATACATACTGGTCCTGGGGGACAGGGGAGAAAGGTCAGATAGAGTCCCATTTATTCAGATACACACTGGTCCTGGGGGACTGGGGGGAAAGGTCAGAGAGAGTCCCATTGACCCAGATACACACTGGTACTGGGGGACTGGGGGGAAAGGTCAGAGTGAGTCCCATTGACTCTGATACACACTGGTCCTGGGGATGGATTGGGGAGAAAGGTCAGAGCGAGTCCCATTGACTCAGATACACACTGGTCCTGGGAATGGACTGGGGAGAAAGGTCAGAGAGAGTCTCATTGACTCAGATACACACTGGTACTGGGGGACTGGGGAGAAAGGTCCGATCGAGTCCCATTCATTCAGATACACACTGGTCATGGGGGACATGGCGGAAAGGTCAGAGGGAGTCCCATTGACTCAGATACACACTGGTCATGGGGGACTGGGTGGAAAGGTCAGAGGGAGTCCCATTGACTCAGATACACACTGGTCCTGGGGGACTGGGTGGAAAGGTCAGAGAGAGTCCCATTGACTCAGATGCACACTGGTCCTGGGGGACAGGGGAGAAAGGTCCGATCGACTCCCATTCATTCAGATACACACTGGTCCTGGGGGACTGCAGGGAAAGGTCAGAGAAGTCCCATTGACCCAGATACACACTGGTTCTGAGGGACTGGGGGGAAAGGTCAGAGCGAGTCCCATTGACTCTGATACACACTGGTCATGAGGGACTGGGGGGAAAGGTCAGAGAGTCCCATTGACTCAGATACACACTGGTCCTGGAGGACTGGGGAGTAAGGTCAGAGAGTCCCATTGACTCAGATACACACTGGTCCTGGGGGACTGGGAAGAAAGGTCAGAGAGAGTCCCATTGACTCAGATACACACTGGTCCTAGGGGACTGGGGGGAAAGGTCAGAGAGAGTCCCATTGACTCAGATACTCACTGGTCCTGGGGGACTGGGGAGAAAGGTCAGAGCGAGTCCCATTGACCCCGATACACACTCGTCCTAGGGGACTGGGGGGAAAGGTCAGAGAGAGTCCCATTGACTCAGATACTCACTGGTCCTGGGGATGGACAGGGGAGAAAGGTCAGAGAGAGTCCCATTGACTCAGATACACACTGGTCCTGGGGATGGACTGGGGAGAAAGGTCAGAGAGTCCCATTGACTCAGATGCACACTGGGACTGGGGAGAAAGGTCAGAGTCCCATTGATTCAGATACACACTGGTCCCGGGGGACTGGGTAGAAAGGTCAGAGAGTCCCATTGACTTAGATACACACTAGTCCTGGGGGACTGAGGAGAACGGTCAGATAGAGTCCCATTGATTCAGATACACACTGGTGCTGGGGGACTGGGGAGAAAGGTCAAATAGAGTCCCATTGAATCAGATACACACTGGTGCTGGGGGACTGGGGTGAAAGGTCCGATCGAGTCCCATTCATTCAGATACACACTGGTCATGGGGGACTGGGCGGAAAGGTCAGAGGGAGTCCCATTGACTCAGATACACACTGGTCCTGGGGGACTGGGTGGAAAGATCAGAGAGAGTCCCATTGACTCAGATGCACACTGGTCCTGGGGATGGATTGGGGAGAAAGGTCAGAGAAGTCCCATTGACTGGGATACACACTGGTCCTGGGGGACTGGGGAGAAAGGTCAGAGAAGTCCCAATGATCCAGATACACACTGGTTCTGGGGGACTGCGGGGAAAGGTCAGAGAGAGTCCCATTGACTCTGATACACACTGGTCCTGGGCACTGGGGGGAAAGGTCAGGTAGTCCCATTGACTCAGATACACACTAGACCTGGCGGACTGAGGGGAAAGGTCAGAGAGTCCAATTGACTCAGATACACACTGGTCCTGGGGGACGAGGGAGAAAGGTCAGAGAGTCCCATTGACTCAGATACACACTGGTCCTGGGGATGGACTGGGGAGAAAGGTCAGAGAGTGTCCCATTGACTCAGATACACACTGGTCCTGGGGATGGACTGGGGAGAAAGGTCAGAGAGTCCCAATGACTCAGATACACACTGGTCCTGGGGGACTGGGGAGAAAGGTCAGAGAGAGAGTTCCATTAACTCAGATGCACACTGGTGCTTGTGGACTGGGGAGAAAGGTCAGAGTCCCATTGACTCAGATGCACACTGGTCCTGGGGACGGACTGGGGAGAAAGGTCAGAGAGTCCCATTGACTCTGATACACACTGGTCCTGGGGATGGACAGGGGAGAAAGGTCAGAGCGAGTCCCATTGACCCCGATACACACTGTTCCTGGGGGGACTGGGGAGTAAGGTCAGGTAGAGTCCCATTGACTCACATACACACTGGTCCTGGGGGACTGGGGAGAAAGGTCAGAGAGAGTCCCATTGACTCAGATGCACACTGCTCCTTGGGATGGACTGGGGAGAAAGGTCAGAGAGTCCCATTGACTCAGATACACACTGGTCCTGGGGGACTGGGGAGAAAGGTCGGAGTGTCCCATTGACTCAGCTACACACTGGTCCTGGGGGACTGGGGAGAAAGGTCAGAGAGAGTCCCATTGACTCAGATACACACTGGTCCTGGGGATGGACAGGGGAGAAACGTCAGAGAGAGTCCCATTGACTTAGATACACACCAGTCCTGGGGGACTGGGGGGAAAGGTCAGAGAAGTCCCATTGACCCAGATACACACTCGTTCTGGGGGTCTGGGGGGAAAGGTCAGGTCGTCCCATTGACTCAGATACACACTAGACCTGGCGGACTGAGGGGAAAGGTCAGAGAGTCCCATTGACTCAGATACACACTGTTCCTTGGTGGACTGGGGAGAAAGGTCAAATAGAGTCCCATTGATTCAGATGCACACTGGTCCTGGGGGACTGGGGAGAAAGGTCAGAGAGTCCCATTGACTCAGATACACATTGGTCCTGGGGATGGATTGGGGAGAAAGGTCAGAGCGAGTCCCATTGACTCAGATACACACTGGTCCTGGGGGATTGGGGGGAAAGGTCAGAGAGAGTCCCATTGACTCAGATACACACTGGTCCTGGGGGAATGGGGGGGAAGTTCAGAGAAAGTCCCATTGACTCAGAAACACACTGGTCCTGGGAGACTGGAGGGAAAGGTCAGAGAGAGTCCGATTGACTCAGATACACACTGGTCCTGGGGATGGATTGGGGAGAAAGGTCAGAGCGAGTCCCATTGACTCAGATACACACTGGTCCTGGGGGATTGGGGGGAAAGGTCAGAGAGTGTCCCATTGACTCAGATACACACTGGTCCTGGGGGACTGGGTAGAAAGGTCAGAGAGTCCCATTGACTGGGATACACACTGGTCCTGGGGGTCTGGGGAGAAAGGTCAGAGAGAGTCCCATTGACTCAGATACACACTGGTCATGGGGGACTGGGCGGAAAGGTCAGAGGGAGTCCCATTGACTCAGATACACACTGGTCCTGGGGGACTGGGCGGAAATGTCAGAGGGAGTCCCATTGACTCAGATACACACTGGTCCTGGGGGACTGGGGAGAAAGGTCAGAGAGAGTCCCATTGACTCAGATGCACACTGCTCCTTGGGATGGACTTGGGAGAAAGGTCAGAGAGTCCCATTGACTCAGATGAACAATGGTCCTGGGGGACTGGGGAGAAAGGTCCCATCGACTCCTATTCATTCAGATACACACAGGTTCTGAGGGACTGGGGGGAAAGGTCAGAGCGAGTCCCATTGACCCCGATACACACTGGTCCTAGGGGACTGGGGGGAAAGGTCAGATAGAGTCCCATTGACTCAGATACACACTGGTCCTGGGGGACTGGGGGGAAAGGTCAGAGCGAGTCCCATTGACCCCGATACACACTGGTCCTGGGGGACTGGGGAGAAAGGTCAGAGCGAGTCCCATTGACCCCGATACACACTGGTCCTGGGGGACTGGGGAGAAAGGTCAGATAGAGTCCCATTTATTCAGATACACACTGGTCCTGGGGGACTGGGGGGAAAGGTCAGAGAGAGTCCCATTGACCCAGATACACACTGGGACTGGGGGGAAAGGTCAGAGCGAGTCCCATTGACTCCGATACACACTGGTCCTAGGGGACTGGGGAGAAAGGTCAGAGAGAGTCCCATTGACTCAGATACACACTGGTCCTGGAGGACTGGGGGGAAAGGTCAGAGCGAGTCCCATTGACCCCGATATACACTGGTCCTGGGGGACAGGGGAGAAAGGTCAGATAGAGTCCCATTTATTCAGATACACATTGGTCCTGGGGGACTGGGGGGAAAGGTCAGAGAGAGTCCCATTGACCCAGATACACACTGGTACTGGGGGACTGGGGGGAAAGGTCAGAGTGAGTCCCATTGACTCCGATACACACTGGTCCTGGGGATGGATTGGGGAGAAAGGTCAGAGCGAGTC
Organism: Pristiophorus japonicus; assembly: GCF_044704955.1. Taxonomy (NCBI): domain Eukaryota; kingdom Metazoa; phylum Chordata; class Chondrichthyes; family Pristiophoridae; genus Pristiophorus; species Pristiophorus japonicus. The sequence goes on from NC_091985.1 coordinate 176,949,727, forward strand.
CCATTGACTCAGATACACACTGGTCCTGGGGGACTGGGTAGAAAGGTCAGAGAGTCCCATTGACTGGGATACACACTGGTCCTGGGGGTCTGGGGAGAAAGGTCAGAGAGAGTCCCATTGACTCAGATACACGCTGGTCATGGGGGACTGGCCGGAAAGGTCAGAGGGAGTCCCATTCACTCAGATACACACTGGTCCTGGGGGACTGGGTGGAAAGGTCAGAGAGAGTCCCATTGACTCAGATACACACTGGTCCTGGGGGACTGGGGAGAAAGGTCAGATAGAGTCCCATTTATTCAGATACACACTGGTGCTGGGGAACTTGGGGGAAAGGTCAGAGAGAGTCCCATTGACCCAGAGACACACTGGGACTGGGGAGAAAGGTCAGAGAGAGTCCCATTGACTCAGATACACACTGGTCCTGGAGGACTGGGGGGAAAGGTCAGAGCGAGTCCCATTGACCCCGATACACACTGGTCCTGGGGGACTGGGGAGAAAGGTCAGATAGAGTCCCATTTATTCAGATACACACTGGTCCTGGGGGACTGGGGGGAAAGGTCAGAGAGAGTCCCATTGACCCAGATACACACTGGGACTGGGGGGAAAGGTCAGAGTGAGTCCCATTGACTCCGATACACACTGGTCCTGGGAATGGACTGGGGAGAAAGGTCAGAGAGAGTCCCATTGACTCAGATACACACTGGTCCTGGGGGACTGGGGGGAAAGGTCAGAGCGAGTCCCATTGACCCCGATACACACTGGTCCTAGGCGACTGGGGAGAAAGGTCAGAGAGAGTCCCATTGACTCAGATACACACTGGTCCTGGAGGACTGGGGGGAAAGGTCAGAGGGAGTCCCATTGACCCCGATATACACTGGTCCTGGGGGACAGGGGAGAAAGGTCAGATAGAGTCCCATTTATTCAGATACACATTTGTCCTGGGGGACTGGGGGGAAAGGTCAGAGAGAGTCCCATTGACCCAGATACACACTGGTACTGGGGGACTGGGGGGAAAGGTCAGAGTGAGTCCCATTGACTCCGATACACACTGGTCCTGGGGATGGATTGGGGAGAAAGGTCAGAGCGAGTCCCATTGACTCAGATACACACTGGTACTGGGAGACTGGGGAGAAAGATCCGATCGAGTCCCATTCATTCAGATACACACTGCTCATGGGGGACTGGGCGGAAAGGTCAGAGGGAGTCCCATTGACTCAGATACACACTGGTCATGGGGGACTGGGCGGAAAGGTCAGAGGGAGTCCCATTGACTCAGATACACACTGGTCCTGGTGGACTGGGTGGAAAGGTCAGAGAGAGTCCCATTGACTCAGATGCACACTGGTCCTGGGGGACAGGGGAGAAAGGTCCGATCGACTCCCATTCATTCAGATACACACTGGTCCTGGGGGACTGGGTAGAAAGGTCAGAGAGTCCCATTGACTCAGAAACACACTGTTCCTGGGGATGGACTGAGGAGAAAGGTCAGAGAGTCCCATTGACTGGGATACACACTGGTCCTGGGGGTCTGGGGAGAAAGGTCAGAGAGAGTCCCATTGACTCAGATACACACTGGTCATGGGGGACTGGGCGGAAAGGTCAGAGAGTCCCATTGACTCAGATACACACTGGTCCTGGGGGACTGGGGAGAAAGGTCAGAGAGAGTCCCATTGACTCAGATGAACAATGGTCCTGGGGGACTGGGGAGAAAGGTCCGATCGACTCCCATTCATTCAGATACACACTGGTCCTGGGGATGGATTGGGGAGAAAGGTCAGAGAGTGTCCCATTGACTCAGATGCACACTGCTCCTGTGGATGGACTGGGGGGAAACGTCAGAGAGTCGCATTGACTCAGATGAACAATGGTCCTGGGGGACTGGGGAGAAAGGTCAGAGAGAGTCCGATTGACTCAGCTGCACATTGGTCCTGGGGAAGACTAGGGGGAAAGTTCAGAGAGAGTCCCATTGACCCAGATACACACTGGTCCTGGGGGACTGGGGGGAAACGTCAGAGAGAGTCCCATTGACCCAGATACACACTGGGACTGGGGGGAAAGGTCAGAGTGAGTCCCATTGACTCAGATACACACTGGTCCTGGGGATGGACAGGGGAGAAAGGTCAGAGAGAGTCCCATTGACTCAGATACACACTGGTCCTGGGGATGGACTGGGGAGAAAGGTCAGAGAGTCCCATTGACTTAGATACACACTAGTCCTGAGGGACTGAGGAGAACGGTCAGATAGAGTCCCATTGATTCAGATACACACTGGTGCTGGGGGACTGGGGAGAAAGGTCAAATAGAGTCCCATTGAATCAGATACACACTGGTCCTGGGGGACTGGGGTGGAAGGTCAGAGAGTCCCATTGACTCAGATACACACTGGTCCTGGGGGACTGGGGAGAAAGGTCAGAGAGAGTCCCATTGACTCAGATGCACACTGCTCCTTGGGATGGACTGGGGAGAAAGGTCAGAGAGTCCCATTGACTCAGATGAACAATGGTCCTGGGGGACTGGGGAGAAAGGTCAGAGAGAGTCCCATTGACTCAGATACACACTGGTCCTTGTGGACTGAGGGGGAAGTTCAGAGAAAGTCCCATTGACTCAGAAACACACTGGTCCTGGGGGACTGGGGGGAAAGTTCAGAGAGACTCCGATTGACTCAGAAACACACTGGTCCTGGGGATGGATTGGGGAGAAAGGTCAGAGCGAGTCCCATTGCCTCAGATACACACTGGTCCTGGGGGATTGGGGGGAAAGGTCAGAGCGAGTCCCATTGACTCAGATACACACTGGTCCTGGGAATGGACTGGGGAGAAAGGTCAGAGAGAGTCCCATTGACTCAGATACACACTGGTCCTGCGGGACTGGGTCGAAAGGTCAGAGAGTCCCATTGACTCAGATACACACTGGTCCTGGGGGACTGGGGAGAAAGGTCCGATCGAGTCCCATTCATTCAGATACACACTGGTCCTGGGGGACTGGGGAGAAAGGTCAGAGAGAGTCCCATTGACTCAGATACACACTGATCCTGGGGATGGACTGAGGAGAAAGGTCAGAGAGTCCCATTGACTGGGATACACACTTGTCCTGGGGGACTGGGGGGAAAGGTCAGATAGAGTCCCATTGATTCAGATACACACTGTTGCTGGGGGAATGGGGAGAAAGGTCAGAGAGAGTCCCATTGACTCAGATACACACTGGTCCTTGTGGACTGGGGGGAAAGGTCAGAGAGAGTCCGATTGACTCAGATACACACTGGTCCTGGGGATGGACTGAGGAGAAAGGTCAGAGGGACTCCCATTCACTCAACTGCACACTGCTCCTTGGGATGGACTGGGGAGAAAGTTCAGAGAAAGTCCCATTGACTCAGGAACACACTGGTACTGGGGGACTGGGGGGAAAGGTCAGAGTGAGTCCCATTGACTCCGATACACACTGGTCCTGGGGGACTGGGGGGAAAGGTCAGAGAGAGTCCCATTGACCCAGATACACACTGGTCCTGGGGGACTGGGTGGAAAGGTCAGAGAGAGTCCCATTGACTCAGATGCACACTGGTCATGGGGGACTGGGCGGAAAGGTCAGAGGGAGTCCCATTGACTCAGATACACACTGGTACTGGGGGACTGGGGGGAAAGGTCAGAGAGAGTCCGATTGACTCAGATACACACTGGTCCTGGGGATGGACTGAGGAGAAAGGTCAGAGAGAGTCCCATTGACTCAGATGCACACTGCTCCTTGGGATGGACTGGGGGGAATGTTCAGAGAAAGTCCCATTGACTCAGAAACACACTGGTACTGGGGGACTGGGGGGAAAGGTCAGAGTGAGTCCCATTGACTCCGATACACACTGGTCCTGGGGGACTGGGGGGAAAGGTCAGAGAGTCCCATTGACTAAGATGCACACTAGTCCTGGGGGACTGAGGAGAAGGTTAGATAGAGTCCCATTGATTCAGATACACACTGGTCCTGGGGGACTGGGGGGAAAGGTCAGAGAGAGTCCCATTGACCCAGATACACACTGGTACGGGGACTGGGGAGAAAGGCGAGAGAGAGTCCGATTGACTCAGATACACACTGGTCCTGGGGATGGACTGGGGAGAAAGGTCAGAGAGTCCCATTGACTCAGATACACACTGGTCCTGGGGGACTGGGGAGAAAGGTCAGAGAGAGTTCCATTGACTCAGATACACACTGGTCCTGGGGGACTGGGCGGAAAGGTCAGGTAGTCCCATTGACTCAGATACACACTCGACCTGGCGGACTGAGGGGAAAGGTCAGAGAGTCCCATTGACTCAGATACACACTGGTCCTTGGGGGACTGGGGAGAAAGGTCAAATAGAGCCCCATTGATTCAGATACACACTGGTCCTGGGGATGGACTGGGGAGAAAGGTCAGAGAGTGTCCCATTGACTCAGATGCACACTGCTCCTGTGGATGGACTGGGGGGAAACGTCAGAGAGTCGCATTGACTCAGATGAACAATGGTCCTGGGGGACTGGGGAGAAAGGTCAGAGAGATTCCGATTGACTCAGCTGCACATTGGTCCTGGGGAAGACTAGGGGGAAAGTTCAGAGAGAGTCCCATTGACCCAGATACACACTGGTCCTGGGGGACTGGGGGGAAAGGTCAGAGAGAGTCCCATTGACCCAGATACACACTGGGACTGGGGGGAAAGGTCAGAGTGAGTCCCATTGACTCAGATACACACTGGTCCTGGGGATGGACAGGGGAGAAAGGTCAGAGAGAGTCCCATTGACTCAGATACACACTGGTCCTGGGGATGGACTGGGGAGAAAGGTCAGAGAGTCCCATTGACTTAGATACACACTAGTCCTGGGGGACTGAGGAGAACGGTCAGATAGAGTCCCATTGATTCAGATGCACACTGGTGCTGGGGGACTGGGGAGAAAGGTCAAATAGAGTCCCATTGAATCAGATACACACTGGTCCTGGGGGACTGGGGTGGAAGGTCAGAGAGTCCCATTGACTCAGATACACACTGGTCCTGGGGGACTGGGGAGAAAGGTCAGAGAGAGTCCCATTGACTCAGATGCACACTGCTCCTTGGGATGGACTGGGGAGAAAGGTCAGAGAGTCCCATTGACTCAGATGAACAATGGTCCTGGGGGACTGGGGAGAAAGGTCAGAGAGAGTCCCATTGACTCAGATACACACTGGTCCTTGTGGACTGAGGGGGCAGTTCAGAGAAAGTCCCATTGACTCAGAAACACACTGGTCCTGGGGGACGGGGGGGAAAGTTCAGAGAGACTCCGATTGACTCAGAAACACACTGGTCCTGGGGATGGATTGGGGAGAAAGGTCAGAGCGAGTCCGATTGACTCAGCTGCACATTGGTCCTGGGGAAGACTAGGGGGAAAGTTCAGAGAGAGTCCCATTGACCCAGATACACACTGGTCCTGGGGGACTGGGGGGAAACGTCAGAGAGAGTCCCATTGACCCAGATACACATTGGTCCTGGGGAAGACTAGGGGGAAAGTTCAGAGAGAGTCCCATTGACCCAGATACACACTGGTCCTGGGGGACTGGGGGGAAACGTCAGAGAGAGTCCCATTGACCCAGATACACACTGGGACTGGGGGGAAAGGTCAGAGTGAGTCCCATTGACTCAGATACACACTGGTCCTGGGGATGGACAGGGGAGAAAGGTCAGAGAGAGTCCCATTGACTCAGATACACACTGGTCCTGGGGATGGACTGGGGAGAAAGGTCAGAGAGTCCCATTGACTTAGATACACACTAGTCCTGAGGGACTGAGGAGAACGGTCAGATAGAGTCCCATTGATTCAGATACACACTGGTGCTGGGGGACTGGGGAGAAAGGTCAAATAGAGTCCCATTGAATCAGATACACACTGGTCCTGGGGGACTGGGGTGGAAGGTCAGAGAGTCCCATTGACTCAGATACACACTGGTCCTGGGGGACTGGGGAGAAAGGTCAGAGAGAGTCCCATTGACTCAGATGCACACTGCTCCTTGGGATGGACTGGGGAGAAAGGTCAGAGAGTCCCATTGACTCAGATGAACAATGGTCCTGGGGGACTGGGGAGAAAGGTCAGAGAGAGTCCCATTGACTCAGATACACACTGGTCCTTGTGGACTGAGGGGGAAGTTCAGAGAAAGTCCCATTGACTCAGAAACACACTGGTCCTGGGGGACTGGGGGGAAAGTTCAGAGAGACTCCGATTGACTCAGAAACACACTGGTCCTGGGGATGGATTGGGGAGAAAGGTCAGAGCGAGTCCCATTGCCTCAGATACACACTGGTCCTGGGGGATTGGGGGGAAAGGTCAGAGCGAGTCCCATTGACTCAGATACACACTGGTCCTGGGAATGGACTGGGGAGAAAGGTCAGAGAGAGTCCCATTGACTCAGATACACACTGGTCCTGCGGGACTGGGTCGAAAGGTCAGAGAGTCCCATTGACTCAGATACACACTGGTCCTGGGGGACTGGGGAGAAAGGTCCGATCGAGTCCCATTCATTCAGATACACACTGGTCCTGGGGGACTGGGGAGAAAGGTCAGAGAGAGTCCCATTGACTCAGATACACACTGATCCTGGGGATGGACTGAGGAGAAAGGTCAGAGAGTCCCATTGACTGGGATACACACTTGTCCTGGGGGACTGGGGGGAAAGGTCAGATAGAGTCCCATTGATTCAGATACACACTGTTGCTGGGGGAATGGGGAGAAAGGTCAGAGAGAGTCCCATTGACTCAGATACACACTGGTCCTTGTGGACTGGGGGGAAAGGTCAGAGAGAGTCCGATTGACTCAGATACACACTGGTCCTGGGGATGGACTGAGGAGAAAGGTCAGAGGGACTCCCATTCACTCAACTGCACACTGCTCCTTGGGATGGACTGGGGAGAAAGTTCAGAGAAAGTCCCATTGACTCAGGAACACACTGGTACTGGGGGACTGGGGGGAAAGGTCAGAGTGAGTCCCATTGACTCCGATACACACTGGTCCTGGGGGACTGGGGGGAAAGGTCAGAGAGAGTCCCATTGACCCAGATACACACTGGTCCTGGGGGACTGGGTGGAAAGGTCAGAGAGAGTCCCATTGACTCAGATGCACACTGGTCATGGGGGACTGGGCGGAAAGGTCAGAGGGAGTCCCATTGACTCAGATACACACTGGTACTGGGGGACTGGGGGGAAAGGTCAGAGAGAGTCCGATTGACTCAGAAACACACTGGTCCTGGGGATGGATTGGGGAGAAAGGTCAGAGCGAGTCCCATTGCCTCAGATACACACTGGTCCTGGGGGATTGGGGGGAAAGGTCAGAGCGAGTCCCATTGACTCAGATACACACTGGTCCTGGGAATGGACTGGGGAGAAAGGTCAGAGAGAGTCCCATTGACTCAGATACACACTGGTCCTGGGGATGGATTGGGGAGAAAGGTCAGAGCGAGTCCCATTGCCTCAGATACACACTGGTCCTGGGGGATTGGGGGGAAAGGTCAGAGCGAGTCCCATTCATTCAGATACACACTGGTCCTGGGGGACTGGGGAGAAAGGTCAGAGAGAGTCCCATTGACTCAGATACACACTGATCCTGGGGATGGACTGAGGAGAAAGGTCAGAGAGTCCCATTGACTGGGATACACACTTGTCCTGGGGGACTGGGGGGAAAGGTCAGATAGAGTCCCATTGATTCAGATACACACTGTTGCTGGGGGAATGGGGAGAAAGGTCAGAGAGAGTCCCATTGACTCAGATACACACTGGTCCTTGTGGACTGGGGGGAAAGGTCAGAGAGAGTCCGATTGACTCAGATACACACTGGTCCTGGGGATGGACTGAGGAGAAAGGTCAGAGGGACTCCCATTCACTCAACTGCACACTGCTCCTTGGGATGGACTGGGGAGAAAGTTCAGAGAAAGTCCCATTGACTCAGGAACACACTGGTACTGGGGGACTGGGGGGAAAGGTCAGAGTGAGTCCCATTGACTCCGATACACACTGGTCCTGGGGGACTGGGGGGAAAGGTCAGAGAGAGTCCCATTGACCCAGATACACACTGGTCCTGGGGGACTGGGGGGAAAGGTCAGAGAGAGTCCGATTGACTCAGAAACACACTGGTCCTGGGGATGGATTGGGGAGAAAGGTCAGAGCGAGTCCCATTGCCTCAGATACACACTGGTCCTGGGGGATTGGGGGGAAAGGTCAGAGCGAGTCCCATTGACTCAGATACACACTGGTCCTGGGAATGGACTGGGGAGAAAGGTCAGAGAGAGTCCCATTGACTCAGATACACACTGGTCCTGCGGGACTGGGTCGAAAGGTCAGAGAGAGTCCCATTGACTCAGATACACACTGGTCCTTGTGGACTGGGGGGAAAGGTCAGAGAGAGTCCGATTGACTCAGATACACACTGGTCCTGGGGATGGACTGAGGAGAAAGGTCAGAGGGACTCCCATTCACTCAACTGCACACTGCTCCTTGGGATGGACTGGGGAGAAAGTTCAGAGAAAGTCCCATTGACTCAGGAACACACTGGTACTGGGGGACTGGGGGGAAAGGTCAGAGTGAGTCCCATTGACTCCGATACACACTGGTCCTGGGGGACTGGGGGGAAAGGTCAGAGAGAGTCCCATTGACCCAGATACACACTGGTCCTGGGGGACTGGGTGGAAAGGTCAGAGAGAGTCCCATTGACTCAGATGCACACTGGTCATGGGGGACTGGGCGGAAAGGTCAGAGGGAGTCCCATTGACTCAGATACACACTGGTACTGGGGGACTGGGGGGAAAGGTCAGAGAGAGTCCGATTGACTCAGAAACACACTGGTCCTGGGGATGGATTGGGGAGAAAGGTCAGAGCGAGTCCCATTGCCTCAGATACACACTGGTCCTGGGGGATTGGGGGGAAAGGTCAGAGCGAGTCCCATTGACTCAGATACACACTGGTCCTGGGAATGGACTGGGGAGAAAGGTCAGAGAGAGTCCCATTGACTCAGATACACACTGGTCCTGCGGGACTGGGTCGAAAGGTCAGAGAGTCCCATTGACTCAGATACACACTGGTCCTGGGGGACTGGGGAGAAAGGTCCGATCGAGTCCCATTCATTCAGATACACACTGGTCCTGGGGGACTGGGGAGAAAGGTCAGAGAGAGTCCCATTGACTCAGATACACACTGATCCTGGGGATGGACTGAGGAGAAAGGTCAGAGAGTCCCATTGACTGGGATACACACTTGTCCTGGGGGACTGGGGGGAAAGGTCAGATAGAGTCCCATTGATTCAGATACACACTGTTGCTGGGGGAATGGGGAGAAAGGTCAGAGAGAGTCCCATTGACTCAGATACACACTGGTCCTTGTGGACTGGGGGGAAAGGTCAGAGAGAGTCCGATTGACTCAGATACACACTGGTCCTGGGGATGGACTGAGGAGAAAGGTCAGAGGGACTCCCATTCACTCAACTGCACACTGCTCCTTGGGATGGACTGGGGAGAAAGTTCAGAGAAAGTCCCATTGACTCAGGAACACACTGGTACTGGGGGACTGGGGGGAAAGGTCAGAGTGAGTCCCATTGACTCCGATACACACTGGTCCTGGGGGACTGGGGGGAAAGGTCAGAGAGAGTCCCATTGACCCAGATACACACTGGTCCTGGGGGACTGGGTGGAAAGGTCAGAGAGAGTCCCATTGACTCAGATGCACACTGGTCATGGGGGACTGGGCGGAAAGGTCAGAGGGAGTCCCATTGACTCAGATACACACTGGTACTGGGGGACTGGGGGGAAAGGTCAGAGAGAGTCCGATTGACTCAGATACACACTGGTCCTGGGGATGGACTGAGGAGAAAGGTCAGAGAGAGTCCCATTGACTCAGATGCACACTGCTCCTTGGGATGGACTGGGGGGAATGTTCAGAGAAAGTCCCATTGACTCAGAAACACACTGGTACTGGGGGACTGGGGGGAAAGGTCAGAGTGAGTCCCATTGACTCCGATACACACTGGTCCTGGGGGACTGGGGGGAAAGGTCAGAGAGTCCCATTGACTAAGATGCACACTAGTCCTGGGGGACTGAGGAGAAGGTTAGATAGAGTCCCATTGATTCAGATACACACTGGTCCTGGGGGACTGGGGGGAAAGGTCAGAGAGAGTCCCATTGACCCAGATACACACTGGTACGGGGACTGGGGAGAAAGGCGAGAGAGAGTCCGATTGACTCAGATACACACTGGTCCTGGGGATGGACTGGGGAGAAAGGTCAGAGAGTCCCATTGACTCAGATACACACTGGTCCTGGGGGACTGGGGAGAAAGGTCAGAGAGAGTTCCATTGACTCAGATACACACTGGTCCTGGGGGACTGGGCGGAAAGGTCAGGTAGTCCCATTGACTCAGATACACACTCGACCTGGCGGACTGAGGGGAAAGGTCAGAGAGTCCCATTGACTCAGATACACACTGGTCCTTGGGGGACTGGGGAGAAAGGTCAAATAGAGCCCCATTGATTCAGATACACACTGGTCCTGGGGATGGACTGGGGAGAAAGGTCAGAGAGTGTCCCATTGACTCAGATGCACACTGCTCCTGTGGATGGACTGGGGGGAAACGTCAGAGAGTCGCATTGACTCAGATGAACAATGGTCCTGGGGGACTGGGGAGAAAGGTCAGAGAGATTCCGATTGACTCAGCTGCACATTGGTCCTGGGGAAGACTAGGGGGAAAGTTCAGAGAGAGTCCCATTGACCCAGATACACACTGGTCCTGGGGGACTGGGGGGAAAGGTCAGAGAGAGTCCCATTGACCCAGATACACACTGGGACTGGGGGGAAAGGTCAGAGTGAGTCCCATTGACTCAGATACACACTGGTCCTGGGGATGGACAGGGGAGAAAGGTCAGAGAGAGTCCCATTGACTCAGATACACACTGGTCCTGGGGATGGACTGGGGAGAAAGGTCAGAGAGTCCCATTGACTTAGATACACACTAGTCCTGGGGGACTGAGGAGAACGGTCAGATAGAGTCCCATTGATTCAGATGCACACTGGTGCTGGGGGACTGGGGAGAAAGGTCAAATAGAGTCCCATTGAATCAGATACACACTGGTCCTGGGGGACTGGGGTGGAAGGTCAGAGAGTCCCATTGACTCAGATACACACTGGTCCTGGGGGACTGGGGAGAAAGGTCAGAGAGAGTCCCATTGACTCAGATGCACACTGCTCCTTGGGATGGACTGGGGAGAAAGGTCAGAGAGTCCCATTGACTCAGATGAACAATGGTCCTGGGGGACTGGGGAGAAAGGTCAGAGAGAGTCCCATTGACTCAGATACACACTGGTCCTTGTGGACTGAGGGGGCAGTTCAGAGAAAGTCCCATTGACTCAGAAACACACTGGTCCTGGGGGACGGGGGGGAAAGTTCAGAGAGACTCCGATTGACTCAGAAACACACTGGTCCTGGGGATGGATTGGGGAGAAAGGTCAGAGCGAGTCCCATTGACTCAGATACACACTGGTCCTGGGGGATTGGGGGGAAAGGTCAGAGCGAGTCCCATTGACTCAGATACACACTGGTCCTGGGGATGGATTGGGGAGAAAGGTCAGAGAGTGTCCCATTGACTCAGATGCACACTGCTCCTGTGGATGGACTGGGGGAGAAACGTCAGAGAGTCGCATTGACTCAGATGAACAATGGTCCTGGGGGACTGGGGAGAAAGGTCAGAGAGAGTCCGATTGACTCAGCTGCACATTGGTCCTGGGGAAGACTAGGGGGAAAGTTCAGAGAGAGTCCCATTGACCCAGATACACACTGGTCCTGGGGGACTGGGGGGAAACGTCAGAGAGAGTCCCATTGACCCAGATACACACTGGGACTGGGGGGAAAGGTCAGAGTGAGTCCCATTGACTCAGATACACACTGGTCCTGGGGATGGACAGGGGAGAAAGGTCAGAGAGAGTCCCATTGACTCAGATACACACTGGTCCTGGGGATGGACTGGGGAGAAAGGTCAGAGAGTCCCATTGACTTAGATACACACTAGTCCTGAGGGACTGAGGAGAACGGTCAGATAGAGTCCCATTGATTCAGATACACACTGGTGCTGGGGGACTGGGGAGAAAGGTCAAATAGAGTCCCATTGAATCAGATACACACTGGTCCTGGGGGACTGGGGTGGAAGGTCAGAGAGTCCCATTGACTCAGATACACACTGGTCCTGGGGGACTGGGGAGAAAGGTCAGAGAGAGTCCCATTGACTCAGATGCACACTGCTCCTTGGGATGGACTGGGGAGAAAGGTCAGAGAGTCCCATTGACTCAGATGAACAATGGTCCTGGGGGACTGGGGAGAAAGGTCAGAGAGAGTCCCATTGACTCAGATACACACTGATCCTGGGGATGGACTGAGGAGAAAGGTCAGAGAGTCCCATTGACTGGGATACACACTTGTCCTGGGGGACTGGGGGGAAAGGTCAGATAGAGTCCCATTGATTCAGATACACACTGTTGCTGGGGGAATGGGGAGAAAGGTCAGAGAGAGTCCCATTGACTCAGATACACACTGGTCCTTGTGGACTGGGGGGAAAGGTCAGAGAGAGTCCGATTGACTCAGATACACACTGGTCCTGGGGATGGACTGAGGAGAAAGGTCAGAGGGACTCCCATTCACTCAACTGCACACTGCTCCTTGGGATGGACTGGGGAGAAAGTTCAGAGAAAGTCCCATTGACTCAGGAACACACTGGTACTGGGGGACTGGGGGGAAAGGTCAGAGTGAGTCCCATTGACTCCGATACACACTGGTCCTGGGGGACTGGGGGGAAAGGTCAGAGAGAGTCCCATTGACCCAGATACACACTGGTCCTGGGGGACTGGGTGGAAAGGTCAGAGAGAGTCCCATTGACTCAGATGCACACTGGTCATGGGGGACTGGGCGGAAAGGTCAGAGGGAGTCCCATTGACTCAGATACACACTGGTACTGGGGGACTGGGGCGAAAGGTCAGAGAGAGTCCGATTGACTCAGATACACACTGGTCCTGGGGATGGACTGAGGAGAAAGGTCAGAGAGAGTCCCATTGACTCAGATGCACACTGCTCCTTGGGATGGACTGGGGGGAATGTTCAGAGAAAGTCCCATTGACTCAGAAACACACTGGTACTGGGGGACTGGGGGGAAAGGTCAGAGTGAGTCCCATTGACTCCGATACACACTGGTCCTGGGGGACTGGGGGGAAAGGTCAGAGAGTCCCATTGACTAAGATGCACACTAGTCCTGGGGGACTGAGGAGAAGGTTAGATAGAGTCCCATTGATTCAGATACACACTGGTCCTGGGGGACTGGGGGGAAAGGTCAGAGAGAGTCCCATTGACCCAGATACACACTGGTACGGGGACTGGGGAGAAAGGCGAGAGAGAGTCCGATTGACTCAGATACACACTGGTCCTGGGGATGGACTGGGGAGAAAGGTCAGAGAGTCCCATTGACTCAGATACACACTGGTCCTGGGGGACTGGGGAGAAAGGTCAGAGAGAGTCCCATTGACTCAGATACACACTGGTCCTGGGGGACTGGGCGGAAAGGTCAGGTAGTCCCATTGACTCAGATACACACTCGACCTGGCGGACTGAGGGGAAAGGTCAGAGAGTCCCATTGACTCAGATACACACTGGTCCTTGGGGGACTGGGGAGAAAGGTCAAATAGAGCCCCATTGATTCAGATACACACTGGTCCTGGGGATGGACTGGGGAGAAAGGTCAGAGAGTGTCCCATTGACTCAGATGCACACTGCTCCTGTGGATGGACTGGGGGGAAACGTCAGAGAGTCGCATTGACTCAGATGAACAATGGTCCTGGGGGACTGGGGAGAAAGGTCAGAGAGATTCCGATTGACTCAGCTGCACATTGGTCCTGGGGAAGACTAGGGGGAAAGTTCAGAGAGAGTCCCATTGACCCAGATACACACTGGTCCTGGGGGACTGGGGGGAAAGGTCAGAGAGAGTCCCATTGACCCAGATACACACTGGGACTGGGGGGAAAGGTCAGAGTGAGTCCCATTGACTCAGATACACACTGGTCCTGGGGATGGACAGGGGAGAAAGGTCAGAGAGAGTCCCATTGACTCAGATACACACTGGTCCTGGGGATGGACTGGGGAGAAAGGTCAGAGAGTCCCATTGACTTAGATACACACTAGTCCTGGGGGACTGAGGAGAACGGTCAGATAGAGTCCCATTGATTCAGATGCACACTGGTGCTGGGGGACTGGGGAGAAAGGTCAAATAGAGTCCCATTGAATCAGATACACACTGGTCCTGGGGGACTGGGGTGGAAGGTCAGAGAGTCCCATTGACTCAGATACACACTGGTCCTGGGGGACTGGGGAGAAAGGTCAGAGAGAGTCCCATTGACTCAGATGCACACTGCTCCTTGGGATGGACTGGGGAGAAAGGTCAGAGAGTCCCATTGACTCAGATGAACAATGGTCCTGGGGGACTGGGGAGAAAGGTCAGAGAGAGTCCCATTGACTCAGATACACACTGGTCCTTGTGGACTGAGGGGGCAGTTCAGAGAAAGTCCCATTGACTCAGAAACACACTGGTCCTGGGGGACGGGGGGGAAAGTTCAGAGAGACTCCGATTGACTCAGAAACACACTGGTCCTGGGGATGGATTGGGGAGAAAGGTCAGAGCGAGTCCCATTGACTCAGATACACACTGGTCCTGGGGGATTGGGGGGAAAGGTCAGAGCGAGTCCCATTGACTCAGATACACACTGGTCCTGGGGATGGATTGGGGAGAAAGGTCAGAGAGTGTCCCATTGACTCAGATGCACACTGCTCCTGTGGATGGACTGGGGGGAAACGTCAGAGAGTCGCATTGACTCAGATGAACAATGGTCCTGGGGGACTGGGGAGAAAGGTCAGAGAGAGTCCGATTGACTCAGCTGCACATTGGTCCTGGGGAAGACTAGGGGGAAAGTTCAGAGAGAGTCCCATTGACCCAGATACACACTGGTCCTGGGGGACTGGGGGGAAACGTCAGAGAGAGTCCCATTGACCCAGATACACACTGGGACTGGGGGGAAAGGTCAGAGTGAGTCCCATTGACTCAGATACACACTGGTCCTGGGGATGGACAGGGGAGAAAGGTCAGAGAGAGTCCCATTGACTCAGATACACACTGGTCCTGGGGATGGACTGGGGAGAAAGATCAGAGAGTCCCATTGACTTAGATACACACTAGTCCTGAGGGACTGAGGAGAACGGTCAGATAGAGTCCCATTGATTCAGATACACACTGGTGCTGGGGGACTGGGGAGAAAGGTCAAATAGAGTCCCATTGAATCAGATACACACTGGTCCTGGGGGACTGGGGTGGAAGGTCAGAGAGTCCCATTGACTCAGATACACACTGGTCCTGGGGGACTGGGGAGAAAGGTCAGAGAGAGTCCCATTGACTCAGATGCACACTGCTCCTTGGGATGGACTGGGGAGAAAGGTCAGAGAGTCCCATTGACTCAGATGAACAATGGTCCTGGGGGACTGGGGAGAAAGGTCAGAGAGAGTCCCATTGACTCAGATACACACTGATCCTGGGGATGGACTGAGGAGAAAGGTCAGAGAGTCCCATTGACTGGGATACACACTTGTCCTGGGGGACTGGGGGGAAAGGTCAGATAGAGTCCCATTGATTCAGATACACACTGTTGCTGGGGGAATGGGGAGAAAGGTCAGAGAGAGTCCCATTGACTCAGATACACACTGGTCCTTGTGGACTGGGGGGAAAGGTCAGAGAGAGTCCGATTGACTCAGATACACACTGGTCCTGGGGATGGACTGAGGAGAAAGGTCAGAGGGACTCCCATTCACTCAACTGCACACTGCTCCTTGGGATGGACTGGGGAGAAAGTTCAGAGAAAGTCCCATTGACTCAGGAACACACTGGTACTGGGGGACTGGGGGGAAAGGTCAGAGTGAGTCCCATTGACTCCGATACACACTGGTCCTGGGGGACTGGGGGGAAAGGTCAGAGAGAGTCCCATTGACCCAGATACACACTGGTCCTGGGGGACTGGGTGGAAAGGTCAGAGAGAGTCCCATTGACTCAGATGCACACTGGTCATGGGGGACTGGGCGGAAAGGTCAGAGGGAGTCCCATTGACTCAGATACACACTGGTACTGGGGGACTGGGGGGAAAGGTCAGAGAGAGTCCGATTGACTCAGATACACACTGGTCCTGGGGATGGACTGAGGAGAAAGGTCAGAGAGAGTCCCATTGACTCAGATGCACACTGCTCCTTGGGATGGACTGGGGGGAATGTTCAGAGAAAGTCCCATTGACTCAGAAACACACTGGTACTGGGGGACTGGGGGGAAAGGTCAGAGTGAGTCCCATTGACTCCGATACACACTGGTCCTGGGGGACTGGGGGGAAAGGTCAGAGAGTCCCATTGACTAAGATGCACACTAGTCCTGGGGGACTGAGGAGAAGGTTAGATAGAGTCCCATTGATTCAGATACACACTGGTCCTGGGGGACTGGGGGGAAAGGTCAGAGAGAGTCCCATTGACCCAGATACACACTGGTACGGGGACTGGGGAGAAAGGCGAGAGAGAGTCCGATTGACTCAGATACACACTGGTCCTGGGGATGGACTGGGGAGAAAGGTCAGAGAGTCCCATTGACTCAGATACACACTGGTCCTGGGGGACTGGGGAGAAAGGTCAGAGAGAGTCCCATTGACTCAGATACACACTGGTCCTGGGGGACTGGGCGGAAAGGTCAGGTAGTCCCATTGACTCAGATACACACTCGACCTGGCGGACTGAGGGGAAAGGTCAGAGAGTCCCATTGACTCAGATACACACTGGTCCTGGGGATGGACTGGGGAGAAAGGTCAGAGAGTGTCCCATTGACTCAGATGCACACTGCTCCTGTGGATGGACTGGGGGGAAACGTCAGAGAGTCGCATTGACTCAGATGAACAATGGTCCTGGGGGACTGGGGAGAAAGGTCAGAGAGATTCCGATTGACTCAGCTGCACATTGGTCCTGGGGAAGACTAGGGGGAAAGTTCAGAGAGAGTCCCATTGACCCAGATACACACTGGTCCTGGGGGACTGGGGGGAAAGGTCAGAGAGAGTCCCATTGACCCAGATACACACTGGGACTGGGGGGAAAGGTCAGAGTGAGTCCCATTGACTCAGATACACACTGGTCCTGGGGATGGACAGGGGAGAAAGGTCAGAGAGAGTCCCATTGACTCAGATACACACTGGTCCTGGGGATGGACTGGGGAGAAAGGTCAGAGAGTCCCATTGACTTAGATACACACTAGTCCTGAGGGACTGAGGAGAACGGTCAGATAGAGTCCCATTGATTCAGATACACACTGGTGCTGGGGGACTGGGGAGAAAGGTCAAATAGAGTCCCATTGAATCAGATACACACTGGTCCTGGGGGACTGGGGTGGAAGGTCAGAGAGTCCCATTGACTCAGATACACACTGGTCCTGGGGGACTGGGGAGAAAGGTCAGAGAGAGTCCCATTGACTCAGATGCACACTGCTCCTTGGGATGGACTGGGGAGAAAGGTCAGAGAGTCCCATTGACTCAGATGAACAATGGTCCTGGGGGACTGGGGAGAAAGGTCAGAGAGAGTCCCATTGACTCAGATACACACTGATCCTGGGGATGGACTGAGGAGAAAGGTCAGAGAGTCCCATTGACTGGGATACACACTTGTCCTGGGGGACTGGGGGGAAAGGTCAGATAGAGTCCCATTGATTCAGATACACACTGTTGCTGGGGGAATGGGGAGAAAGGTCAGAGAGAGTCCCATTGACTCAGATACACACTGGTCCTTGTGGACTGGGGGGAAAGGTCAGAGAGAGTCCGATTGACTCAGATACACACTGGTCCTGGGGATGGACTGAGGAGAAAGGTCAGAGGGACTCCCATTCACTCAACTGCACACTGCTCCTTGGGATGGACTGGGGAGAAAGTTCAGAGAAAGTCCCATTGACTCAGGAACACACTGGTACTGGGGGACTGGGGGGAAAGGTCAGAGTGAGTCCCATTGACTCCGATACACACTGGTCCTGGGGGACTGGGGGGAAAGGTCAGAGAGAGTCCCATTGACCCAGATACACACTGGTCCTGGGGGACTGGGTGGAAAGGTCAGAGAGAGTCCCATTGACTCAGATGCACACTGGTCATGGGGGACTGGGCGGAAAGGTCAGAGGGAGTCCCATTGACTCAGATACACACTGGTACTGGGGGACTGGGGGGAAAGGTCAGAGAGAGTCCGATTGACTCAGATACACACTGGTCCTGGGGATGGACTGAGGAGAAAGGTCAGAGAGAGTCCCATTGACTCAGATGCACACTGCTCCTTGGGATGGACTGGGGGGAATGTTCAGAGAAAGTCCCATTGACTCAGAAACACACTGGTACTGGGGGACTGGGGGGAAAGGTCAGAGTGAGTCCCATTGACTCCGATACACACTGGTCCTGGGGGACTGGGGGGAAAGGTCAGAGAGTCCCATTGACTAAGATGCACACTAGTCCTGGGGGACTGAGGAGAAGGTTAGATAGAGTCCCATTGATTCAGATACACACTGGTCCTGGGGGACTGGGGGGAAAGGTCAGAGAGAGTCCCATTGACCCAGATACACACTGGTACGGGGACTGGGGAGAAAGGCGAGAGAGAGTCCGATTGACTCAGATACACACTGGTCCTGGGGATGGACTGGGGAGAAAGGTCAGAGAGTCCCATTGACTCAGATACACACTGGTCCTGGGGGACTGGGGAGAAAGGTCAGAGAGAGTCCCATTGACTCAGATACACACTGGTCCTGGGGGACTGGGCGGAAAGGTCAGGTAGTCCCATTGACTCAGATACACACTCGACCTGGCGGACTGAGGGGAAAGGTCAGAGAGTCCCATTGACTCAGATACACACTGGTCCTTGGGGGACTGGGGAGAAAGGTCAAATAGAGCCCCATTGATTCAGATACACACTGGTCCTGGGGATGGACTGGGGAGAAAGGTCAGAGAGTGTCCCATTGACTCAGATGCACACTGCTCCTGTGGATGGACTGGGGGGAAACGTCAGAGAGTCGCATTGACTCAGATGAACAATGGTCCTGGGGGACTGGGGAGAAAGGTCAGAGAGATTCCGATTGACTCAGCTGCACATTGGTCCTGGGGAAGACTAGGGGGAAAGTTCAGAGAGAGTCCCATTGACCCAGATACACACTGGTCCTGGGGGACTGGGGGGAAAGGTCAGAGAGAGTCCCATTGACCCAGATACACACTGGGACTGGGGGGAAAGGTCAGAGTGAGTCCCATTGACTCAGATACACACTGGTCCTGGGGATGGACAGGGGAGAAAGGTCAGAGAGAGTCCCATTGACTCAGATACACACTGGTCCTGGGGATGGACTGGGGAAAAAGGTCAGAGAGTCCCATTGACTTAGATACACACTAGTCCTGGGGGACTGAGGAGAACGGTCAGATAGAGTCCCATTGATTCAGATACACACTGGTGCTGGGGGACTGGGGAGAAAGGTCAAATAGAGTCCCATTGAATCAGATACACACTGGTCCTGGGGGACTGGGGTGGAAGGTCAGAGAGTCCCATTGACTCAGATACACACTGGTCCTGGGGGACTGGGGAGAAAGGTCAGAGAGAGTCCCATTGACTCAGATGCACACTGCTCCTTGGGATGGACTGGGGAGAAAGGTCAGAGAGTCCCATTGACTCAGATGAACAATGGTCCTGGGGGACTGGGGAGAAAGGTCAGAGAGAGTCCCATTGACTCAGATACACACTGGTCCTTGTGGACTGAGGGGGAAGTTCAGAGAAAGTCCCATTGACTCAGAAACACACTGGTGTTGGGGGACGGGGGGGAAAGTTCAGAGAGACTCCGATTGACTCAGAAACACACTGGTCCTGGGGATGGATTGGGGAGAAAGGTCAGAGCGAGTCCCATTGACTCAGATACACACTGGTCCTGGGGGATTGGGGGGAAAGGTCAGAGCGAGTCCCATTGACTCAGATACACACTGGTCCTGGGAATGGACTGGGGAGAAAGGTCAGAGAGAGTCCCATTGACTCAGATACACACTGGTCCTGCGGGACTGGGTCGAAAGGTCAGAGAGTCCCATTGACTCAGATACACACTGGTCCTGGGGGACTGGGGAGAAAGGTCCGATCGAGTCCCATTCATTCAGATACACACTGGTCCTGGGGGACTGGGGAGAAAGGTCAGAGAGAGTCCCATTGACTCAGATACACACTGATCCTGGGGATGGACTGAGGAGAAAGGTCAGAGAGTCCCATTGACTGGGATACACACTTGTCCTGGGGGACTGGGGGGAAAGGTCAGATAGAGTCCCATTGATTCAGATACACACTGTTGCTGGGGGAATGGGGAGAAAGGTCAGAGAGAGTCCCATTGACTCAAATACACACTGGTCCTTGTGGACTGGGGGGAAAGGTCAGAGAGAGTCCGATTGACTCAGATACACACTGGTCCTGGGGATGGACTGAGGAGAAAGGTCAGAGGGACTCCCATTCACTCAACTGCACACTGCTCCTTGGGATGGACTGGGGAGAAAGTTCAGATAGAGTCCCATTGATTCAGATACACACTGGTGCTGGGGGACTGGGGAGAAAGGTCAAATAGAGTCCCATTGAATCAGATACACACTGGTCCTGGGGGACTGGGGTGGAAGGTCAGAGAGTCCCATTGACTCAGATACACACTGGTCCTGGGGGACTGGGGAGAAAGGTCAGAGAGAGTCCCATTGACTCAGATGCACACTGCTCCTTGGGATGGACTGGGGAGAAAGGTCAGAGAGTCCCATTGACTCAGATGAACAATGGTCCTGGGGGACTGGGGAGAAAGGTCAGAGAGAGTCCCATTGACTCAGATACACACTGGTCCTTGTGGACTGAGGGGGAAGTTCAGAGAAAGTCCCATTGACTCAGAAACACACTGGTCCTGGAGGACGGGGGGGAAAGTTCAGAGAGACTCCGATTGACTCAGAAACACACTGGTCCTGGGGATGGATTGGGGAGAAAGGTCAGAGCGAGTCCCATTGACTCAGATACACACTGGTCCTGGGGGATTGGGGGGAAAGGTCAGAGCGAGTCCCATTGACTCAGATACACACTGGTCCTGGGAATGGACTGGGGAGAAAGGTCAGAGAGAGTCCCATTGACTCAGATACACACTGGTCCTGCGGGACTGGGTCGAAAGGTCAGAGAGTCCCATTGACTCAGATACACACTGGTCCTGGGGGACTGGGGAGAAAGGTCCGATCGAGTCCCATTCATTCAGATACACACTGGTCCTGGGGGACTGGGGAGAAAGGTCAGAGAGAGTCCCATTGACTCAGATACACACTGATCCTGGGGATGGACTGAGGAGAAAGGTCAGAGGGACTCCCATTCACTCAACTGCACACTGCTCCTTGGGATGGACTGGGGAGAAAGTTCAGAGAAAGTCCCATTGACTCAGGAACACACTGGTACTGGGGGACTGGGGGGAAAGGTCAGAGTGAGTCCCATTGACTCCGATACACACTGGTCCTGGGGGACTGGGGGGAAAGGTCAGAGAGAGTCCCATTGACCCAGATACACACTGGTCCTGGGGGACTGGGTGGAAAGGTCAGAGAGAGTCCCATTGACTCAGATGCACACTGGTCATGGGGGACTGGGCGGAAAGGTCAGAGGGAGTCCCATTGACTCAGATACACACTGGTACTGGGGAACTGGGGGGAAAGGTCAGAGAGAGTCCGATTGACTGGGATACACACTTGTCCTGGGGGACTGGGGGGAAAGGTCAGATAGAGTCCCATTGATTCAGATACACACTGTTGCTGGGGGAATGGGGAGAAAGGTCAGAGAGAGTCCCATTGACTCAGATACACACTGGTCCTTGTGGACTGGGGGGAAAGGTCAGAGAGAGTCCGATTGACTCAGATACACACTGGTCCTGGGGATGGACTGAGGAGAAAGGTCAGAGGGACTCCCATTCACTCAACTGCACACTGCTCCTTGGGATGGACTGGGGAGAAAGTTCAGAGAAAATCCCATTGACTCAGGAACACACTGGTACTGGGGGACTGGGGGGAAAGGTCAGAGTGAGTCCCATTGACACCGATACACACTGGTCCTGGGGGACTGGGGGGAAAGGTCAGAGAGAGTCCCATTGACCCAGATACACACTGGTCCTGGGGGACTGGGTGGAAAGGTCAGAGAGAGTCCCATTGACTCAGATGCACACTGGTCATGGGGGACTGGGCGGAAAGGTCAGAGGGAGTCCCATTGACTCAGATACACACTGGTACTGGGGGACTGGGGGGAAAGGTCAGAGAGAGTCCGATTGACTCAGATACACACTGGTCCTGGGGATGGACTGAGGAGAAAGGTCAGAGAGAGTCCCATTGACTCAGATGCACACTGCTCCTTGGGATGGACTGGGGGGAATGTTCAGAGAAAGTCCCATTGACTCAGAAACACACTGGTCCTGGGGGACTGGGGGAAAAGGTCAGAGAGTCCCATTGACTAAGATGCACACTAGTCCTGGGGGACTGAGGAGAAGGTTAGATAGAGTCCCATTGATTCAGATACACACTGGTCCTGGGGGACTGGGGGGAAAGGTCAGAGAGAGTCCCATTGACCCAGATACACACTGGTACGGGGACTGGGGAGAAAGGCGAGAGAGAGTCCGATTGACTCAGATACACACTGGTCCTGGGGATGGACTGGGGAGAAAGGTCAGAGAGTCCCATTGACTCAGATACACACTGGTCCTGGGGGACTGGGGAGAAAGGTCAGAGAGAGTCCCATTGACTCAGATACACACTGGTCCTGGGGGACTGGGCGGAAAGGTCAGGTAGTCCCATTGACTCAGATACACACTGGTCATGGGGGACTGGGCGGAAAGGTCAGAGGGAGTCCCATTGACTCCGATACACACTGGTCCTGGGGATGGATTGGGGAGAAAGGTCAGAGCGAGTCCCATTGACTCAGATACACACTGGTACTGGGAGACTGGGGAGAAAGGTCCGATCGAGTCCCATTCATTCAGATACACACCGATCATGGGGGACTGGGCGGAAAGGTCAGAGGGAGTCCCATTGACTCAGATACACACTGGTCATGGGGGACTGGGCGGAAAGGTCAGAGGGAGTCCCATTGACTCAGATACACACTGGTGCTGGTGGACTGGGTGGAAAGGTCAGAGAGAGTCCCATTGACTCAGATGCACACTGGTCCTGGGGGACAGGGGAGAAAGGTCCGATCGACTCCCATTCATTCAGATACACACTGGTCCTGGGGGACTGGGGGGAAAGGTCAGAGAAGTCCCATTGACCCAGATACACACTGGTTCTGAGGGACTGCGGGGAAAGGTCAGAGCGAGTCCCATTGACTCAGATACACACTGGTCCTAGGGGACTGGGGGGAAAGGTCAGAGAGAGTCCCATTGACTCAGATACACACTGGTCCTGGGGGACTGGGGAGAAAGGTCAGAGTGTCCCATTGACTCAGCTACACACTGGTCCTGGGGGACTGGGGTGAAAGGTCAGAGCGAGTCCCATTGACCCCGATACACACTGGTCCTAGGGGACTGGGGGGAAAGGTCAGAGAGAGTCCCATTGACTTAGATACACACTGGTCCTGGGGGACTGGGGAGAAAGGTCATAGTGTCCCATTGACTCAGCTACACACTGGTCCTGGGGGACTGGGGAGAAAGGTCAGAGAGAGTCCCATTGACTCAGATACACACTGGTCCTGGGGATGGACAGGGGAGAAAGGGCAGAGAGAGTCCCATTGACTCAGATACACACTGGTCCTGGGGATGGACTGGGGAGAAAGGTCAGAGAGTCCCATTGACTCAGATACACACTGGGACTGGGGAGAAAGGTCAGAGAGTCCCATTGACTTAGATACACACTAGTCCTGGGGGACTGAGGAGAACGGTCAGATAGAGTCCCATTGATTCAGATACACACTGGTGCTGGGGGACTGGTGAGAAAGATCAAATAGTGTCCCATTGAATCAGATACACACTGGTGCTGGGGGACTGGGGTGAAAGGTCCGATCGAGTCCCATTCATTCAGATACACACTGGTCATGCGGGACCGGGCGGAAAGGTCAGAAAGTCCCATTGACTGGGATACACACTGGTCCTGGGGGACTGGGGGGAAAGTTCAGAGAAGTCCCATTGATCCAGATACACACTGGTTCTGGGGGACTGGGGGGAAAGGTCAGAGAGAGTCCGATTGACTCTGATACACACTGGTCCTGGGCACTGGGGGGAAAGGTCAGGTAGTCCCATTGACTCAGATACACACTAGACCTGGCGGACTGAGGGGAAAGGTCAGAGAGTCCAATTGACTCAGATACACACTGGTCCTGGGGAACTGGGTGGAAAGGTCAGAGGGAGTCCCATTGACTCAGATACACACTGGTCCTGGGGGACAGGGTGGAAAGGTCAGAGAGAGTCCCATTGACTCAGATGCACACTGGTCCTGGGGATGGATTGGGGAGAAAGGTCAGAGAGTCCCATTCACTGGGATACACACTGGTCCTGGGGGACTGGGGGGAAAGGTCAGAGAAGTCCCATTGACCCAGATACACACTCGTTCTGGGGGTCTGGGGGGAAAGGTCAGAGAGTCCCATTGACTCAGATACACACTGGTCCTTGGGGGACTGGGGAGAAAGGTCAAATAGAGTCCCATTGATTCAGATGCACACTGGTCCTGGGGGACTGGGGAGAAAGGTCAGAGAGTCCCATTGACTCAGATACACACTGGTCCTGGGGATGTAATAGGGAGAAAGGTCAGAGCGAGTCCCATTGACTCAGATACACACTGGTCCTGGGGGATTGGGGGGAAAGGTCAGAGAGAGTCCCATTGACTCAGATACACACTGGTCCTGGGGGACTGGGGGGGAAGTTCAGAGAAAGTCCCATTGACTCAGAAACACACTGGTCCTGGGGGACTGGAGGGAAAGGTCAGAGAGAGTCCGATTGACTCAGATACACACTGGTCCTGGGGATGGATTGGGGTGAAAGGTCAGAGCGAGTCCCATTGACTCAGATACACACTGGTCCTGGGGGATTGGGGGGAAAGGTCAGAGAGTGTCCCATTGACTCAGATACACACTGGTCCTGGGGACTGGGTAGAAAGGTCAGAGAGTCCCATTGACTCAGAAACACACTGTTCCTGGGGATGGACTGAGGAGAAAGGTCAGAGAGTCCCATTGACTGGGATACACACTGGTCCTGGGGGTCTGGGGAGAAAGGTCAGAGAGAGTCCCATTGACTCAGATACACACTGGTCATGGGGGACTGGGCGGAAAGGTCAGAGAGTCCCATTGACTCAGATACACACTGGTCCTGGGGGACTGGGGAGAAAGGTCAGAGAGAGTCCCATTGACTCAGATGAACAATGGTCCTGGGGGACTGGGGAGAAAGGTCCGATCGACTCCCATTCATTCAGATACACACTGGTCCTGGGGATGGATTGGGGAGAAAGGTCAGAGAGTGTCCCATTGACTCAGATGCACACTGCTCCTGTGGATGGACTGGGGGGAAACGTCAGAGAGTCGCATTGACTCAGATGAACAATGGTCCTGGGGGACTGGGGAGAAAGGTCAGAGAGAGTCCGATTGACTCAGCTGCACATTGGTCCTGGGGAAGACTAGGGGGAAAGTTCAGAGAGAGTCCCATTGACCCAGATACACACTGGTCCTGGGGGACTGGGGGGAAACGTCAGAGAGAGTCCCATTGACCCAGATACATACTGGGACTGGGGGGAAAGGTCAGAGTGAGTCCCATTGACTCAGATACACACTGGTCCTGGGGATGGACAGGGGAGAAAGGTCAGAGAGAGTCCCATTGACTCAGATACACACTGGTCCTGGGGATGGACTCGGGAGAAAGGTCAGAGAGTCCCATTGACTTAGATACACACTAGTCCTGAGGGACTGAGGAGAACGGTCAGATCGAGTCCCATTGATTCAGATACACACTGGTGCTGGGGGACTGGGGAGAAAGGTCAAATAGAGTCCCATTGAATCAGATACACACTGGTCCTGGGGGACTGGGGTGGAAGGTCAGAGAGTCCCATTGACTCAGATACACACTGGTCCTGGGGGACTGGGGAGAAAGGTCAGAGAGAGTCCCATTGACTCAGATGCACACTGCTCCTTGGGATGGACTGGGGAGAAAGGTCAGAGAGTCCCATTGACTCAGATGAACAATGGTCCTGGGGGACTGGGGAGAAAGGTCAGAGAGAGTCCCATTGACTCAGATACACACTGGTCCTTGTGGACTGAGGGGGAAGTTCAGAGAAAGTCCCATTGACTCAGAAACACACTGGTCCTGGGGGACGGGGGGGAAAGTTCAGAGAGACTCCGATTGACTCAGCAACACACTGGTCCTGGGGATGGATTGGGGAGAAAGGTCAGAGCGAGTCCCATTGACTCAGATACACACTGGTCCTGGGGGACAGGGTGGAAAGGTCAGAGAGAGTCCCATTGACTCAGATGCACACTGGTCCTGGGGATGGATTGGGGAGAAAGGTCAGAGAGTCCCATTCACTGGGATACACACTGGTCCTGGGGGACTGGGGGGAAAGGTCAGAGAAGTCCCATTGACCCAGATACACACTCGTTCTGGGGGTCTGGGGGGAAAGGTCAGAGAGTCCCATTGACTCAGATACACACTGGTCCTTGGGGGACTGGGGAGAAAGGTCAAATAGAGTCCCATTGATTCAGATGCACACTGGTCCTGGGGGACTGGGGAGAAAGGTCAGAGAGTCCCATTGACTCAGATACACACTGGTCCTGGGGATGTAATAGGGAGAAAGGTCAGAGCGAGTCCCATTGACTCAGATACACACTGGTCCTGGGGGATTGGGGGGAAAGGTCAGAGAGAGTCCCATTGACTCAGATACACACTGGTCCTGGGGGACTGGGGGGGAAGTTCAGAGAAAGTCCCATTGACTCAGAAACACACTGGTCCTGGGGGACTGGAGGGAAAGGTCAGAGAGAGTCCGATTGACTCAGATACACACTGGTCCTGGGGATGGATTGGGGTGAAAGGTCAGAGCGAGTCCCATTGACTCAGATACACACTGGTCCTGGGGGATTGGGGGGAAAGGTCAGAGAGTGTCCCATTGACTCAGATACACACTGGTCCTGGGGACTGGGTAGAAAGGTCAGAGAGTCCCATTGACTCAGAAACACACTGTTCCTGGGGATGGACTGAGGAGAAAGGTCAGAGAGTCCCATTGACTGGGATACACACTGGTCCTGGGGGTCTGGGGAGAAAGGTCAGAGAGAGTCCCATTGACTCAGATACACACTGGTCATGGGGGACTGGGCGGAAAGGTCAGAGAGTCCCATTGACTCAGATACACACTGGTCCTGGGGGACTGGGGAGAAAGGTCAGAGAGAGTCCCATTGACTCAGATGAACAATGGTCCTGGGGGACTGGGGAGAAAGGTCCGATCGACTCCCATTCATTCAGATACACACTGGTCCTGGGGATGGATTGGGGAGAAAGGTCAGAGAGTGTCCC
Organism: Pristiophorus japonicus; assembly: GCF_044704955.1. Classification (NCBI taxonomy): domain Eukaryota; kingdom Metazoa; phylum Chordata; class Chondrichthyes; family Pristiophoridae; genus Pristiophorus; species Pristiophorus japonicus. Next base: position 176,977,314 of record NC_091985.1, read on the forward strand.
ATTGACTCAGATGCACACTGCTCCTGTGGATGGACTGGGGGGAAACGTCAGAGAGTCGCATTGACTCAGATGAACAATGGTCCTGGGGGACTGGGGAGAAAGGTCAGAGAGAGTCCGATTGACTCAGCTGCACATTGGTCCTGGGGAAGACTAGGGGGAAAGTTCAGAGAGAGTCCCATTGACCCAGATACACACTGGTCCTGGGGGACTGGGGGGAAACGTCAGAGAGAGTCCCATTGACCCAGATACATACTGGGACTGGGGGGAAAGGTCAGAGTGAGTCCCATTGACTCAGATACACACTGGTCCTGGGGATGGACAGGGGAGAAAGGTCAGAGAGAGTCCCATTGACTCAGATACACACTGGTCCTGGGGATGGACTCGGGAGAAAGGTCAGAGAGTCCCATTGACTTAGATACACACTAGTCCTGAGGGACTGAGGAGAACGGTCAGATCGAGTCCCATTGATTCAGATACACACTGGTGCTGGGGGACTGGGGAGAAAGGTCAAATAGAGTCCCATTGAATCAGATACACACTGGTCCTGGGGGACTGGGGTGGAAGGTCAGAGAGTCCCATTGACTCAGATACACACTGGTCCTGGGGGACTGGGGAGAAAGGTCAGAGAGAGTCCCATTGACTCAGATGCACACTGCTCCTTGGGATGGACTGGGGAGAAAGGTCAGAGAGTCCCATTGACTCAGATGAACAATGGTCCTGGGGGACTGGGGAGAAAGGTCAGAGAGAGTCCCATTGACTCAGATACACACTGGTCCTTGTGGACTGAGGGGGAAGTTCAGAGAAAGTCCCATTGACTCAGAAACACACTGGTCCTGGGGGACGGGGGGGAAAGTTCAGAGAGACTCCGATTGACTCAGCAACACACTGGTCCTGGGGATGGATTGGGGAGAAAGGTCAGAGCGAGTCCCATTGACTCAGATACACACTGGTCCTGGGGGATTGGGGGGAAAGGTCAGAGCGAGTCCCATTGACTCAGATACACACTGGTCCTGGGAATGGACTGGGGAGAAAGGTCAGAGAGAGTCCCATTGACTCAGATACACACTGGTCCTGCGGGACTGGGTCGAAAGGTCAGAGAGTCCCATTGACTCAGATACACACTGGTCCTGGGGGACTGGGGAGAAAGGTCCGATCGAGTCCCATTCATTCAGATACACACTGGTCCTGGGGGACTGGGGAGAAAGGTCAGAGAGAGTCCCATTGACTCAGATACACACTGATCCTGGGGATGGACTGAGGAGAAAGGTCAGAGAGTCCCATTGACTGGGATACACACTTGTCCTGGGGGACTGGGGGGAAAGGTCAGATAGAGTCCCATTGATTCAGATACACACTGTTGCTGGGGGAATGGGGAGAAAGGTCAGAGAGAGTCCCATTGACTCAGATACACACTGGTCCTTGTGGACTGGGGGGAAAGGTCAGAGAGAGTCCGATTGACTCAGATACACACTGGTCCTGGGGATGGACTGAGGAGAAAGGTCAGAGGGACTCCCATTCACTCAACTGCACACTGCTCCTTGGGATGGACTGGGGAGAAAGTTCAGATAGAGTCCCATTGATTCAGATACACACTGGTGCTGGGGGACTGGGGAGAAAGGTCAAATAGAGTCCCATTGAATCAGATACACACTGGTCCTGGGGGACTGGGGTGGAAGGTCAGAGAGTCCCATTGACTCAGATACACACTGGTCCTGGGGGACTGGGGAGAAAGGTCAGAGAGAGTCCCATTGACTCAGATGCACACTGCTCCTTGGGATGGACTGGGGAGAAAGGTCAGAGAGTCCCATTGACTCAGATGAACAATGGTCCTGGGGGACTGGGGAGAAAGGTCAGAGAGAGTCCCATTGACTCAGATACACACTGGTCCTTGTGGACTGAGGGGAAGTTCAGAGAAAGTCCCATTGACTCAGAAACACACTGGTCCTGGGGGACGGGGGGGAAAGTTCAGAGAGACTCCGATTGACTCAGAAACACACTGGTCCTGGGGATGGATTGGGGAGAAAGGTCAGAGCGAGTCCCATTGACTCAGATACACACTGGTCCTGGGGGATTGGGGGGAAAGGTCAGAGCGAGTCCCATTGACTCAGATACACACTGGTCCTGGGAATGGACTGGGGAGAAAGGTCAGAGAGAGTCCCATTGACTCAGATACACACTGGTCCTGCGGGACTGGGTCGAAAGGTCAGAGAGTCCCATTGACTCAGATACACACTGGTCCTGGGGGACTGGGGAGAAAGGTCCGATCGAGTCCCATTCATTCAGATACACACTGGTCCTGGGGGACTGGGGAGAAAGGTCAGAGAGAGTCCCATTGACTCAGATACACACTGATCCTGGGGATGGACTGAGGAGAAAGGTCAGAGAGTCCCATTGACTGGGATACACACTTGTCCTGGGGGACTGGGGGGAAAGGTCAGATAGAGTCCCATTGATTCAGATACACACTGTTGCTGGGGGAATGGGGAGAAAGGTCAGAGAGAGTCCCATTGACTCAGATACACACTGGTCCTTGTGGACTGGGGGGAAAGGTCAGAGAGAGTCCGATTGACTCAGATACACACTGGTCCTGGGGATGGACTGAGGAGAAAGGTCAGAGGGACTCCCATTCACTCAACTGCACACTGCTCCTTGGGATGGACTGGGGAGAAAGTTCAGAGAAAGTCCCATTGACTCAGGAACACACTGGTACTGGAGGACTGGGGGGAAAGGTCAGAGTGAGTCCCATTGACTCCGATACACACTGGTCCTGGGGGACTGGGGGGAAAGGTCAGAGAGAGTCCCATTGACCCAGATACACACTGGTCCTGGGGGACTGGGTGGAAAGGTCAGAGAGAGTCCCATTGACTCAGATGCACACTGGTCATGGGGGACTGGGCGGAAAGGTCAGAGGGAGTCCCATTGACTCAGATACACACTGGTACTGGGGGACTGGGGGGAAAGGTCAGAGAGAGTCCGATTGACTCAGATACACACTGGTCCTGGGGATGGACTGAGGAGAAAGGTCAGAGAGAGTCCCATTGACTCAGATGCACACTGCTCCTTGGGATGGACTGGGGGGAATGTTCAGAGAAAGTCCCATTGACTCAGAAACACACTGGTACTGGGGGACTGGGGGGAAAGGTCAGAGTGAGTCCCATTGACTCCGATACACACTGGTCCTGGGGGACTGGGGGGAAAGGTCAGAGAGTCCCATTGACTAAGATGCACACTAGTCCTGGGGGACTGAGGAGAAGGTTAGATAGAGTCCCATTGATTCAGATACACACTGGTCCTGGGGGACTGGGGGGAAAGGTCAGAGAGAGTCCCATTGACCCAGATACACACTGGTACGGGGACTGGGGAGAAAGGCGAGAGAGAGTCCGATTGACTCAGATACACACTGGTCCTGGGGATGGACTGGGGAGAAAGGTCAGAGAGTCCCATTGACTCAGATACACACTGGTCCTGGGGGACTGGGGAGAAAGGTCAGAGAGAGTCCCATTGACTCAGATACACACTGGTCCTGGGGGACTGGGCGGAAAGGTCAGGTAGTCCCATTGACTCAGATACACACTGGTCATGGGGGACTGGGCGGAAAGGTCAGAGGGAGTCCCATTGACTCCGATACACACTGGTCCTGGGGATGGATTGGGGAGAAAGGTCAGAGCGAGTCCCATTGACTCAGATACACACTGGTACTGGGAGACTGGGGAGAAAGGTCCGATCGAGTCCCATTCATTCAGATACACACCGATCATGGGGGACTGGGCGGAAAGGTCAGAGGGAGTCCCATTGACTCAGATACACACTGGTCATGGGGGACTGGGCGGAAAGGTCAGAGGGAGTCCCATTGACTCAGATACACACTGGTGCTGGTGGACTGGGTGGAAAGGTCAGAGAGAGTCCCATTGACTCAGATGCACACTGGTCCTGGGGGACAGGGGAGAAAGGTCCGATCGACTCCCATTCATTCAGATACACACTGGTCCTGGGGGACTGGGGGGAAAGGTCAGAGAAGTCCCATTGACCCAGATACACACTGGTTCTGAGGGACTGCGGGGAAAGGTCAGAGCGAGTCCCATTGACTCAGATACACACTGGTCCTAGGGGACTGGGGGGAAAGGTCAGAGAGAGTCCCATTGACTCAGATACACACTGGTCCTGGGGGACTGGGGAGAAAGGTCAGAGTGTCCCATTGACTCAGCTACACACTGGTCCTGGGGGACTGGGGTGAAAGGTCAGAGCGAGTCCCATTGACCCCGATACACACTGGTCCTAGGGGACTGGGGGGAAAGGTCAGAGAGAGTCCCATTGACTCAGATACACACTGGTCCTGGGGGACTGGGGAGAAAGGTCAGAGTGTCCCATTGACTCAGCTACACACTGGTCCTGGGGGACAGGGGAGAAAGGTCAGAGAGAGTCCCATTGACTCAGATACACACTGGTCCTGGGGATGGACTGGGGAGAAAGGTCAGAGAGTCCCATTGACTCAGATACACACTGGGACTGGGGAGAAAGGTCAGAGAGTCCCATTGACTTAGATACACACTAGTCCTGGGGGACTGAGGAGAACGGTCAGATAGAGTCCCATTGATTCAGATACACACTGGTGCTGGGGGACTGGTGAGAAAGATCAAATAGTGTCCCATTGAATCAGATACACACTGGTGCTGGGGGACTGGGGTGAAAGGTCCGATCGAGTCCCATTCATTCAGATACACACTGGTCATGCGGGACCGGGCGGAAAGGTCAGAAAGTCCCATTGACTGGGATACACACTGGTCCTGGGGGACTGGGGGGAAAGTTCAGAGAAGTCCCATTGATCCAGATACACACTGGTTCTGGGGGACTGGGGGGAAAGGTCAGAGAGAGTCCGATTGACTCTGATACACACTGGTCCTGGGCACTGGGGGGAAAGGTCAGGTAGTCCCATTGACTCAGATACACACTAGACCTGGCGGACTGAGGGGAAAGGTCAGAGAGTCCAATTGACTCAGATACACACTGGTCCTGGGGGACGAGGGAGAAAGGTCAGAGAGAGTCCCATTCATTCAGATACACACTGGTCATGGGGAACTGGGTGGAAAGGTCAGAGGGAGTCCCATTGACTCAGATACACACTGGTCCTGGGGGACAGGGTGGAAAGGTCAGAGAGAGTCCCATTGACTCAGATGCACACTGGTCCTGGGGATGGATTGGGGAGAAAGGTCAGAGAGTCCCATTCACTGGGATACACACTGGTCCTGGGGGACTGGGGGGAAAGGTCAGAGAAGTCCCATTGACCCAGATACACACTCGTTCTGGGGGTCTGGGGGGAAAGGTCAGAGAGTCCCATTGACTCAGATACACACTGGTCCTTGGGGGACTGGGGAGAAAGGTCAAATAGAGTCCCATTGATTCAGATGCACACTGGTCCTGGGGGACTGGGGAGAAAGGTCAGAGAGTCCCATTGACTCAGATACACACTGGTCCTGGGGATGGAATAGGGAGAAAGGTCAGAGCGAGTCCCATTGACTCAGATACACACTGGTCCTGGGGGATTGGGGGGAAAGGTCAGAGAGAGTCCCATTGACTCAGATACACACTGGTCCTGGGGGACTGGGGGGGAAGTTCAGAGAAAGTCCCATTGACTCAGAAACACACTGGTCCTGGGGGACTGGAGGGAAAGGTCAGAGAGAGTCCGATTGACTCAGATACACACTGGTCCTGGGGATGGATTGGGGTGAAAGGTCAGAGCGAGTCCCATTGACTCAGATACACACTGGTCCTGGGGGATTGGGGGGAAAGGTCAGAGAGTGTCCCATTGACTCAGATACACACTGGTCCTGGGGACTGGGTAGAAAGGTCAGAGAGTCCCATTGACTCAGAAACACACTGTTCCTGGGGATGGACTGAGGAGAAAGGTCAGAGAGTCCCATTGACTGGGATACACACTGGTCCTGGGGGTCTGGGGAGAAAGGTCAGAGAGAGTCCCATTGACTCAGATACACACTGGTCATGGGGGACTGGGCGGAAAGGTCAGAGAGTCCCATTGACTCAGATACACACTGGTCCTGGGGGACTGGGGAGAAAGGTCAGAGAGAGTCCCATTGACTCAGATGAACAATGGTCCTGGGGGACTGGGGAGAAAGGTCCGATCGACTCCCATTCATTCAGATACACACTGGTCCTGGGGATGGATTGGGGAGAAAGGTCAGAGAGTGTCCCATTGACTCAGATGCACACTGCTCCTGTGGATGGACTGGGGGGAAACGTCAGAGAGTCGCATTGACTCAGATGAACAATGGTCCTGGGGGACTGGGGAGAAAGGTCAGAGAGAGTCCGATTGACTCAGCTGCACATTGGTCCTGGGGAAGACTAGGGGGAAAGTTCAGAGAGAGTCCCATTGACCCAGATACACACTGGTCCTGGGGGACTGGGGGGAAACGTCAGAGAGAGTCCCATTGACCCAGATACACACTGGGACTGGGGGGAAAGGTCAGAGTGAGTCCCATTGACTCAGATACACACTGGTCCTGGGGATGGACAGGGGAGAAAGGTCAGAGAGAGTCCCATTGACTCAGATACACACTGGTCCTGGGGATGGACTGGGGAGAAAGGTCAGAGAGTCCCATTGACTTAGATACACACTAGTCCTGAGGGACTGAGGAGAACGGTCAGATAGAGTCCCATTGATTCAGATACACACTGGTGCTGGGGGACTGGGGAGAAAGGTCAAATAGAGTCCCATTGAATCAGATACACACTGGTCCTGGGGGACTGGTGTGGAAGGTCAGAGAGTCCCATTGACTCAGATACACACTGGTCCTGGGGGACTGGGGAGAAAGGTCAGAGAGAGTCCCATTGACTCAGATGCACACTGCTCCTTGGGATGGACTGGGGAGAAAGGTCAGAGAGTCCCATTGACTCAGATGAACAATGGTCCTGGGGGACTGGGGAGAAAGGTCAGAGATAGTCCCATTGACTCAGATACACACTGGTCCTTGTGGACTGAGGGGGAAGTTCAGAGAAAGTCCCATTGACTCAGAAACACACTGGTCCTGGGGGACTGGGGGGAAAGTTCAGAGAGACTCCGATTGACTCAGAAACACACTGGTCCTGGGGATGGATTGGGGAGAAAGGTCAGAGCGAGTCCCATTGCCTCAGATACACACTGGTCCTGGGGGATTGGGGGGAAAGGTCAGAGCGAGTCCCATTGACTCAGATACACACTGGTCCTGGGAATGGACTGGGGAGAAAGGTCAGAGAGAGTCCCATTGACTCAGATACACACTGGTCCTGCGGGACTGGGTCGAAAGGTCAGAGAGTCCCATTGACTCAGATACACACTGGTCCTGGGGGACTGGGGAGAAAGGTCCGATCGAGTCCCATTCATTCAGATACACACTGGTCCTGGGGGACTGGGGAGAAAGGTCAGAGAGAGTCCCATTGACTCAGATACACACTGATCCTGGGGATGGACTGAGGAGAAAGGTCAGAGAGTCCCATTGACTGGGATACACACTTGTCCTGGGGGACTGGGGGGAAAGGTCAGATAGAGTCCCATTGATTCAGATACACACTGTTGCTGGGGGAATGGGGAGAAAGGTCAGAGAGAGTCCCATTGACTCAGATACACACTGGTCCTTGTGGACTGGGGGGAAAGGTCAGAGAGAGTCCGATTGACTCAGATACACACTGGTCCTGGGGATGGACTGAGGAGAAAGGTCAGAGGGACTCCCATTCACTCAACTGCACACTGCTCCTTGGGATGGACTGGGGAGAAAGTTCAGAGAAAGTCCCATTGACTCAGGAACACACTGGTACTGGGGGACTGGGGGGAAAGGTCAGAGTGAGTCCCATTGACTCCGATACACACTGGTCCTGGGGGACTGGGGGGAAAGGTCAGAGAGAGTCCCATTGACCCAGATACACACTGGTCCTGGGGGACTGGGTGGAAAGGTCAGAGAGAGTCCCATTGACTCAGATGCACACTGGTCATGGGGGACTGGGCGGAAAGGTCAGAGGGAGTCCCATTGACTCAGATACACACTGGTACTGGGGGACTGGGGGGAAAGGTCAGAGAGAGTCCGATTGACTCAGATACACACTGGTCCTGGGGATGGACTGAGGAGAAAGGTCAGAGAGAGTCCCATTGACTCAGATGCACACTGCTCCTTGGGATGGACTGGGGGGAATGTTCAGAGAAAGTCCCATTGACTCAGAAACACACTGGTACTGGGGGACTGGGGGGAAAGGTCAGAGTGAGTCCCATTGACTCCGATACACACTGGTCCTGGGGGACTGGGGGGAAAGGTCAAAGAGTCCCATTGACTAAGATGCACACTAGTCCTGGGGGACTGAGGAGAAGGTTAGATAGAGTCCCATTGATTCAGATACACACTGGTCCTGGGGGACTGGGGGGAAAGGTCAGAGAGAGTCCCATTGACCCAGATACACACTGGTACGGGGACTGGGGAGAAAGGCGAGAGAGAGTCCGATTGACTCAGATACACACTGGTCCTGGGGATGGACTGGGGAGAAAGGTCAGAGAGTCCCATTGACTCAGATACACACTGGTCCTGGGGGACTGGGGAGAAAGGTCAGAGAGAGTCCCATTGACTCAGATACACACTGGTCCTGGGGGACTGGGCGGAAAGGTCAGGTAGTCCCATTGACTCAGATACACACTCGACCTGGCGGACTGAGGGGAAAGGTCAGAGAGTCCCATTGACTCAGATACACACTGGTCCTTGGGGGACTGGGGAGAAAGGTCAAATAGAGCCCCATTGATTCAGATACACACTGGTCCTGGGGATGGACTGGGGAGAAAGGTCAGAGAGTGTCCCATTGACTCAGATGCACACTGCTCCTGTGGATGGACTGGGGGGAAACGTCAGAGAGTCGCATTGACTCAGATGAACAATGGTCCTGGGGGACTGGGGAGAAAGGTCAGAGAGATTCCGATTGACTCAGCTGCACATTGGTCCTGGGGAAGACTAGGGGGAAAGTTCAGAGAGAGTCCCATTGACCCCGATACACACTGGTCCTGGGGGACTAGGGAGAAAGGTCAGAGAGAGTCCCATTCATTCAGATACACACTGGTCATGGGGAACTGGGTGGAAAGGTCAGAGGGAGTCCCATTGACTCAGATACACACTGGTCCTGGGGGACAGGGTGGAAAGGTCAGAGAGAGTCCCATTGACTCAGATGCACATTGGTCCTGGGGATGGATTGGGGAGAAAGGTCAGAGAGTCCCATTCACTGGGATACACACTGGTCCTGGGGGACTGGGGGGAAAGGTCAGAGAAGTCCCATTGACCCAGATACACACTCGTTCTGGGGGTCTGGGGGGAAAGGTCAGAGAGTCCCATTGACTCAGATACACACTGGTCCTTGGGGGACTGGGGAGAAAGGTCAAATAGAGTCCCATTGATTCAGATGCACACTGCTCCTGGGGGACTGGGGAGAAAGGTCAGAGAGTCCCATTGACTCAGATACACACTGGTCCTGGGGATGGAATAGGGAGAAAGGTCAGAGCGAGTCCCATTGACTCAGATACACACTGGTCCTGGGGGATTGGGGGGAAAGGTCAGAGAGAGTCCCATTGACTCAGATACACACTGGTCCTGGGGGACTGGGGGGGAAGTTCAGAGAAAGTCCCATTGACTCAGAAACACACTGGTCCTGGGGGACTGGAGGGAAAGGTCAGAGAGAGTCCGATTGACTCAGATACACACTGGTCCTGGGGATGGATTGGGGTGAAAGGTCAGAGCGAGTCCCATTGACTCAGATACACACTGGTCCTGGGGGATTGGGGGGAAAGGTCAGAGAGTGTCCCATTGACTCAGATACACACTGGTCCTGGGGACTGGGTAGAAAGGTCAGAGAGTCCCATTGACTCAGAAACACACTGTTCCTGGGGATGGACTGAGGAGAAAGGTCAGAGAGTCCCATTGACTGGGATACACACTGGTCCTGGGGGTCTGGGGAGAAAGGTCAGAGAGAGTCCCATTGACTCAGATACACACTGGTCATGGGGGACTGGGCGGAAAGGTCAGAGAGTCCCATTGACTCAGATACACACTGGTCCTGGGGGACTGGGGAGAAAGGTCAGAGAGAGTCCCATTGACTCAGATGAACAATGGTCCTGGGGGACTGGGGAGAAAGGTCCGATCGACTCCCATTCATTCAGATACACACTGGTCCTGGGGATGGATTGGGGAGAAAGGTCAGAGAGTGTCCCATTGACTCAGATGCACACTGCTCCTGTGGATGGACTGGGGGGAAACGTCAGAGAGTCGCATTGACTCAGATGAACAATGGTCCTGGGGGACTGGGGAGAAAGGTCAGAGAGAGTCCGATTGACTCAGCTGCACATTGGTCCTGGGGAAGACTAGGGGGAAAGTTCAGAGAGAGTCCCATTGACCCAGATACACACTGGTCCTGGGGGACTGGGGGGAAACGTCAGAGAGAGTCCCATTGACCCAGATACACACTGGGACTGGGGGGAAAGGTCAGAGTGAGTCCCATTGACTCAGATACACACTGGTCCTGGGGATGGACAGGGGAGAAAGGTCAGAGAGAGTCCCATTGACTCAGATACACACTGGTCCTGGGGATGGACTGGGGAGAAAGGTCAGAGAGTCCCATTGACTTAGATACACACTAGTCCTGAGGGACTGAGGAGAACGGTCAGATAGAGTCCCATTGATTCAGATACACACTGGTCCTGGGGGACTGGGGTGGAAGGTCAGAGAGTCCCATTGACTCAGATACACACTGGTCCTGGGGGACTGGGGAGAAAGGTCAGAGAGAGTCCCATTGACTCAGATGCACACTGCTCCTTGGGATGGACTGGGGAGAAAGGTCAGAGAGTCCCATTGACTCAGATGAACAATGGTCCTGGGGGACTGGGGAGAAAGGTCAGAGAGAGTCCCATTGACTCAGATACACACTGGTCCTTGTGGACTGAGGGGGAAGTTCAGAGAAAGTCCCATTGACTCAGAAACACACTGGTCCTGGGGGACTGGGGGGAAAGTTCAGAGAGACTCCGATTGACTCAGAAACACACTGGTCCTGGGGATGGATTGGGGAGAAAGGTCAGAGCGAGTCCCATTGCCTCAGATACACACTGGTCCTGGGGGATTGGGGGGAAAGGTCAGAGCGAGTCCCATTGACTCAGATACACACTGGTCCTGGGAATGGACTGGGGAGAAAGGTCAGAGAGAGTCCCATTGACTCAGATACACACTGGTCCTGCGGGACTGGGTCGAAAGGTCAGAGAGTCCCATTGACTCAGATACACACTGGTCCTGGGGGACTGGGGAGAAAGGTCCGATCGAGTCCCATTCATTCAGATACACACTGGTCCTGGGGGACTGGGGAGAAAGGTCAGAGAGAGTCCCATTGACTCAGATACACACTGATCCTGGGGATGGACTGAGGAGAAAGGTCAGAGAGTCCCATTGACTGGGATACACACTTGTCCTGGGGGACTGGGGGGAAAGGTCAGATAGAGTCCCATTGATTCAGATACACACTGTTGCTGGGGGAATGGGGAGAAAGGTCAGAGAGAGTCCCATTGACTCAGATACACACTGGTCCTTGTGGACTGGGGGGAAAGGTCAGAGAGAGTCCGATTGACTCAGATACACACTGGTCCTGGTGATGGACTGAGGAGAAAGGTCAGAGGGACTCCCATTCACTCAACTGCACACTGCTCCTTGGGATGGACTGGGGAGAAAGTTCAGAGAAAGTCCCATTGACTCAGGAACACACTGGTACTGGGGGACTGGGGGGAAAGGTCAGAGTGAGTCCCATTGACTCCGATACACACTGGTCCTGGGGGACTGGGGGGAAAGGTCAGAGAGAGTCCCATTGACCCAGATACACACTGGTCCTGGGGGACTGGGTGGAAAGGTCAGAGAGAGTCCCATTGACTCAGATGCACACTGGTCATGGGGGACTGGGCGGAAAGGTCAGAGGGAGTCCCATTGACTCAGATACACACTGGTACTGGGGGACTGGGGGGAAAGGTCAGAGAGAGTCCGATTGACTCAGATACACACTGGTCCTGGGGATGGACTGAGGAGAAAGGTCAGAGAGAGTCCCATTGACTCAGATGCAGACTGCTCCTTGGGATGGACTGGGGGGAATGTTCAGAGAAAGTCCCATTGACTCAGAAACACACTGGTACTGGGGGACTGGGAGGAAAGGTCAGAGTGAGTCCCATTGACTCCGATACACACTGGTCCTGGGGGACTGGGGGGAAAGGTCAAAGAGTCCCATTGACTAAGATGCACACTAGTCCTGGGGGACTGAGGAGAAGGTTAGATAGAGTCCCATTGATTCAGATACACACTGGTCCTGGGGGACTGGGGGGAAAGGTCAGAGAGAGTCCCATTGACCCAGATACACACTGGTACGGGGACTGGGGAGAAAGGCGAGAGAGAGTCCGATTGACTCAGATACACACTGGTCCTGGGGATGGACTGGGGAGAAAGGTCAGAGAGTCCCATTGACTCAGATACACACTGGTCCTGGGGGACTGGGGAGAAAGGTCAGAGAGAGTCCCATTGACTCAGATACACACTGGTCCTGGGGGACTGGGCGGAAAGGTCAGGTAGTCCCATTGACTCAGATACACACTCGACCTGGCGGACTGAGGGGAAAGGTCAGAGAGTCCCATTGACTCAGATACACACTGGTCCTTGGGGGACTGGGGAGAAAGGTCAAATAGAGTCCCATTGATTCAGATACACACTGGTCCTGGGGGACTGGGGAGAAAGGTCAGAGAGAGTCCCATTGACTCAGATACACACTGGTCCTGGGGATGGACTGGGGAGAAAGGTCAGAGAGTGTCCCATTGACTCAGATACACACTGCTCCTGTGGATGGACTGGGGGGAAACGTCAGAGAGTCGCATTGACTCAGATGAACAATGGTCCTGGGGGACTGGGGAGAAAGGTCAGAGAGAGTCCGATTGACTCAGCTGCACATTGGTCCTGGGGAAGACTAGGGGGAAAGTTCAGAGAGAGTCCCATTGACCCAGATACACACTGGTACGGGGACTGGGGAGAAAGGCGAGAGAGAGTCCGATTGACTCAGATACACACTGGTCCTGGGGATGGACTGGGGAGAAAGGTCAGAGAGTCCCATTGACTCAGATACACACTGGTCCTGGGGGACTGGGGAGAAAGGTCAGAGAGAGTCCCATTGACTCAGATACACACTGGTCCTGGGGGACTGGGCGGAAAGGTCAGGTAGTCCCATTGACTCAGATACACACTCGACCTGGCGGACTGAGGGGAAAGGTCAGAGAGTCCCATTGACTCAGATACACACTGGTCCTTGGGGGACTGGGGAGAAAGGTCAAATAGAGCCCCATTGATTCAGATACACACTGGTCCTGGGGATGGACTGGGGAGAAAGGTCAGAGAGTGTCCCATTGACTCAGATGCACACTGCTCCTGTGGATGGACTGGGGGGAAACGTCAGAGAGTCGCATTGACTCAGATGAACAATGGTCCTGGGGGACTGGGGAGAAAGGTCAGAGAGATTCCGATTGACTCAGCTGCACATTGGTCCTGGGGAAGACTAGGGGGAAAGTTCAGAGAGAGTCCCATTGACCCAGATACACACTGGTCCTGGGGGACTGGGGGGAAAGGTCAGAGAGAGTCCCATTGACCCAGATACACACTGGGACTGGGGGGAAAGGTCAGAGTGAGTCCCATTGACTCAGATACACACTGGTCCTGGGGATGGACAGGGGAGAAAGGTCAGAGAGAGTCCCATTGACTCAGATACACACTGGTCCTGGGGATGGACTGGGGAGAAAGGTCAGAGAGTCCCATTGACTTAGATACACACTAGTCCTGGGGGACTGAGGAGAACGGTCAGATAGAGTCCCATTGATTCAGATACACACTGGTGCTGGGGGACTGGGGAGAAAGGTCAAATAGAGTCCCATTGAATCAGATACACACTGGTCCTGGGGGACTGGGGTGGAAGGTCAGAGAGTCCCATTGACTCAGATACACACTGGTCCTGGGGGACTGGGGAGAAAGGTCTGAGAGAGTCCCATTGACTCAGATGCACACTGCTCCTTGGGATGGACTGGGGAGAAAGGTCAGAGAGTCCCATTGACTCAGATGAACAATGGTCCTGGGGGACTGGGGAGAAAGGTCAGAGAGAGTCCCATTGACTCAGATACACACTGGTCCTTGTGGACTGAGGGGGAAGTTCAGAGAAAGTCCCATTGACTCAGAAACACACTGGTCCTGGGGGACGGGGGGGAAAGTTCAGAGAGACTCCGATTGACTCAGCAACACACTGGTCCTGGGGATGGATTGGGGAGAAAGGTCAGAGCGAGTCCCATTGACTCAGATACACACTGGTCCTGGGGGATTGGGGGGAAAGGTCAGAGCGAGTCCCATTGACTCAGATACACACTGGTCCTGGGAATGGACTGGGGAGAAAGGTCAGAGAGAGTCCCATTGACTCAGATACACACTGGTCCTGCGGGACTGGGTCGAAAGGTCAGAGAGTCCCATTGACTCAGATACACACTGGTCCTGGGGGACTGGGGAGAAAGGTCCGATCGAGTCCCATTCATTCAGATACACACTGGTCCTGGGGGACTGGGGAGAAAGGTCAGAGAGAGTCCCATTGACTCAGATACACACTGATCCTGGGGATGGACTGAGGAGAAAGGTCAGAGAGTCCCATTGACTGGGATACACACTTGTCCTGGGGGACTGGGGGGAAAGGTCAGATAGAGTCCCATTGATTCAGATACACACTGTTGCTGGGGGAATGGGGAGAAAGGTCAGAGAGAGTCCCATTGACTCAGATACACACTGGTCCTTGTGGACTGGGGGGAAAGGTCAGAGAGAGTCCGATTGACTCAGATACACACTGGTCCTGGGGATGGACTGAGGAGAAAGGTCAGAGGGACTCCCATTCACTCAACTGCACACTGCTCCTTGGGATGGACTGGGGAGAAAGTTCAGAGAAAGTCCCATTGACTCAGGAACACACTGGTACTGGGGGACTGGGGGGAAAGGTCAGAGTGAGTCCCATTGACTCCGATACACACTGATCCTGGGGGACTAGGGGGAAAGGTCAGAGAGAGTCCCATTGACCCAGATACACACTGGTCCTGGGGGACTGGGTGGAAAGGTCAGAGAGAGTCCCATTGACTCAGATGCACACTGGTCATGGGGGACTGGGCGGAAAGGTCAGAGGGAGTCCCATTGACTCAGATACACACTGGTACTGGGGGAAAGGGGGGAAAGGTCAGAGAGAGTCCGATTGACTCAGATACACACTGGTCCTGGGGATGGACTGAGGAGAAAGGTCAGAGAGAGTCCCATTGACTCAGATGCACACTGCTCATTGGGATGGACTAGGGGGAATGTTCAGAGAAAGTCCCATTGACTCAGAAACACACTGGTACTGGGGGACTGGGGGGAAAGGTCAGAGTGAGTCCCATTGACTCCGATACACACTGGTCCTGGGGGACTGGGGGGAAAGGTCAGAGAGTCCCATTGACTAAGATGCACACTAGTCCTGGGGGACTGAGGAGAAGGTTAGATAGAGTCCCATTGATTCAGATACACACTAGTCCTGGGGGACTGGGGGGAAAGGTCAGAGAGAGTCCCATTGACCCAGATACACACTGGTACGGGGACTGGGGAGAAAGGCGAGAGAGAGTCCGATTGACTCAGATACACACTGGTCCTGGGGATGGACTGGGGAGAAAGGTCAGAGAGTCCCATTGACTCAGATACACACTGGTCCTGGGGGACTGGGGAGAAAGGTCAGAGAGAGTCCCATTGACTCAGATACACACTGGTCCTGGGGGACTGGGCGGAAAGGTCAGGTAGTCCCATTGACTCAGATACACACTCGACCTGGCGGACTGAGGGGAAAGGTCAGAGAGTCCCATTGACTCAGATACACACTGGTCCTTGGGGGACTGGGGAGAAAGGTCAAATAGAGTCCCATTGATTCAGATACACACTGGTCCTGGGGGACTGGGGAGAAAGGTCAGAGAGAGTCCCATTGACTCAGATACACACTGGTCCTGGGGATGGACTGGGGAGAAAGGTCAGAGAGTGTCCCATTGACTCAGATACACACTGCTCCTGTGGATGGACTGGGGGGAAACGTCAGAGAGTCGCATTGACTCAGATGAACAATGGTCCTGGGGGACTGGGGAGAAAGGTCAGAGAGAGTCCGATTGACTCAGCTGCACATTGGTCCTGGGGAAGACTAGGGGGAAAGTTCAGAGAGAGTCCCATTGACCCAGATACACACTGGTCCTGGGGGACTGGGGGGAAAGGTCAGAGAGAGTCCCATTGACCCAGATACACACTGGGACTGGGGGGAAAGGTCAGAGTGAGTCCCATTGACTCAGATACACACTGGTCCTGGGGATGGACAGGGGAGAAAGGTCAGAGAGAGTCCCATTGACTTAGATACACACTAGTCCTGGGGGACTGAGGAGAACGGTCAGATAGAGTCCCATTGATTCAGATACACACTGGTGCTGGGGGACTGGGGAGAAAGGTCAAATAGAGTCCCATTGAATCAGATACACACTGGTCCTGGGGGACTGGGGGTGGAAGGTCAGAGAGTCCCATTGACTCAGATACACACTGGTCCTGGGGGACTGGGGAGAAAGGTCAGAGAGAGTCCCATTGACTCAGATGCACACTGCTCCTTGGGATGGACTGGGGAGAAAGGTCAGAGAGTCCCATTGACTCAGATGAACAATGGTCCTGGGGGACTGGGGAGAAAGGTCAGAGAGAGTCCCATTGACTCAGATACACACTGGTCCTTGTGGACTGAGGGGGAAGTTCAGAGAAAGTCCCATTGACTCAGAAACACACTGGTCCTGGGGGACGGGGGGGAAAGTTCAGAGAGACTCCGATTGACTCAGAAACACACTGGTCCTGGGGATGGATTGGGGAGAAAGGTCAGAGCGAGTCCCATTGCCTCAGATACACACTGGTCCTGGGGGATTGGGGGGAAAGGTCAGAGAGTGTCCCATTGACTCAGATACACACTGGTCCTGGGGATGGATTGGGGTGAAAGGTCAGAGCGAGTCCCATTGACTCAGATACACACTGGTCCTGGGGGATTGGGGGGAAAGGTCAGAGAGTGTCCCATTGACTCAGATACACACTGGTCCTGGGGACTGGGTAGAAAGGTCAGAGAGTCCCATTGACTCAGAAACACACTGTTCCTGGGGATGGACTGAGGAGAAAGGTCAGAGAGTCCCATTGACTGGGATACACACTGGTCCTGGGGGTCTGGGGAGAAAGGTCAGAGAGAGTCCCATTGACTCAGATACACACTGGTCATGGGGGACTGGGCGGAAAGGTCAGAGAGTCCCATTGACTCAGATACACACTGGTCCTGGGGGACTGGGGAGAAAGGTCCGATCGACTCCCATTCATTCAGATACACACTGGTCCTGGGGATGGATTGGGGAGAAAGGTCAGAGAGTGTCCCATTGACTCAGATGCACACTGCTCCTGTGGATGGACTGGGGGGAAACGTCAGAGAGTCGCATTGACTCAGATGAACAATGGTCCTGGGGGACTGGGGAGAAAGGTCAGAGAGAGTCCGATTGACTCAGCTGCACATTGGTCCTGGGGAAGACTAGGGGGAAAGTTCAGAGAGAGTCCCATTGACCCAGATACACACTGGTCCTGGGGGACTGGGGGGAAACGTCAGAGAGAGTCCCATTGACCCAGATACACACTGGGACTGGGGGGAAAGGTCAGAGTGAGTCCCATTGACTCAGATACACACTGGTCCTGGGGATGGACAGGGGAGAAAGGTCAGAGAGAGTCCCATTGACTCAGATACACACTGGTCCTGGGGATGGACTGGGGAGAAAGGTCAGAGAGTCCCATTGACTTAGATACACACTAGTCCTGAAGGACTGAGGAGAACGGTCAGATAGAGTCCCATTGATTCAGATACACACTGGTGCTGGGGGACTGGGGAGAAAGGTCAAATAGAGTCCCATTGAATCAGATACACACTGGTCCTGGGGGACTGGTGTGGAAGGTCAGAGAGTCCCATTGACTCAGATACACACTGGTCCTGGGGGACTGGGGAGAAAGGTCAGAGAGAGTCCCATTGACTCAGATGCACACTGCTCCTTGGGATGGACTGGGGAGAAAGGTCAGAGAGTCCCATTGACTCAGATGAACAATGGTCCTGGGGGACTGGGGAGAAAGGTCAGAGAGAGTCCCATTGACTCAGATACACACTGGTCCTTGTGGACTGAGGGGGAAGTTCAGAGAAAGTCCCATTGACTCAGAAACACACTGGTCCTGGGGGACTGGGGGGAAAGTTCAGAGAGACTCCGATTGACTCAGAAACACACTGGTCCTGGGGGATTGGGGGGAAAGGTCAGAGCGAGTCCCATTGACTCAGATACACACTGGTCCTGGGAATGGACTGGGGAGAAAGGTCAGAGAGAGTCCCATTGACTCAGATACACACTGGTCCTGCGGGACTGGGTCGAAAGGTCAGAGAGTCCCATTGACTCAGATACACACTGGTCCTGGGGGACTGGGGAGAAAGGTCCGATCGAGTCCCATTCATTCAGATACACACTGGTCCTGGGGGACTGGGGAGAAAGGTCAGAGAGAGTCCCATTGACTCAGATACACACTGATCCTGGGGATGGACTGAGGAGAAAGGTCAGAGAGTCCCATTGACTGGGATACACACTTGTCCTGGGGGACTGGGGGGAAAGGTCAGATAGAGTCCCATTGATTCAGATACACACTGTTGCTGGGGGAATGGGGAGAAAGGTCAGAGAGAGTCCCATTGACTCAGATACACACTGGTCCTTGTGGACTGGGGGGAAAGGTCAGAGAGAGTCCGATTGACTCAGATACACACTGGTCCTGGGGATGGACTGAGGAGAAAGGTCAGAGGGACTCCCATTCACTCAACTGCACACTGCTCCTTGGGATGGATTGGTGAGAAAGTTCAGAGAAAGTCCCATTGACTCAGGAACACACTGGTACTGGGGGACTGGGGGGAAAGGTCAGAGTGAGTCCCATTGACTCCGATACACACTGGTCCTGGGGGACTGGGGGGAAAGATCAGAGAGAGTCCCATTGACCCAGATACACACTGGTCCTGGGGGACTGGGTGGAAAGGTCAGAGAGAGTCCCATTGACTCAGATGCACACTGGTCATGGGGGACTGGGCGGAAAGGTCAGAGGGAGTCCCATTGACTCAGATACACACTGGTACTGGGGGACTGGGGGGAAAGGTCAGAGAGAGTCCGATTGACTCAGATACACACTGGTCCTGGGGATGGACTGAGGAGAAAGGTCAGAGAGAGTCCCATTGACTCAGATGCACACTGCTCCTTGGGATGGACTGGGGGGAATGTTCAGAGAAAGTCCCATTGACTCAGAAACACACTGGTACTGGGGGACTGGGGGGAAAGGTCAGAGTGAGTCCCATTGACTCCGATACACACTGGTCCTGGGGGACTGGGGGGAAAGGTCAGAGAGTCCCATTGACTAAGATGCACACTAGTCCTGGGGGACTGAGGAGAAGGTTAGAAAGAGTCCCATTGATTCAGATACACACTGGTCCTGGGGGACTGGGGGGAAAGGTCAGAGAGAGTCCCATTGACCCAGATACACACTGGTACGGGGACTGGGGAGAAAGGCGAGAGAGAGTCCGATTGACTCAGATACACACTGGTCCTGGGGATGGACTGGGGAGAAAGGTCAGAGAGTCCCATTGACTCAGATACACACTGGTCCTGGGGGACTGGGGAGAAAGGTCAGAGAGAGTCCCATTGACTCAGATACACACTGGTCCTGGGAATGGACTGGGGAGAAAGGTCAGAGAGAGTCCCATTGACTCAGATACACACTGGTCCTGCGGGACTGGGTCGAAAGGTCAGAGAGTCCCATTGACTCAGATACACACTGGTCCTGGGGGACTGGGGAGAAAGGTCCGATCGAGTCCCATTCATTCAGATACACACTGATCCTGGGGATGGACTGAGGAGAAAGGTCAGAGAGTCCCATTGACTGGGATACACACTTGTCCTGGGGGACTGGGGGGAAAGGTCAGATAGAGTCCCATTGATTCAGATACACACTGTTGCTGGGGGAATGGGGAGAAAGGTCAGAGAGAGTCCCATTGACTCAGATACACACTGGTCCTTGTGGACTGGGGGGAAAGGTCAGAGAGAGTCCGATTGACTCAGATACACACTGGTCCTGGGGATGGACTGAGGAGAAAGGTCAGAGGGACTCCCATTCACTCAACTGCACACTGCTCCTTGGGATGGACTGGGGAGAAAGTTCAGATAGAGTCCCATTGATTCAGATACACACTGGTGCTGGGGGACTGGGGAGAAAGGTCAAATAGAGTCCCATTGAATCAGATACACACTGGTCCTGGGGGACTGGGGTGGAAGGTCAGAGAGTCCCATTGACTCAGATACACACTGGTCCTGGGGGACTGGGGAGAAAGGTCAGAGAGAGTCCCATTGACTCAGATGCACACTGCTCCTTGGGATGGACTGGGGAGAAAGGTCAGAGAGTCCCATTGACTCAGATGAACAATGGTCCTGGGGGACTGGGGAGAAAGGTCAGAGAGAGTCCCATTGACTCAGATACACACTGGTCCTGGGGATGGACTGAGGAGAAAGGTCAGAGAGAGTCCCATTGACTCAGAAACACACTGGTACTGGTGGACTGGGGGGAAAGGTCAGAGTGAGTCCCATTGACTCCGATACACACTGGTCCTGGGGGACTGGGGGGAAAGGTCAGAGAGTCCCATTGACTAAGATGCACACTAGTCCTGGGGGACTGAGGAGAAGGTTAGATAGAGTCCCATTGATTCAGATACACACTAGTCCTGGGGGACTGGGGGGAAAGGTCAGAGAGAGTCCCATTGACCCAGATACACACTGGTACGGGGACTGGGGAGAAAGGCGAGAGAGAGTCCGATTGACTCAGATACACACTGGTCCTGGGGATGGACTGGGGAGAAAGGTCAGAGAGTCCCATTGACTCAGATACACACTGGTCCTGGGGGACTGGGGAGAAAGGTCAGAGAGAGTCCCATTGACTCAGATACACACTGGTCCTGGGGGACTGGGCGGAAAGGTCAGGTAGTCCCATTGACTCAGATACACACTCGACCTGGCGGACTGAGGGGAAAGGTCAGAGAGTCCCATTGACTCAGATACACACTGGTCCTTGGGGGACTGGGGAGAAAGGTCAAATAGAGTCCCATTGATTCAGATACACACTGGTCCTGGGGGACTGGGGAGAAAGGTCAGAGAGAGTCCCATTGACTCAGATACACACTGGTCCTGGGGATGGACTGGGGAGAAAGGTCAGAGAGTGTCCCATTGACTCAGATACACACTGCTCCTGTGGATGGACTGGGGGGAAACGTCAGAGAGTCGCATTGACTCAGATGAACAATGGTCCTGGGGGACTGGGGAGAAAGGTCAGAGAGAGTCCGATTGACTCAGCTGCACATTGGTCCTGGGGAAGACTAGGGGGAAAGTTCAGAGAGAGTCCCATTGACCCAGATACACACTGGTCCTGGGGGACTGGGGGGAAAGGTCAGAGAGAGTCCCATTGACCCAGATACACACTGGGACTGGGGGGAAAGGTCAGAGTGAGTCCCATTGACTCAGATACACACTGGTCCTGGGGATGGACAGGGGAGAAAGGTCAGAGAGAGTCCCATTGACTCAGATACACACTGGTCCTGGGGATGGACTGGGGAGAAAGGTCAGAGAGTCCCATTGACTTAGATACACACTAGTCCTGGGGGACTGAGGAGAACGGTCAGATAGAGTCCCATTGATTCAGATACACACTGGTGCTGGGGGACTGGGGAGAAAGGTCAAATAGAGTCCCATTGAATCAGATACACACTGGTCCTGGGGGACTGGGGTGGAAGGTCAGAGAGTCCCATTGACTCAGATACACACTGGTCCTGGGGGACTGGGGAGAAAGGTCAGAGAGAGTCCCATTGACTCAGATGCACACTGCTCCTTGGGATGGACTGGGGAGAAAGGTCAGAGAGTCCCATTGACTCAGATGAACAATGGTCCTGGGGGACTGGGGAGAAAGGTCAGAGAGAGTCCCATTGACTCAGATACACACTGGTCCTGGGGGACTGGGGAGAAAGGTCCGATCGAGTCCCATTCATTGAGATACACACTGGTCCTGGGGGACTGGGGAGAAAGGTCAGAGAGAGTCCCATTGACTCAGATACACACTGATCCTGGGGATGGACTGAGGAGAAAGGTCAGAGAGTCCCATTGACTGGGATACACACTTGTCCTGGGGGACTGGGGGGAAAGGTCAGATAGAGTCCCATTGATTCAGATACACACTGTTGCTGGGGGAATGGGGAGAAAGGTCAGAGAGAGTCCCATTGACTCAGATACACACTGGTCCTTGTGGACTGGGGGGAAAGGTCAGAGAGAGTCCGATTGACTCAGATACACACTGGTCCTGGGGATGGACTGAGGAGAAAGGTCAGAGGGACTCCCATTCACTCAACTGCACACTGCTCCTTGGGATGGACTGGGGAGAAAGTTCAGAGAAAGTCCCATTGACTCAGGAACACACTGGTACTGGGGGACTGGGGGGAAAGGTCAGAGTGAGTCCCATTGACTCCGATACACACTGATCCTGGGGGACTGGGGGGAAAGGTCAGAGAGAGTCCCATTGACCCAGATACACACTGGTCCTGGGGGACTGGGTGGAAAGGTCAGAGAGAGTCCCATTGACTCAGATGCACACTGGTCATGGGGGACTGGGCGGAAAGGTCAGAGGGAGTCCCATTGACTCAGATACACACTGGTACTGGGGGACTGGGGGGAAAGGTCAGAGAGAGTCCGATTGACTCAGATACACACTGGTCCTGGGGATGGACTGAGGAGAAAGGTCAGAGAGAGTCCCATTGACTCAGATGCACACTGCTCCTTGGGATGGACTAGGGGGAATGTTCAGAGAAAGTCCCATTGACTCAGAAACACACTGGTACTGGGGGACTGGGGGGAAAGGTCAGAGTGAGTCCCATTGACTCCGATACACACTGGTCCTGGGGGACTGGGGGGAAAGGTCAGAGAGTCCCATTGACTAAGATGCACACTAGTCCTGGGGGACTGAGGAGAAGGTTAGATAGAGTCCCATTGATTCAGATACACACTAGTCCTGGGGGACTGGGGGGAAAGGTCAGAGAGAGTCCCATTGACCCAGATACACACTGGTACGGGGACTGGGGAGAAAGGCGAGAGAGAGTCCGATTGACTCAGATACACACTGGTCCTGGGGATGGACTGGGGAGAAAGGTCAGAGAGTCCCATTGACTCAGATACACACTGGTCCTGGGGGACTGGGGAGAAAGGTCAGAGAGAGTCCCATTGACTCAGATACACACTGGTCCTGGGGGACTGGGCGGAAAGGTCAGGTAGTCCCATTGACTCAGATACACACTCGACCTGGCGGACTGAGGGGAAAGGTCAGAGAGTCCCATTGACTCAGATACACACTGGTCCTTGGGGGACTGGGGAGAAAGGTCAAATAGAGTCCCATTGATTCAGATACACACTGGTCCTGGGGGACTGGGGAGAAAGGTCAGAGAGAGTCCCATTGACTCAGATACACACTGGTCCTGGGGATGGACTGGGGAGAAAGGTCAGAGAGTGTCCCATTGACTCAGATACACACTGCTCCTGTGGATGGACTGGGGGGAAACGTCAGAGAGTCGCATTGACTCAGATGAACAATGGTCCTGGGGGACTGGGGAGAAAGGTCAGAGAGAGTCCGATTGACTCAGCTGCACATTGGTCCTGGGGAAGACTAGGGGGAAAGTTCAGAGAGAGTCCCATTGACCCAGATACACACTGGTCCTGGGGGACTGGGGGGAAAGGTCAGAGAGAGTCCCATTGACCCAGATACACACTGGGACTGGGGGGAAAGGTCAGAGTGAGTCCCATTGACTCAGATACACACTGGTCCTGGGGATGGACAGGGGAGAAAGGTCAGAGAGAGTCCCATTGACTCAGATACACACTGGTCCTGGGGATGGACTGGGGAGAAAGGTCAGAGAGTCCCATTGACTTAGATACACACTAGTCCTGGGGGACTGAGGAGAACGGTCAGATAGAGTCCCATTGATTCAGATACACACTGGTGCTGGGGGACTGGGGAGAAAGGTCAAATAGAGTCCCATTGAATCAGATACACACTGGTCCTGGGGGACTGGGGTGGAAGGTCAGAGAGTCCCATTGACTCAGATACACACTGGTCCTGGGGGACTGGGGAGAAAGGTCAGAGAGAGTCCCATTGACTCAGATGCACACTGCTCCTTGGGATGGACTGGGGAGAAAGGTCAGAGAGTCCCATTGACTCAGATGAACAATGGTCCTGGGGGACTGGGGAGAAAGGTCAGAGAGAGTCCCATTGACTCAGATACACACTGGTCCTTGTGGACTGAGGGGGAAGTTCAGAGAAAGTCCCATTGACTCAGAAACACACTGGTCCTGGGGGACGGGGGGGAAAGTTCAGAGAGACTCCGATTGACTCAGAAACACACTGGTCCTGGGGATGGATTGGGGAGAAAGGTCAGAGCGAGTCCCATTGACTCAGATACACACTGGTCCTGGGGGATTGGGGGGAAAGGTCAGAGCGAGTCCCATTGACTCAGATACACACTGGTCCTGGGAATGGACTGGGGAGAAAGGTCAGAGAGAGTCCCATTGACTCAGATACACACTGGTCCTGCGGGACTGGGTCGAAAGGTCAGAGAGTCCCATTGACTCAGATACACACTGGTCCTGGGGGACTGGGGAGAAAGGTCCGATCGAGTCCCATTCATTCAGATACACACTGGTCCTGGGGGACTGGGGAGAAAGGTCAGAGAGAGTCCCATTGACTCAGATACACACTGATCCTGGGGATGGACTGAGGAGAAAGGTCAGAGAGTCCCATTGACTGGGATACACACTTGTCCTGGGGGACTGGGGGGAAAGGTCAGATAGAGTCCCATTGATTCAGATACACACTGTTGCTGGGGGAATGGGGAGAAAGGTCAGAGAGAGTCCCATTGACTCAGATACACACTGGTCCTTGTGGACTGGGGGGAAAGGTCAGAGAGAGTCCGATTGACTCAGATACACACTGGTCCTGGGGATGGACTGAGGAGAAAGGTCAGAGGGACTCCCATTCACTCAACTGCACACTGCTCCTTGGGATGGACTGGGGAGAAAGTTCAGATAGAGTCCCATTGATTCAGATACACACTGGTCCTGGCGGACGGGGGGGAAAGTTCAGAGAGACTCCGATTGACTCAGATACACACTGGTCCTGGGGGATTGGGGGGAAAGGTCAGAGCGAGTCCCATTGACTCAGATACACACTGGTCCTGGGAATGGACTGGGGAGAAAGGTCAGAGAGAGTCCCATTGACTCAGATACACACTGGTCCTGCGGGACTGGGTCGAAAGGTCAGAGAGTCCCATTGACTCAGATACACACTGGTCCTGGGGGACTGGGGAGAAAGGTCCGATCGAGTCCCATTCATTGAGATACACACTGGTCCTGGGGGACTGGGGAGAAAGGTCAGAGAGAGTCCCATTGACTCAGATACACACTGATCCTGGGGATGGACTGAGGAGAAAGGTCAGAGAGTCCCATTGACTGGGATACACACTTGTCCTGGGGGACTGGGGGGAAAGGTCAGATAGAGTCCCATTGATTCAGATACACACTGTTGCTGGGGGAATGGGGAGAAAGGTCAGAGAGAGTCCCATTGACTCAGATACACACTGGTCCTTGTGGACTGGGGGGAAAGGTCAGAGAGAGTCCGATTGACTCAGATACACACTGGTCCTGGGGATGGACTGAGGAGAAAGGTCAGAGGGACTCCCATTCACTCAACTGCACACTGCTCCTTGGGATGGACTGGGGAGAAAGTTCAGAGAAAGTCCCATTGATTCAGATACACACTGGTGCTGGGGGACTGGGGAGAAAGGTCAAATAGAGTCCCATTGAATCAGATACACACTGGTCCTGGGGGACTGGGGTGGAAGGTCAGAGAGTCCCATTGACTCAGATACACACTGGTCCTGGGGGACTGGGGAGAAAGGTCAGAGAGAGTCCCATTGACTCAGATGCACACTGCTCCTTGGGATGGACTGGGGAGAAAGGTCAGAGAGTCCCATTGACTCAGATGAACAATGGTCCTGGGGGACTGGGGAGAAAGGTCAGAGAGAGTCCCATTGACTCAGATACACACTGGTCCTGGGGATGGACTGAGGAGAAAGGTCAGAGAGAGTCCCATTGACTCAGATGCACACTGCTCCTTGGGATGGACTGGGGGGAATGTTCAGAGAAAGTCCCATTGACTCAGAAACACACTGGTACTGGTGGACTGGGGGGAAAGGTCAGAGTGAGTCCCATTGACTCCGATACACACTGGTCCTGGGGGACTGGGGGGAAAGGTCAGAGAGTCCCATTGACTAAGATGCACACTAGTCCTGGGGGACTGAGGAGAAGGTTAGATAGAGTCCCATTGATTCAGATACACACTAGTCCTGGGGGACTGGGGGGAAAGGTCAGAGAGAGTCCCATTGACCCAGATACACACTGGTACGGGGACTGGGGAGAAAGGCGAGAGAGAGTCCGATTGACTCAGATACACACTGGTCCTGGGGATGGACTGGGGAGAAAGGTCAGAGAGTCCCATTGACTCAGATACACACTGGTCCTGGGGGACTGGGGAGAAAGGTCAGAGAGAGTCCCATTGACTCAGATACACACTGGTCCTGGGGGACTGGGCGGAAAGGTCAGGTAGTCCCATTGACTCAGATACACACTCGACCTGGCGGACTGAGGGGAAAGGTCAGAGAGTCCCATTGACTCAGATACACACTGGTCCTTGGGGGACTGGGGAGAAAGGTCAAATAGAGTCCCATTGATTCAGATACACACTGGTCCTGGGGGACTGGGGAGAAAGGTCAGAGAGAGTCCCATTGACTCAGATACACACTGGTCCTGGGGATGGACTGGGGAGAAAGGTCAGAGAGTGTCCCATTGACTCAGATACACACTGCTCCTGTGGATGGACTGGGGGGAAACGTCAGAGAGTCGCATTGACTCAGATGAACAATGGTCCTGGGGGACTGGGGAGAAAGGTCAGAGAGAGTCCGATTGACTCAGCTGCACATTGGTCCTGGGGAAGACTAGGGGGAAAGTTCAGAGAGAGTCCCATTGACCCAGATACACACTGGTCCTGGGGGACTGGGGGGAAAGGTCAGAGAGAGTCCCATTGACCCAGATACACACTGGGACTGGGGGGAAAGGTCAGAGTGAGTCCCATTGACTCAGATACACACTGGTCCTGGGGATGGACAGGGGAGAAAGGTCAGAGAGAGTCCCATTGACTCAGATACACACTGGTCCTGGGGATGGACTGGGGAGAAAGGTCAGAGAGTCCCATTGACTTAGATACACACTAGTCCTGGGGGACTGAGGAGAACGGTCAGATAGAGTCCCATTGATTCAGATACACACTGGTGCTGGGGGACTGGGGAGAAAGGTCAAATAGAGTCCCATTGAATCAGATACACACTGGTCCTGGGGGACTGGGGTGGAAGGTCAGAGAGTCCCATTGACTCAGATACACACTGGTCCTGGGGGACTGGGGAGAAAGGTCAGAGAGAGTCCCATTGACTCAGATGCACACTGCTCCTTGGGATGGACTGGGGAGAAAGGTCAGAGAGTCCCATTGACTCAGATGAACAATGGTCCTGGGGGACTGGGGAGAAAGGTCAGAGAGAGTCCCATTGACTCAGATACACACTGGTCCTTGTGGACTGAGGGGGAAGTTCAGAGAAAGTCCCATTGACTCAGAAACACACTGGTCCTGGGGGACGGGGGGGAAAGTTCAGAGAGACTCCGATTGACTCAGAAACACACTGGTCCTGGGGATGGATTGGGGAGAAAGGTCAGAGCGAGTCCCATTGCCTCAGATACACACTGGTCCTGGGGGATTGGGGGGAAAGGTCAGAGAGTGTCCCATTGACTCAGATACACACTGGTCATGGGGGACTGGGCGGAAAGGTCAGAGAGTCCCATTGACTCAGATACACACTGGTCCTGGGGGACTGGGGAGAAAGGTCCGATCGACTCCCATTCATTCAGATACACACTGGTCCTGGGGATGGATTGGGGAGAAAGGTCAGAGAGTGTCCCATTGACTCAGATGCACACTGCTCCTGTGGATGGACTGGGGGGAAACGTCAGAGAGTCGCATTGACTCAGATGAACAATGGTCCTGGGGGACTGGGGAGAAAGGTCAGAGAGAGTCCGATTGACTCAGCTGCACATTGGTCCTGGGGAAGACTAGGGGGAAAGTTCAGAGAGAGTCCCATTGACCCAGATACACACTGGTCCTGGGGGACTGGGGGGAAACGTCAGAGAGAGTCCCATTGACCCAGATACACACTGGGACTGGGGGGAAAGGTCAGAGTGAGTCCCATTGACTCAGATACACACTGGTCCTGGGGATGGACAGGGGAGAAAGGTCAGAGAGAGTCCCATTGACTCAGATACACACTGGTCCTGGGGATGGACTGGGGAGAAAGGTCAGAGAGTCCCATTGACTTAGATACACACTAGTCCTGAGGGACTGAGGAGAACGGTCAGATAGAGTCCCATTGATTCAGATACACACTGGTGCTGGGGGACTGGGGAGAAAGGTCAAATAGAGTCCCATTGAATCAGATACACACTGGTCCTGGGGGACTGGTGTGGAAGGTCAGAGAGTCCCATTGACTCAGATACACACTGGTCCTGGGGGACTGGGGAGAAAGGTCAGAGAGAGTCCCATTGACTCAGATGCACACTGCTCCTTGGGATGGACTGGGGAGAAAGGTCAGAGAGTCCCATTGACTCAGATGAACAATGGTCCTGGGGGACTGGGGAGAAAGGTCAGAGAGAGTCCCATTGACTCAGATACACACTGGTCCTTGTGGACTGAGGGGGAAGTTCAGAGAAAGTCCCATTGACTCAGAAACACACTGGTCCTGGGGGACTGGGGGGAAAGTTCAGAGAGACTCCGATTGACTCAGAAACACACTGGTCCTGGGGATGGATTGGGGAGAAAGGTCAGAGCGAGTCCCATTGCCTCAGATACACACTGGTCCTGGGGGATTGGGGGGAAAGGTCAGAGCGAGTCCCATTGACTCAGATACACACTGGTCCTGGGAATGGACTGGGGAGAAAGGTCAGAGAGAGTCCCATTGACTCAGATACACACTGGTCCTGCGGGACTGGGTCGAAAGGTCAGAGAGTCCCATTGACTCAGATACACACTGGTCCTGGGGGACTGGGGAGAAAGGTCCGATCGAGTCCCATTCATTCAGATACACACTGGTCCTGGGGGACTGGGGAGAAAGGTCAGAGAGAGTCCCATTGACTCAGATACACACTGATCCTGGGGATGGACTGAGGAGAAAGGTCAGAGAGTCCCATTGACTGGGATACACACTTGTCCTGGGGGACTGGGGGGAAAGGTCAGATAGAGTCCCATTGATTCAGATACACACTGTTGCTGGGGGAATGGGGAGAAAGGTCAGAGAGAGTCCCATTGACTCAGATACACACTGGTCCTTGTGGACTGGGGGGAAAGGTCAGAGAGAGTCCGATTGACTCAGATACACACTGGTCCTGGGGATGGACTGAGGAGAAAGGTCAGAGGGACTCCCATTCACTCAACTGCACACTGCTCCTTGGGATGGATTGGTGAGAAAGTTCAGAGAAAGTCCCATTGACTCAGGAACACACTGGTACTGGGGGACTGGGGGGAAAGGTCAGAGTGAGTCCCATTGACTCCGATACACACTGGTCCTGGGGGACTGGGGGGAAAGATCAGAGAGAGTCCCATTGACCCAGATACACACTGGTCCTGGGGGACTGGGTGGAAAGGTCAGAGAGAGTCCCATTGACTCAGATGCACACTGGTCATGGGGGACTGGGCGGAAAGGTCAGAGGGAGTCCCATTGACTCAGATACACACTGGTACTGGGGGACTGGGGGGAAAGGTCAGAGAGAGTCCGATTGACTCAGATACACACTGGTCCTGGGGATGGACTGAGGAGAAAGGTCAGAGAGAGTCCCATTGACTCAGATGCACACTGCTCCTTGGGATGGACTGGGGGGAATGTTCAGAGAAAGTCCCATTGACTCAGAAACACACTGGTACTGGGGGACTGGGGGGAAAGGTCAGAGTGAGTCCCATTGACTCCGATACACACTGGTCCTGGGGGACTGGGGGGAAAGGTCAGAGAGTCCCATTGACTAAGATGCACACTAGTCCTGGGGGACTGAGGAGAAGGTTAGAAAGAGTCCCATTGATTCAGATACACACTGGTCCTGGGGGACTGGGGGGAAAGGTCAGAGAGAGTCCCATTGACCCAGATACACACTGGTACGGGGACTGGGGAGAAAGGCGAGAGAGAGTCCGATTGACTCAGATACACACTGGTCCTGGGGATGGACTGGGGAGAAAGGTCAGAGAGTCCCATTGACTCAGATACACACTGGTCCTGGGGGACTGGGGAGAAAGGTCAGAGAGAGTCCCATTGACTCAGATACACACTGGTCCTGGGAATGGACTGGGGAGAAAGGTCAGAGAGAGTCCCATTGACTCAGATACACACTGGTCCTGCGGGACTGGGTCGAAAGGTCAGAGAGTCCCATTGACTCAGATACACACTGGTCCTGGGGGACTGGGGAGAAAGGTCCGATCGAGTCCCATTCATTCAGATATACACTGGTCCTGGGGGACTGGGGAGAAAGGTCAGAGAGAGTCCCATTGACTCAGATACACACTGATCCTGGGGATGGACTGAGGAGAAAGGTCAGAGAGTCCCATTGACTGGGATACACACTTGTCCTGGGGGACTGGGGGGAAAGGTCAGATAGAGTCCCATTGATTCAGATACACACTGTTGCTGGGGGAATGGGGAGAAAGGTCAGAGAGAGTCCCATTGACTCAGATACACACTGGTCCTTGTGGACTGGGGGGAAAGGTCAGAGAGAGTCCGATTGACTCAGATACACACTGGTCCTGGGGATGGACTGAGGAGAAAGGTCAGAGGGACTCCCATTCACTCAACTGCACACTGCTCCTTGGGATGGACTGGGGAGAAAGTTCAGATAGAGTCCCATTGATTCAGATACACACTGGTGCTGGGGGACTGGGGAGAAAGGTCAAATAGAGTCCCATTGAATCAGATACACACTGGTCCTGGGGGACTGGGGTGGAAGGTCAGAGAGTCCCATTGACTCAGATACACACTGGTCCTGGGGGACTGGGGAGAAAGGTCAGAGAGAGTCCCATTGACTCAGATGCACACTGCTCCTTGGGATGGACTGGGGAGAAAGGTCAGAGAGTCCCATTGACTCAGATGAACAATGGTCCTGGGGGACTGGGGAGAAAGGTCAGAGAGAGTCCCATTGACTCAGATACACACTGGTCCTGGGGATGGACTGAGGAGAAAGGTCAGAGAGAGTCCCATTGACTCAGATGCACACTGCTCCTTGGGATGGACTGGGGGGAATGTTCAGAGAAAGTCCCATTGACTCAGAAACACACTGGTACTGGTGGACTGGGGGGAAAGGTCAGAGTGAGTCCCATTGACTCCGATACACACTGGTCCTGGGGGACTGGGGGGAAAGGTCAGAGAGTCCCATTGACTAAGATGCACACTAGTCCTGGGGGACTGAGGAGAAGGTTAGATAGAGTCCCATTGATTCAGATACACACTAGTCCTGGGGGACTGGGGGGAAAGGTCAGAGAGAGTCCCATTGACCCAGATACACACTGGTACGGGGACTGGGGAGAAAGGCGAGAGAGAGTCCGATTGACTCAGATACACACTGGTCCTGGGGATGGACTGGGGAGAAAGGTCAGAGAGTCCCATTGACTCAGATACACACTGGTCCTGGGGGACTGGGGAGAAAGGTCAGAGAGAGTCCCATTGACTCAGATACACACTGGTCCTGGGGGACTGGGCGGAAAGGTCAGGTAGTCCCATTGACTCAGATACACACTCGACCTGGCGGACTGAGGGGAAAGGTCAGAGAGTCCCATTGACTCAGATACACACTGGTCCTTGGGGGACTGGGGAGAAAGGTCAAATAGAGTCCCATTGATTCAGATACACACTGGTCCTGGGGGACTGGGGAGAAAGGTCAGAGAGAGTCCCATTGACTCAGATACACACTGGTCCTGGGGATGGACTGGGGAGAAAGGTCAGAGAGTGTCCCATTGACTCAGATACACACTGCTCCTGTGGATGGACTGGGGGGAAACGTCAGAGAGTCGCATTGACTCAGATGAACAATGGTCCTGGGGGACTGGGGAGAAAGGTCAGAGAGAGTCCGATTGACTCAGCTGCACATTGGTCCTGGGGAAGACTAGGGGGAAAGTTCAGAGAGAGTCCCATTGACCCAGATACACACTGGTCCTGGGGGACTGGGGGGAAAGGTCAGAGAGAGTCCCATTGACCCAGATACACACTGGGACTGGGGGGAAAGGTCAGAGTGAGTCCCATTGACTCAGATACACACTGGTCCTGGGGATGGACAGGGGAGAAAGGTCAGAGAGAGTCCCATTGACTCAGATACACACTGGTCCTGGGGATGGACTGGGGAGAAAGGTCAGAGAGTCCCATTGACTTAGATACACACTAGTCCTGGGGGACTGAGGAGAACGGTCAGATAGAGTCCCATTGATTCAGATACACACTGGTGCTGGGGGACTGGGGAGAAAGGTCAAATAGAGTCCCATTGAATCAGATACACACTGGTCCTGGGGGACTGGGGTGGAAGGTCAGAGAGTCCCATTGACTCAGATACACACTGGTCCTGGGGGACTGGGGAGAAAGGTCAGAGAGAGTCCCATTGACTCAGATGCACACTGCTCCTTGGGATGGACTGGGGAGAAAGGTCAGAGAGTCCCATTGACTCAGATGAACAATGGTCCTGGGGGACTGGGGAGAAAGGTCAGAGAGAGTCCCATTGACTCAGATACACACTGGTCCTTGTGGACTGAGGGGGAAGTTCAGAGAAAGTCCCATTGACTCAGAAACACACTGGTCCTGGGGGACGGGGGGGAAAGTTCAGAGAGACTCCGATTGACTCAGAAACACACTGGTCCTGGGGATGGATTGGGGAGAAAGGTCAGAGCGAGTCCCATTGACTCAGATACACACTGGTCCTGGGGGATTGGGGGGAAAGGTCAGAGCGAGTCCCATTGACTCAGATACACACTGGTCCTGGGAATGGACTGGGGAGAAAGGTCAGAGAGAGTCCCATTGACTCAGATACACACTGGTCCTGCGGGACTGGGTCGAAAGGTCAGAGAGTCCCATTGACTCAGATACACACTGGTCCTGGGGGACTGGGGAGAAAGGTCCGATCGAGTCCCATTCATTCAGATACACACTGGTCCTGGGGGACTGGGGAGAAAGGTCAGAGAGAGTCCCATTGACTCAGATACACACTGATCCTGGGGATGGACTGAGGAGAAAGGTCAGAGAGTCCCATTGACTGGGATACACACTTGTCCTGGGGGACTGGGGGGAAAGGTCAGATAGAGTCCCATTGATTCAGATACACACTGTTGCTGGGGGAATGGGGAGAAAGGTCAGAGAGAGTCCCATTGACTCAGATACACACTGGTCCTTGTGGACTGGGGGGAAAGGTCAGAGAGAGTCCGATTGACTCAGATACACACTGGTCCTGGGGATGGACTGAGGAGAAAGGTCAGAGGGACTCCCATTCACTCAACTGCACACTGCTCCTTGGGATGGACTGGGGAGAAAGTTCAGATAGAGTCCCATTGATTCAGATACACACTGGTCCTGGCGGACGGGGGGGAAAGTTCAGAGAGACTCCGATTGACTCAGAAACACACTGGTCCTGGGGATGGATTGGGGAGAAAGGTCAGAGCGAGTCCCATTGACTCAGATACACACTGGTCCTGGGGGATTGGGGGGAAAGGTCAGAGCGAGTCCCATTGACTCAGATACACACTGGTCCTGGGAATGGACTGGGGAGAAAGGTCAGAGAGAGTCCCATTGACTCAGATACACACTGGTCCTGCGGGACTGGATCGAAAGGTCAGAGAGTCCCATTGACTCAGATACACACTGGTCCTGGGGGACTGGGGAGAAAGGTCCGATCGAGTCCCATTCATTCAGATACACACTGGTCCTGGGGGACTGGGGAGAAAGGTCAGAGAGAGTCCCATTGACTCAGATACACACTGGTCCTGGGAGATTGGGGGGAAAGGTCAGAGAGAGTCCCATTGACTCAGATACATACTGGTCCTTGTGGACTGGGGGGAAAGGTCAGAGAGAGTCCGATTGACTCAGATACACACTGGTCCTGGGGATGGACTGAGGAGAAAGGTCAGAGGGACTCCCATTCACTCAACTGCACACTGCTCCTTGGGATGGACTGGGGAGAAAGTTCAGAGAAAGTCCCATTGACTCAGGAACACACTGGTACTGGGGGACTGGGGGGAAAGGTCAGAGTGAGTCCCATTGACTCCGATACACACTGGTCCTGGGGGACTGGGGGGAAAGGTCAGAGAGAGTCCCATTGACCCAAATACACACTGGTACTGGGGGACTGGGGGGAAAGGTCAGAGCGAGTCCCATTGACCCCGATACACACTGGTCCTGGGGGACTGGGTCGAAAGGTCAGAGAGTCCCATTGACTCAGATACACACTGGTCCTGGGGGACTGGGGAGAAAGGTCCGATCGAGTCCCATTCATTCAGATACACACTGGTCCTGGGGGACTGGGGAGAAAGGTCAGAGAGAGTCCCATTGACTCAGATACACACTGATCCTGGGGATGGACTGAGGAGAAAGGTCAGAGAGTCCCATTGACTGGGATACACACTTGTCCTGGGGGACTGGGGGGAAAGGTCAGATAGAGTCCCATTGATTCAGATACACACTGTTGCTGGGGGAATGGGGAGAAAGGTCAGAGAGAGTCCCATTGACTCAGATACACACTGGTCCTTGTGGACTGGGGGGAAAGGTCAGAGAGAGTCCGATTGACTCAGATACACACTGGTCCTGGGGATGGACTGAGGAGAAAGGTCAGAGGGACTCCCATTCACTCAACTGCACACTGCTCCTTGGGATGGACTGGGGAGAAAGTTCAGATAGAGTCCCATTGATTCAGATACACACTGGTCCTGGCGGACGGGGGGGAAAGTTCAGAGAGACTCCGATTGACTCAGAAACACACTGGTCCTGGGGATGGATTGGGGAGAAAGGTCAGAGCGAGTCCCATTGACTCAGATACACACTGGTCCTGGGGGATTGGGGGGAAAGGTCAGAGCGAGTCCCATTGACTCAGATACACACTGGTCCTGGGAATGGACTGGGGAGAAAGGTCAGAGAGAGTCCCATTGACTCAGATACACACTGGTCCTGCGGGACTGGGTCGAAAGGTCAGAGAGTCCCATTGACTCAGATACACACTGGTCCTGGGGGACTGGGGAGAAAGGTCCGATCGAGTCCCATTCATTCAGATACACACTGGTCCTGGGGGACTGGGGAGAAAGGTCAGAGAGAGTCCCATTGACTCAGATACACACTGGTCCTGGGAGATTGGGGGGAAAGGTCAGAGAGAGTCCCATTGACTCAGATACATACTGGTCCTTGTGGACTGGGGGGAAAGGTCAGAGAGAGTCCGATTGACTCAGATACACACTGGTCCTGGGGATGGACTGAGGAGAAAGGTCAGAGGGACTCCCATTCACTCAACTGCACACTGCTCCTTGGGATGGACTGGGGAGAAAGTTCAGAGAAAGTCCCATTGACTCAGGAACACACTGGTACTGGGGGACTGGGGGGAAAGGTCAGAGTGAGTCCCATTGACTCCGATACACACTGGTCCTGGGGGACTGGGGGGAAAGGTCAGAGAGAGTCCCATTGACCCAAATACACACTGGTACTGGGGGACTGGGGGGAAAGGTCAGAGCGAGTCCCATTGACCCCGATACACACTGGTCCTGGGGGACTGGGGAGAAAGGTCAGAGAGTCCCATTGACTCAGATACACACTGGTCCTGGAGGACTGGGGAGTAAGGTCAGATAGAGTCCCATTGATTCAGATACACACTGGTCCTGGGGGACTGGGGAGAAAGGTCAGAGAGAGTCCCATTGACTCAGATACACACTGATCCTGGGGATGGACTGAGGAGAAAGGTCAGAGAGTCCCATTGACTGGGATACACACTTGTCCTGGGGGACTGGGGGGAAAGGTCAGATAGAGTCCCATTGATTCAGATACACACTGTTGCTGGGGGAATGGGGAGAAAGGTCAGAGAGAGTCCCATTGACTCAGATACACACTGGTCCTTGTGGACTGGGGGGAAAGGTCAGAGAGAGTCCGATTGACTCAGATACACACTGGTCCTGGGGATGGACTGAGGAGAAAGGTCAGAGGGACTCCCATTCACTCAACTGCACACTGCTCCTTGGGATGGACTGGGGAGAAAGTTCAGATAGAGTCCCATTGATTCAGATACACACTGGTGCTGGGGGACTGGGGAGAAAGGTCAAATAGAGTCCCATTGAATCAGATACACACTGGTCCTGGGGGACTGGGGTGGAAGGTCAGAGAGTCCCATTGACTCAGATACACACTGGTCCTGGGGGACTGGGGAGAAAGGTCAGAGAGAGTCCCATTGACTCAGATGCACACTGCTCCTTGGGATGGACTGGGGAGAAAGGTCAGAGAGTCCCATTGACTCAGATGAACAATGGTCCTGGGGGACTGGGGAGAAAGGTCAGAGAGAGTCCCATTGACTCAGATACACACTGGTCCTTGTGGACTGAGGGGGAAGTTCAGAGAAAGTCCCATTGACTCAGAAACACACTGGTCCTGGGGGACGGGGGGGAAAGTTCAGAGAGACTCCGATTGACTCAGAAACACACTGGTCCTGGGGATGGATTGGGGAGAAAGGTCAGAGCGAGTCCCATTGACTCAGATACACACTGGTCCTGGGGGATTGGGGGGAAAGGTCAGAGCGAGTCCCATTGACTCAGATACACACTGGTCCTGGGAATGGACTGGGGAGAAAGGTCAGAGAGAGTCCCATTGACTCAGATACACACTGGTCCTGCGGGACTGGGTCGAAAGGTCAGAGAGTCCCATTGACTCAGATACACACTGGTCCTGGGGGACTGGGGAGAAAGGTCCGATCGAGTCCCATTCATTCAGATACACACTGGTCCTGGGGGACTGGGGAGAAAGGTCAGAGAGAGTCCCATTGACTCAGATACACACTGATCCTGGGGGATTGGGGGGAAAGGTCAGAGAGAGTCCCATTGACTCAGATACACACTGGTCCTTGTGGACTGGGGGGAAAGGTCAGAGAGAGTCCGATTGACTCAGATACACACTGGTCCTGGGGATGGACTGAGGAGAAAGGTCAGAGGGACTCCCATTCACTCAACTGCACACTGCTCCTTGGGATGGACTGGGGAGAAAGTTCAGAGAAAGTCCCATTGACTCAGGAACACACTGGTACTGGGGGACTGGGGGGAAAGGTCAGAGTGAGTCCCATTGACTCCGATACACACTGGTCCTGGGGGACTGGGGGGAAAGGTCAGAGAGAGTCCCATTGACCCAGATACACACTGGTACTGGGGGACTGGGGGGAAAGGTCAGAGCGAGTCCCATTGACCCCGATACACACTGGTCCTGGGGGACTGGGGAGAAAGGTCAGAGAGTCCCATTGACTCAGATACACACTGGTCCTGGAGGACTGGGGAGTAAGGTCAGATAGAGTCCCATTGATTCAGATACACACTGGTCCTGGGGGACTGGGGAGAAAGGTCAGAGAGTCGCATTGACTCAGATGAACAATGGTCCTGGGGGACTGAGGAGTAAGGTCAGAGAGAGTCCCATTGACTCAGATACACACTGGTCCTTGTGGACTGGGGGGAAATGGAAGAGAGAGTCCCATTGACTCAGATACACACTGGTCCTGGGGATGGACTGGGGAGAAAGGTCAGAGAGAGTCCCATTGACTCAGATACACACTGGTCCTGGGGGACTGGGGGGAAAGGTCAGAGCGAGTCCCATTGACCCCGATACACACTGCTCCTAGGGGACTGGGGAGAAAGGTCAGAGAGAGTCCCATTGACTCAGATACACACTGGTCCTGGAGGACTGGAGGGAAAGGTCAGAGCGAGTCCCATTGACCCCGATACACACTGGTCCTGGGGGACTGGGGAGAAAGGTCAGATAGAGTCCCATTTATTCAGATACACACTGGTCCTGGGGGACTGGGGGGAAAGGTCAGAGAGAGTCCCATTGACCCAGATACACACTGGTCCTGGGGGACTGGGGAGAAAGGTCAGATAGAGTCCCATTGACTCAGATACACACTGGTCCTGGGGGACTGGGGAGAAAGGTCAGAGAGAGTCCCATTGACTCAGATGCACACTGCTCCTTGGGATGGACTGGGGAGAAAGGTCAGAGAGTCCCATTGAATCAGATGAACAATGGTCCTGGGGGACTGGGGAGAAAGGTCAGAGCGAGTCCCATTGACCCCGATACACACTGGTCCTAGGGGACTGGGGGGAAAGGTCAGATAGAGTCCCATTGACTCAGATACACACTGGTCCTGGGGGACTGGGGAGAAAGGTCGGAGTGTCCCATTGACTCAGCTACACACTGGTCCTGGGGGACTGGGGAGAAAGGTCAGAGAGAGTCCCATTGACTCAGATACACACTGGTCCTGGGGATGGACAGGGGAGAAACGTCAGAGAGAGTCCCATTGACTTAGATACACACTAGTCCTGGGGGACTGGGGGGAAAGGTCAGAGAAGTCCCATTGACCCAGATACACACTCGTTCTGGGGGTCTGCGGGGAAAGGTCAGGTCGTCCCATTGACTCAGATACACACTAGACCTGGCGGACTGAGGGGAAAGGTCAGAGAGTCCCATTGACTCAGATGCACACTGTTCCTTGGTGGACTGGGGAGAAAGGTCAAATAGAGTCCCATTGATTCAGATGCACACTGGTCCTGGGGGACTGGGGAGAAAGGTCAGAGAGTCCCATTGACTCAGATACACATTGGTCCTGGGGATGGATTGGGGAGAAAGGTCAGAGCGAGTCCCATTGACTCAGATACACACTGGTCCTGGGGGATTGGGGGGAAAGGTCAGAGAGTGTCCCATTGACTCAGATACACACTGGTCCTGGGGGACTGGGTAGAAAGGTCAGAGAGTCCCATTGACTGGGATACACACTGGTCCTGGGGGTCTGGGGAGAAAGGTCAGAGAGAGTCCCATTGACTCAGATACACACTGGTCATGGGGGACTGGGCGGAAAGGTCAGAGGGAGTCCCATTGACTCAGATACACACTGGTCCTGGGGGACTGGGTGGAAAGGTCAGCGAGAGTCCCATTGACTCAGATACACACTGGTCCTGGGGGACTGGGGAGAAAGGTCAGAGAGAGTCCCATTGACTCAGATGCACACTGCTCCTTGGGATGGACTTGGGAGAAAGGTCAGAGAGTCCCATTGACTCAGATGAACAATGGTCCTGGGGGACTGGGGAGAAAGGTCCGATCGACTCCCATTCATTCAGATACACACTGGTCCTGGGGGACTGGGCGGAAAGGTCAGAGGAGTCCCATTGACTCAGATACACACTGGTCCTGGGGGACTGGGTGGAAAGGTCAGAGAGAGTCCCATTAATTCAGATGCACACTGGTCCTGGGGGTCAGGGGAGAAATATCCGATCGACTCCCATTCATTCAGATACACACAGGTTCTGAGGGATTGAGGGGAAAGGTCAGAGCGAGTCCCATTGACTCAGATACACACTGGTCCTCGGGGACTGGGGGGAAAGGTCAGAGCGAGTCCCATTGACCCCGATACACACTGGTCCTAGGGGACTGGGGGAAAGGTCAGATAGAGTCCCATTGACTCAGATACACACTGGTCCTGGGGGACTGGGGGGAAAGGTCAGAGCGAGTCCCATTGACCCCGATACACACTGGTCCTGGGGGACTGGGGAGAAAGGTCAGAGCGAGTCCCATTGACCCCGATACACACTGGTGCTGGGGGACTGGGGAGAAAGGTCAGAGTGAGTCCCATTGACTCCGATACACACTGGTCCTGGGGGACTGGGGAGAAAGGTCCGATCGAGTCCCATTTATTCAGATACACACTGGTCCTGGGGGACTGGGGGGAAAGGTCAGAGAGAGTCCCATTGACCCAGATACACACTGGTAATGGGGGACAGGGGGGAAAGGTCAGAGTGAGTCCCATTGACTCCGATACACACTGGTCCTGGGGATGGATTGGGGAGAAAGGTCAGAGCGAGTCCCATTGACTCAGATATACACTGGTCCTGGGAATGGACTGGGGAGAAAGGTCAGAGAGAGTCCCATTGACTCAGATACACACTGGTCCTGGGGGACTGGGGGGAAAGGTCAGAGCGAGTCCCATTGACCCCGAAACACACTGGTCCTAGGGGACTGGGGAGAAAGGTCAGAGAGAGTCCCATTGACTCAGATACACACTGGTCCTGGAGGAGTGGGGGGAAAGGTCAGAGCGAGTCCCATTGACCCCGATACACACTGGTCCTGGGGGACAGGGGAGAAAGGTCAGATAGAGTCCCATTCATTCAGATACACACTGGTCCTGGGGGACTGGGGGGAAAGGTCAGAGAGAGTCCCATTGACCCAGATACACACTGGTACTGGGGGACTGGGGGGAAAGGTCAGAGTGAGTCCCATTGACTCCGATACACACTGGTCCTGGGGATGGATTGGGGAGAAAGGTCAGAGCGAGTCCCATTGACTCAGATACACACTGGTCCTGGGAATGGACTGGGGAGAAAGGTCAGAGAGAGTCTCATTGACTCAGATACACACTGGTACTGGGGGACTGGGGAGAAAGGTCCGATCGAGTCCCATTCATTCAGATACACACTGGTCATGGGGGACATGGCGGATAGGTCAGAGGGAGTCCCATTGACTCAGATGCACACTGGTCCTGGGGGACTGGGTGGAAAGGTCAGAGAGAGTCCCATTGACTCAGATGCACACTGGTCCTGGGGGACAGGGGAGAAAGGTCCGATCGACTCCCATTCATTCAGATACACACTGGTCCTGGGGGACTGCGGGGAAAGGTCAGAGAAGTCCCATTGACCCAGATACACACTGGTTCTGAGGGACTGGGGGGAAAGGTCAGAGCGAGTCCCATTGACTCTGATACACACTGGTCCTGAGGGACTGGGGGGAAAGGTCAGAGAGTCCCATTGACTCAGATACACACTGGTCCTGGAGGACTGGGGAGTAAGGTCAGAGAGTCCCATTGACTCAGATACACACTGGTCCTGGGGGACTGGGAAGAAAGGTCAGAGAGAGTCCCATTGACTCAGATACACACTGGTCCTAGGGGACTGGGGGGAAAGGTCAGAGAGAGTCCCATTGACTCAGATACTCACTGGTCCTGGGGATGGACAGGAGAGAAAGGTCAGAGAGAGTCCCATTGACTCAGCTACACACTGGTCCTGGGGGACTGGGGTGAAAGGTCAGAGCGAGTCCCATTGACCCCGATACACACTGGTCCTAGGGGACTGGGGGGAAAGGTCAGAGAGAGTCCCATTGACTCAGATACTCACTGGTCCTGGGGATGGACAGGGGAGAAAGGTCAGAGAGAGTCCCATTGACTCAGATACACACTGGTCCTTGGGATGGACTGGGGAGAAAGGTCAGAGAGTCCCATTGACTCAGATGCACACTGGGACTGGGGAGAAAGGTCAGAGTCCCATTGATTCAGATACACACTGGTCCCGGGGGACTGGGTAGAAAGGTCAGAGAGTCCCATTGACTTAGATACACACTAGTCCTGGGGGACTGAGGAGAACGGTCAGATAGAGTCCCATTGATTCAGATACACACTGGTGCTGGTGGACTGGGGAGAAAGGTCAAATAGAGTCCCATTGAATCAGATACACACTGGTGCTGGGGGACTGGGGTGAAAGGTCCGATCGAGTCCCATTCATTCAGATACACACTGGTCATGGGGGACTGGGCGGAAAGGTCAGAGGGAGTCCCATTGACTCAGATACACACTGGTCCTGGGGGACTGGGTGGAAAGATCAGAGAGAGTCCCATTGACTCAGATGCACACTGGTCCTGGGGATGGATTGGGGAGAAAGGTCAGAGAAGTCCCATTGACTGGGATACACACTGGTCCTGGGGGACTGGGGAGAAAGGTCAGAGAAGTCCCAATGATCCAGATACACACTGGTTCTGGGGGACTGGGGGGAAAGGTCAGAGAGAGTCCCATTGACTCTGATACACACTGGTCCTGGGCACTGGGGGGAAAGGTCAGGTAGTCCCATTGACTCAGATACACACTAGACCTGGCGGACTGAGGGGAAAGGTCAGAGAGTCCAATTGACTCAGATACACACTGGTCCTGGGGGACGAGGGAGAAAGGTCAGAGAGTCCCATTGACTCAGATACACACTGGTCCTGGGGATGGACTGGGGAGAAAGGTCAGAGAGTGTCCCATTGACTCAGATACACACTGGTCCTGGGGATGGACTGGGGAGAAAGGTCAGAGAGTCCCAATGACTCAGATACACACTGGTCCTGGGGGACTGGGGAGAAAGGTCAGAGAGAGAGTTCCATTAACTCAGATGCACACTGGTGCTTGTGGACTGGGGAGAAAGGTCAGAGTCCCATTGACTCAGATGCACACTGGTCCTGGGGACGGACTGGGGAGAAAGGTCAGAGAGTCCCATTGACTCTGATACACACTGGTCCTGGGGATGGACAGGGGAGAAAGGTCAGAGCGAGTCCCATTGACCCCGATACACACTGGTCCTGGGGGGACTGGGGAGTAAGGTCAGGTAGAGTCCCATTGACTCACATACACACTGGTCCTGGGGGACTGGGGAGAAAGGTCAGAGAGAGTCCCATTGACTCAGATGCACACTGCTCCTTGGGATGGACTGGGGAGAAAGGTCAGAGAGTCCCATTGACTCAGATGAACAATGGTCCTGGGGGACTGGGGAGAAAGGTCAGAGCGAGTCCCATTGACCCCGATACACACTGGTCCTAGGGGACTGGGGGGAAAGGTCAGATAGAGTCCCATTGACTCAGATACACACTGGTCCTGGGGGACTGGGGAGAAAGGTCGGAGTGTCCCATTGACTCAGCTACACACTGGTCCTGGGGGACTGGGGAGAAAGGTCAGAGAGAGTCCCATTGACTCAGATACACACTGGTCCTGGGGATGGACAGGGGAGAAATGTCAGAGAGAGTCCCATTGACTTAGATACACACTAGTCCTGGGGGACTGGGGGGAAAGGTCAGAGAAGTCCCACTGACCCAGATACACACTCGTTCTGGGGGTCTGGGGGGAAAGGTCAGGTCGTCCCATTGACTCAGATACACACTAGACCTGGCGGACTGAGGGGAAAGGTCAGAGAGTCCCATTGACTCAGATACACACTGTTCCTTGGTGGACTGGGGAGAAAGGTCAAATAGAGTCCCATTGATTCAGATGCACACTGGCCCTCGGGACTGGGGAGAAAGGTCAGAGAGTCCCATTGACTCAGATACACATTGGTCCTGGGGATGGATTGGGGAGAAAGGTCAGAGCGAGTCCCATTGACTCAGATACACACTGGTCCTGGGGGATTGGGGGGAAAGGTCAGAGAGAGTCCCATTGACTCAGATACACACTGGTCCTGGGGGAATGGGGGGGAAGTTCAGAGAAAGTCCCATTGACTCAGAAACACACTGGTCCTGGGAGACTGGAGGGAAAGGTCAGAGAGAGTCCGATTGACTCAGATACACACTGGTCCTGGGGATGGATTGGGGAGAAAGGTCAGAGCGAGTCCCATTGACTCAGATACACACTGGTCCTGGGGGATTGGGGGGAAAGGTCAGAGAGTGTCCCATTGACTCAGATACACACTGGTCCTGGGGGACTGGGTAGAAAGGTCAGAGAGTCCCATTGACTGGGATACACACTGGTCCTGGGGGTCTGGGAGAAAGGTCAGAGAGAGTCCCATTGACTCAGATACACACTGGTCATGGGGGACTGGGCGGAAAGGTCAGAGGGAGTCCCATTGACTCAGATACACACTGGTCCTGGGGGACTGGGTGGAAAGGTCAGAGAGAGTCCCATTGACTCAGATACACACTGGTCCTGGGGGACTGGGGAGAAAGGTCAGAGAGAGTCCCATTGACTCAGATGCACACTGCTCCTTGGGATGGACTTGGGAGAAAGGTCAGAGAGTCCCATTGACTCAGATGAACAATGGTCCTGGGGGACTGGGGAGAAAGGTCCCATCGACTCCCATTCATTCAGATACACACAGGTTCTGAGGGACTGGGGGGAAAGGTCAGAGCGAGTCCCATTGACCCCGATACACACTGGTCCTAGGGGACTGGGGGGAAAGGTCAGATAGAGTCCCATTGACTCAGATACACACTGGTCCTGGGGGACTGGGGGGAAAGGTCAGAGCGAGTCCCATTGACCCCGATACACACTGGTCCTGGGGGACTGGGGAGAAAGGTCAGAGCGAGTCCCATTGACCCCGATACACACTGGTCCTGGGGGACTGGGGAGAAAGGTCAGATAGAGTCCCATTTATTCAGATACACACTGGTCCTGGGGGACTGGGGGGAAAGGTCAGAGAGAGTCCCATTGACCCAGATACACACTGGGACTGGGGGGAAAGGTCAGAGTGAGTCCCATTGACTCCGATACACACTGGTCCTGGGAATGGACTGGTAGAAAGGTCAGAGAGAGTCCCATTGACTCAGATACACACTG
Source organism: Pristiophorus japonicus (assembly GCF_044704955.1). Lineage (NCBI taxonomy): Eukaryota > Metazoa > Chordata > Chondrichthyes > Pristiophoridae > Pristiophorus > Pristiophorus japonicus. Next base: position 177,022,252 of record NC_091985.1, read on the forward strand.
GTCCTGGGGGACTGGGGGGAAAGGTCAGAGCGAGTCCCATTGACCCCGATACACACTGGTCCTAGGGGACTGGGGAGAAAGCTCAGAGAGAGTCCCATTGACTCAGATACACACTGGTCCTGGAGGACTGGGGGGAAAGGTCAGAGCGAGTCCCATTGACCCCGATATACACTGGTCCTGGGGGACAGGGGAGAAAGGTCAGATAGAGTCCCATTTATTCAGATACACATTGGTCCTGGGGGACTGGGGGGAAAGGTCAGAGAGAGTCCCATTGACCCAGATACACACTGGTACTGGGGGACTGGGGGGAAAGGTCAGAGTGAGTCCCATTGACTCCGCTACACACTGGTCCTGGGGATGGATTGGGGAGAAAGGTCAGAGCGAGTCCCATTGACTCAGATACACACTGGTCCTGGGGGACTGGGTAGAAAGGTCAGAGAGTCCCATTGACTGGGATACACACTGGTCCTGGGGGTCTGGGGAGAAAGGTCAGAGAGAGTCCCATTGACTCAGATACACGCTGGTCATGGGGGACTGGCCGGAAAGGTCAGAGGGAGTCCCATTGACTCAGATACACACTGGTCCTGGGGGACTGGGTGGAAAGGTCAGAGAGAGTCCCATTGACTCAGATACACACTGGTCCTGGGGGACTGGGGAGAAAGATCAGATAGAGTCCCATTTATTCAGATACACACTGGTGCTGGGGGACTTGGGGGAAAGGTCAGAGAGAGTCCCATTGACCCAGAGACACACTGGGACTGGGGGGAAAGGTCAGAGTGAGTCCCATTGACTCCGATACACACTTATCCTGGGAATGGACTGGGGAGAAAGGTCAGAGAGAGTCCCATTGACTCAGATACACACTGGTCCTGGGGGACTGGGGGGAAAGGTCAGAGCGAGTCCCATTGACCCCGATACACACTGGTCCTAGGGGACTGGGGAGAAAGGTCAGAGAGAGTCCCATTGACTCAGATACACACTGGTCCTGGAGGACTGGAGGGAAAGGTCAGAGCGAGTCCCATTGACCCCGATACACACTGGTCCTGGGGGACTGGGGAGAAAGGTCAGATAGAGTCCCATTTATTCAGATACACACTGGTCCTGGGGGACTGGGGGGAAAGGTCAGAGAGAGTCCCATTGACCCAGATACACACTGGTACTGGGGGACTGGGGGGAAAGGTCAGAGTGAGTCCCATTGACTCCGATACACACTGGTCCTGGGGATGGATTGGGGAGAAAGGTCAGAGCGAGTCCCATTGACTCAGATACACACTGGTACTGGGAGACTGGGGAGAAAGGTCCGATCGAGTCCCATTCATTCAGATACACACTGGTCATGGGGGACTGGGCGGAAAGGTCAGAGGGAGTCCCATTGACTCAGATACACACTGGTCATGGGGGACTGGGCGGAAAGGTCAGAGGGAGTCCCATTGACTCAGATACACACTGGTCCTGGTGGACTGGGTGGAAAGGTCAGAGAGAGTCCCATTGACTCAGATGCACACTGGTCCTGGGGGACAGGGGAGAAAGGTCCGATCGACTCCCATTCATTCAGATACACACTGGTCCTGGGGGACTGGGGGGAAAGGTCAGAGAAGTCCCATTGACCCAGATACACACTGGTTCTGAGGGACAGCGGGGAAAGGTCAGAGCGAGTCCCATTGACTCAGATACACACTGGTCCTAGGGGACTGGGGGGAAAGGTCAGAGAGAGTCCCATTGACTCAGATACACACTGGTCCTGGGGGACTGGGGAGAAAGGTCAGAGTGTCCCATTGACTCAGCTACACACTGGACCTGGGGGACTGGGGTGAAAGGTCAGAGCGAGTCCCATTGACCCCGATACACACTGGTCCTAGGGGACTGGGGGGAAAGGTCAGAGAGAGTCCCATTGACTCAGATACACACTGGTCCTGGGGGACTGGGGAGAAAGGTCAGAGTGTCCCATTGACTCAGCTACACACTGGTCCTGGGGGACTGGGGAGAAAGGTCAGAGAGAGTCCCATTGACTCAGATACACACTGGTCTTGGGGATGGACAGGGGAGAAAGGGCAGAGAGAGTCCCATTGACTCAGATACACACTGGTCCTGGGGATGGACTGGGGAGAAAGGTCAGAGAGTCCCATTGACTCAGATACACACTGGGACTGGGGAGAAAGGTCAGAGAGTCCCATTGACTTAGATACACACTAGTCCTGGGGGACTGAGGAGAACGGTCAGATAGAGTCCCATTGATTCAGATACACACTGGTGCTGGGGGACTGGGGAGAAAGATCAAATAGTGTCCCATTGAATCAGATACACACTGGTGCTGGGGGACTGGGGTGAAAGGTCCGATCGAGTCCCATTCATTCAGATACACACTGGTCATGCGGGACCGGGCGGAAAGGTCAGAAAGTCCCATTGACTGGGATACACACTGGTCCTGGGGGACTGGGGGGAAAGTTCAGAGAAGTCCCATTGATCCAGATACACACTGGTTCTGGGGGACTGGGGGGAAAGGTCAGAGAGAGTCCGATTGACTCTGATACACACTGGTCCTGGGCACTGGGGGGAAAGGTCAGGTAGTCCCATTGACTCAGATACACACTAGACCTGGCGGACTGAGGGGAAAGGTCAGAGAGTCCAATTGACTCAGATACACACTGGTCCTGGGGGACGAGGGAGAAAGGTCAGAGAGAGTCCCATTCATTCAGATACACACTGGTCATGGGGAACTGGGTGGAAAGGTCAGAGGGAGTCCCATTGACTCAGATACACACTGGTCCTGGGGGACAGGGTGGAAAGGTCAGAGAGAGTCCCATTGACTCAGATGCACACTGGTCCTGGGGATGGATTGGGGAGAAAGGTCAGAGAGTCCCATTCACTGGGATACACACTGGTCCTGGGGGACTGGGGGGAAAGGTCAGAGAAGTCCCATTGACCCAGATACACACTCGTTCTGGGGGTCTGGGGGGAAAGGTCAGAGAGTCCCATTGACTCAGATACACACTGGTCCTTGGGGGACTGGGGAGAAAGGTCAAATAGAGTCCCATTGATTCAGATGCACACTGGTCCTGGGGGACTGGGGAGAAAGGTCAGAGAGTCCCATTGACTCAGATACACACTGGTCCTGGGGATGGAATAGGGAGAAAGGTCAGAGCGAGTCCCATTGACTCAGATACACACTGGTCCTGGGGGATTGGGGGGAAAGGTCAGAGAGAGTCCCATTGACTCAGATACACACTGGTCCTGGGGGACTGGGGGGGAAGTTCAGAGAAAGTCCCATTGACTCAGAAACACACTGGTCCTGGGGGACTGGAGGGAAAGGTCAGAGAGAGTCCGATTGACTCAGATACACACTGGTCCTGGGGATGGATTGGGGTGAAAGGTCAGAGCGAGTCCCATTGACTCAGATACACACTGGTCCTGGGGGATTGGGGGGAAAGGTCAGAGAGTGTCCCATTGACTCAGATACACACTGGTCCTGGGGACTGGGTAGAAAGGTCAGAGAGTCCCATTGACTCAGAAACACACTGTTCCTGGGGATGGACTGAGGAGAAAGGTCAGAGAGTCCCATTGACTGGGATACACACTGGTCCTGGGGGTCTGGGGAGAAAGGTCAGAGAGAGTCCCATTGACTCAGATACACACTGGTCATGGGGGACTGGGCGGAAAGGTCAGAGAGTCCCATTGACTCAGATGAACAATGGTCCTGGGGGACTGGGGAGAAAGGTCAGAGAGAGTCCCATTGACTCAGATACACACTGGTCCTTGTGGACTGAGGGGGAAGTTCAGAGAAAGTCCCATTGACTCAGAAACACACTGGTCCTGGGGGACTGGGGGGAAAGTTCAGAGAGACTCCGATTGACTCAGAAACACACTGGTCCTGGGGATGGATTGGGGAGAAAGGTCAGAGCGAGTCCCATTGCCTCAGATACACACTGGTCCTGGGGGATTGGGGGGAAAGGTCAGAGCGAGTCCCATTGACTCAGATACACACTGGTCCTGGGAATGGACTGGGGAGAAAGGTCAGAGAGAGTCCCATTGACTCAGATACACACTGGTCCTGCGGGATTGGGTCGAAAGGTCAGAGAGTCCCATTGACTCAGATACACACTGGTCCTGGGGGACTGGGGAGAAAGGTCAGAGAAAGTCCCATTGACTCAGATACACACTGATCCTGGGGATGGACTGAGGAGAAAGGTCAGAGAGTCCCATTGACTGGGATACACACTTGTCCTGGGGGACTGGGGGGAAAGGTCAGATAGAGTCCCATTGATTCAGATACACACTGTTGCTGGGGGAATGGGGAGAAAGGTCAGAGAGAGTCCCATTGACTCAGATACACACTGGTCCTTGTGGACTGGGGGGAAAGGTCAGAGAGAGTCCGATTGACTCAGATACACACTGGTCCTGGGGATGGACTGAGGAGAAAGGTCAGAGGGACTCCCATTCACTCAACTGCACACTGCTCCTTGGGATGGACTGGGGAGAAAGTTCAGAGAAAGTCCCATTGACTCAGGAACACACTGGTACTGGGGGACTGGGGGGAAAGGTCAGAGTGAGTCCCATTGACTCCGATACACACTGGTCCTGGGGGACTGGGGGGAAAGGTCAGAGAGAGTCCCATTGACCCAGATACACACTGGTCCTGGGGGACTGGGTGGAAAGGTCAGAGAGAGTCCCATTGACTCAGATGCACACTGGTCATGGGGGACTGGGCGGAAAGGTCAGAGGGAGTCCCATTGACTCAGATACACACTGGTACTGGGGGACTGGGGGGAAAGGTCAGAGAGAGTCCGATTGACTCAGATACACACTGGTCCTGGGGATGGACTGAGGAGAAAGGTCAGAGAGAGTCCCATTGACTCAGATGCACACTGCTCCTTGGGATGGACTGCGGGGAATGTTCAGAGAAAGTCCCATTGACTCAGAAACACACTGGTACTGGGGGACTGGGGGGAAAGGTCAGAGTGAGTCCCATTGACTCCGATACACACTGGTCCTGGGGGACTGGGGGGAAAGGTCAGAGAGTCCCATTGACTAAGATGCACACTAATCCTGGGGGACTGAGGAGAAGGTTAGATAGAGTCCCATTGATTCAGATACACACTGGTCCTGGGGGACTGGGGGGAAAGGTCAGAGAGAGTCCCATTGACCCAGATACACACTGGTACGGGGACTGGGGAGAAAGGCGAGAGAGAGTCCGATTGACTCAGATACACACTGGTCCTGGGGATGGACTGGGGAGAAAGGTCAGTGAGTCCCATTGACTCAGATACACACTGGTCCTGGGGGACTGGGGAGAAAGGTCAGAGAGAGTCCCATTGACTCAGATACACACTGGTCCTGGGGGACTGGGCGGAAAGGTCAGGTAGTCCCATTCACTCAGATACACACTCGACCTGGCGGACTGAGGGGAAAGGTCAGAGAGTCCCATTGACTCAGATACACACTGGTCCTTGGGGGACTGGGGAGAAAGGTCAAATAGAGCCCCATTGATTCAGATACACACTGGTCCTGGGGATGGACTGGGAAGAAAGGTCAGAGAGTGTCCCATTGACTCAGATGCACACTGCTCCTGTGGATGGACTGGGGGGAAACGTCAGAGAGTCGCATTGACTCAGATGAACAATGGTCCTGGGGGACTGGGGAGAAAGGTCAGAGAGATTCCAATTGACTCAGCTGCACATTGGTCCTGGGGAAGACTAGGGGGAAAGTTCAGAGAGAGTCCCATTGACCCAGATACACACTGGTCCTGGGGGACTGGGGGGAAAGGTCAGAGAGAGTCCCATTGACCCAGATACACACTGGGACTGGGGGGAAAGGTCAGAGTGAGTCCCATTGACTCAGATACACACTGATCCTGGGGATGGACTGAGGAGAAAGGTCAGAGAGTCCCATTGACTGGGATACACACTTGTCCTGGGGGACTGGGGGGAAAGGTCAGATAGAGTCCCATTGATTCAGATACACACTGTTGCTGGGGGAATGGGGAGAAAGGTCAGAGAGAGTCCCATTGACTCAGATACACACTGGTCCTTGTGGACTGGGGGGAAAGGTCAGAGAGAGTCCGATTGACTCAGATACACACTGGTCCTGGGGATGGACTGAGGAGAAAGGTCAGAGGGACTCCCATTCACTCAACTGCACACTGCTCCTTGGGATGGACTGGGGAGAAAGTTCAGAGAAAGTCCCATTGACTCAGGAACACACTGGTACTGGGGGACTGGGGGGAAAGGTCAGAGTGAGTCCCATTGACTCCGATACACACTGGTCCTGGGGGACTGGGGGGAAAGGTCAGAGAGAGTCCCATTGACCCAGATACACACTGGTCCTGGGGGACTGGGTGGAAAGGTCAGAGAGAGTCCCATTGACTCAGATGCACACTGGTCATGGGGGACTGGGCGGAAAGGTCAGAGGGAGTCCCATTGACTCAGATACACACTGGTACTGGGGGACTGGGGGGAAAGGTCAGAGAGAGTCCGATTGACTCAGATACACACTGGTCCTGGGGATGGACAGAGGAGAAAGGTCAGAGAGAGTCCCATTGACTCAGATGCACACTGCTCCTTGGGATGGACTGCGGGGAATGTTCAGAGAAAGTCCCATTGACTCAGAAACACACTGGTACTGGGGGACTGGGGGGAAAGGTCAGAGTGAGTCCCATTGACTCCGATACACACTGGTCCTGGGGGACTGGGGGGAAAGGTCAGAGAGTCCCATTGACTAAGATGCACACTAATCCTGGGGGACTGAGGAGAAGGTTAGATAGAGTCCCATTGATTCAGATACACACTGGTCCTGGGGGACTGGGGGGAAAGGTCAGAGAGAGTCCCATTGACCCAGATACACACTGGTACGGGGACTGGGGAGAAAGGCGAGAGAGAGTCCGATTGACTCAGATACACACTGGTCCTGGGGATGGACTGGGGAGAAAGGTCAGTGAGTCCCATTGACTCAGATACACACTGGTCCTGGGGGACTGGGGAGAAAGGTCAGAGAGAGTCCCATTGACTCAGATACACACTGGTCCTGGGGGACTGGGCGGAAAGGTCAGGTAGTCCCATTCACTCAGATACACACTCGACCTGGCGGACTGAGGGGAAAGGTCAGAGAGTCCCATTGACTCAGATACACACTGGTCCTTGGGGGACTGGGGAGAAAGGTCAAATAGAGCCCCATTGATTCAGATACACACTGGTCCTGGGGATGGACTGGGAAGAAAGGTCAGAGAGTGTCCCATTGACTCAGATGCACACTGCTCCTGTGGATGGACTGGGGGGAAACGTCAGAGAGTCGCATTGACTCAGATGAACAATGGTCCTGGGGGACTGGGGAGAAAGGTCAGAGAGATTCCGATTGACTCAGCTGCACATTGGTCCTGGGGAAGACTAGGGGGAAAGTTCAGAGAGAGTCCCATTGACCCAGATACACACTGGTCCTGGGGGACTGGGGGGAAAGGTCAGAGAGAGTCCCATTGACCCAGATACACACTGGGACTGGGGGGAAAGGTCAGAGTGAGTCCCATTGACTCAGATACACACTGATCCTGGGGATGGACTGAGGAGAAAGGTCAGAGAGTCCCATTGACTGGGATACACACTTGTCCTGGGGGACTGGGGGGAAAGGTCAGATAGAGTCCCATTGATTCAGATACACACTGTTGCTGGGGGAATGGGGAGAAAGGTCAGAGAGAGTCCCATTGACTCAGATACACACTGGTCCTTGTGGACTGGGGGGAAAGGTCAGAGAGAGTCCGATTGACTCAGATACACACTGGTCCTGGGGATGGACTGAGGAGAAAGGTCAGAGGGACTCCCATTCACTCAACTGCACACTGCTCCTTGGGATGGACTGGGGAGAAAGTTCAGAGAAAGTCCCATTGACTCAGGAACACACTGGTACTGGGGGACTGGGGGGAAAGGTCAGAGTGAGTCCCATTGACTCCGATACACACTGGTCCTGGGGGACTGGGGGGAAAGGTCAGAGAGAGTCCCATTGACCCAGATACACACTGGTCCTGGGGGACTGGGTGGAAAGGTCAGAGAGAGTCCCATTGACTCAGATGCACACTGGTCATGGGGGACTGGGCGGAAAGGTCAGAGGGAGTCCCATTGACTCAGATACACACTGGTACTGGGGATGGACAGAGGAGAAAGGTCAGAGAGAGTCCCATTGACTCAGATGCACACTGCTCCTTGGGATGGACTGCGGGGAATGTTCAGAGAAAGTCCCATTGACTCAGAAACACACTGGTACTGGGGGACTGGGGGGAAAGGTCAGAGTGAGTCCCATTGACTCCGATACACACTGGTCCTGGGGGACTGGGGGGAAAGGTCAGAGAGTCCCATTGACTAAGATGCACACTAGTCCTGGGGGACTGAGGAGAAGGTTAGATAGAGTCCATTGACTCAGATACACACTGGTCCTGGGGGACTGGGCGGAAAGGTCAGGTAGTCCCATTCACTCAGATACACACTCGACCTGGCGGACTGAGGGGAAAGGTCAGAGAGTCCCATTGACTCAGATACACACTGGTCCTTGGGGGACTGGGGAGAAAGGTCAAATAGAGCCCCATTGATTCAGATACACACTGGTCCTGGGGATGGACTGGGAAGAAAGGTCAGAGAGTGTCCCATTGACTCAGATGCACACTGCTCCTGTGGATGGACTGGGGGGAAACGTCAGAGAGTCGCATTGACTCAGATGAACAATGGTCCTGGGGGACTGGGGAGAAAGGTCAGAGAGATTCCGATTGACTCAGCTGCACATTGGTCCTGGGGAAGACTAGGGGGAAAGTTCAGAGAGAGTCCCATTGACCCAGATACACACTGGTCCTGGGGGACTGGGGGGAAAGGTCAGAGAGAGTCCCATTGACCCAGATACACACTGGGACTGGGGGGAAAGGTCAGAGTGAGTCCCATTGACTCAGATACACACTGGTCCTGGGGATGGACAGGGGAGAAAGGTCAGAGAGAGTCCCATTGACTCAGATACACACTGGTCCTGGGGATGGACTGGGGAGAAAGGTCAGAGAGTCCCATTGACTTAGATACACACTAGTCCTGGGGGACTGAGGAGAACGGTCAGATAGAGTCCCATTGATTCAGATACACACTGGTGCTGGGGGACTGGGGAGAAAGGTCAAATAGAGTCCCATTGAATCAGATACACACTGGTCCTGGGGGACTGGGGTGGAAGGTCAGAGAGTCCCATTGACTCAGATACACACTGGTCCTGGGGGACTGGGGAGAAAGGTCAGAGAGAGTCCCATTGACTCAGATGCACACTCCTCCTTGGGATGGACTGGGGAGAAAGGTCAGAGAGTCCCATTGACTCAGATGAACAATGGTCCTGGGGGACTGGGGAGAAAGGTCAGAGAGATTCCCATTGACTCAGATACACACTGGTCCTTGTGGACTGAGGTGGAAGTTCAGAGAAAGTCCCATTGACTCAGAAACACACTGGTCCTGGGGGACGGGGGGGAAAGTTCAAAGAGACTCCGATTGACTCAGAAACACACTGGTCCTGGGGATGGATTGGGGAGAAAGGTCAGAGCGAGTCCCATTGACTCAGATACACACTGGTCCTGGGGGATTGGGGGGAAAGGTCAGAGCGAGTCCCATTGACTCAGATACACACTGGTCCTGGGAATGGACTGGGGAGAAAGGTCAGAGAGAGTCCCATTGACTCAGATACACACTGGTCCTGCGGGACTGGGTCGAAAGGTCAGAGAGTCCCATTGACTCAGATACACACTGGTCCTGGGGGACTGGGGAGAAAGGTCCGATCGAGTCCCATTCATTCAGATACACACTGGTCCTGGGGGACTGGGGAGAAAGGTCAGAGAGAGTCCCATTGACTCAGATACACACTGATCCTGGGGATGGACTGAGGAGAAAGGTCAGAGAGTCCCATTGACTGGGATACACACTTGTCCTGGGGGACTGAGGGGAAAGGTCAGATAGAGTCCCATTGATTCAGATACACACTGTTGCTGGGGGAATGGGGAGAAAGGTCAGAGAGAGTCCCATTGACTCAGATACACACTGGTCCTTGTGGACTGGGGGGAAAGGTCAGAGAGAGTCCGATTGACTCAGATACACACTGGTCCTGGGGATGGACTGAGGAGAAAGGTCAGAGGGACTCCCATTCACTCAACTGCACACTGCTCCTTGGGATGGACTGGGGAGAAAGTTCAGATAGAGTCCCATTGATTCAGATACACACTGGTGCTGGGGGACTGGGGAGAAAGGTCAAATAGAGTCCCATTGAATCAGATACACACTGGTCCTGGGGGACTGGGGAGAAAGGTCAGAGAGAGTCCCATTGACTCAGATGCACACTGCTCCTTGGGATGGACTGGGGAGAAAGGTCAGAGAGTCCCATTGACTCAGATGAACAATGGTCCTGGGGGACTGGGGAGAAAGGTCAGAGAGAGTCCCATTGACTCAGATACACACTGGTCCTTGTGGACTGAGGGGGAAGTTCAGAGAAAGTCCCATTGACTCAGAAACACACTGGTCCTGGGGGACGGGGGGGAAAGTTCAGAGAGACTCCGATTGACTCAGAAACACACTGGTCCTGGGGATGGATTGGGGAGAAAGGTCAGAGCGAGTCCCATTGACTCAGATACACACTGGTCCTGGGGGATTGGGGGGAAAGGTCAGAGCGAGTCCCATTGACTCAGATACACACTGGTCCTGGGAATGGACTGGGGAGAAAGGTCAGAGAGAGTCCCATTGACTCAGATATACACTGGTCCTGCGGGACTGGGTCGAAAGGTCAGAGAGTCCCATTGACTCAGATACACACTGGTCCTGGGGGACTGGGGAGAAAGGTCCGATCGAGTCCCATTCATTCAGATACACACTGGTCCTGGGGGACTGGGGAGAAAGGTCAGAGAGAGTCCCATTGACTCAGATACACACTGATCCTGGGGATGGACTGAGGAGAAAGGTCAGAGAGTCCCATTGACTGGGATACACACTTGTCCTGGGGGACAGTGGGGAAAGGTCAGATAGAGTCCCATTGATTCAGATACACACTGTTGCTGGGGGAATGGGGAGAATGGTCAGAGAGAGTCCCATTGACTCAGATACACACTGGTCCTTGTGGACTGGGGGGAAAGGTCAGAGAGAGTCCGATTGACTCAGATACACACTGGTCCTGGGGATGGACTGAGGAGAAAGGTCAGAGGGACTCCCATTCACTCAACTGCACACTGCTCCTTGGGATGGACTGGGGAGAAAGTTCAGAGAAAGTCCCATTGACTCAGGAACACACTGGTACTGGGGGACTGGGGGGAAAGGTCAGAGTGAGTCCCATTGACTCCGATACACACTGGTCCTGGGGGACTGGGGGGAAAGGTCAGAGAGAGTCCCATTGACCCAGATACACACTGGTCCTGGGGGACTGGGTGGAAAGGTCAGAGAGAGTCCCATTGACTCAGATGCACACTGGTCATGGGGGACTGGGCGGAAAGCTCAGAGGGAGTCCCATTGATTCAAATACACACTGGTACTGGGGGACTGGGGGGAAAGGTCAGAGAGAGTCCGATTGACTCAGATACACACTGGTCCTGGGGATGGACTGAGGAGAAAGGTCAGAGAGAGTCCCATTGACTCAGATGCACACTGCTCCTTGGGATGGACTGGGGGGAATGTTCAGAGAAAGTCCCATTGACTCAGAAACACACTGGTACTGGGGGACTGGGGGGAAAGGTCAGAGTGAGTCCCATTGACTCCGATACACACTGGTCCTGGGGGACTGGGGGGAAAGGTCAGAGAGTCCCATTGACTAAGATGCACACTAGTCCTGGGGGACTGAGGAGAAGGTTAGATAGAGTCCCATTGATTCAGATACACACTAGTCCTGGGGGACTGGGGGGAAAGGTCAGAGAGAGTCCCATTGACCCAGATACACACTGGTACGGGGACTGGGGAGAAAGGCGAGAGAGAGTCCGATTGACTCAGATACACACTGGTCCTGGGGATGGACTGGGGAGAAAGGTCAGAGAGTCCCATTGACTCAGATACACACTGGTCCTGGGGGACTGGGGAGAAAGGTCAGAGAGAGTCCCATTGACTCAGATACACACTGGTCCTGGGGGACTGGGCGGAAAGGTCAGGTAGTCCCATTGACTCAGATACACACTCGACCTGGCGGACTGAGGGGAAAGGTCAGAGAGTCCCATTGACTCAGATACACACTGGTCCTTGGGGGACTGGGGAGAAAGGTCAAATAGAGTCCCATTGATTCAGATACACACTGGTCCTGGGGGACTGGGGAGAAAGGTCAGAGAGAGTCCCATTGACTCAGATACACACTGGTCCTGGGGATGGACTGGGGAGAAAGGTCAGAGAGTGTCCCATTGACTCAGATACACACTGCTCCTGTGGATGGACTGGGGGGAAACGTCAGAGAGTCGCATTGACTCAGATGAACAATGGTCCTGGGGGACTGGGGAGAAAGGTCAGAGAGAGTCCGATTGACTCAGCTGCACATTGGTCCTGGGGAAGACTAGGGGGAAAGTTCAGAGAGAGTCCCATTGACCCAGATACACACTGGTCCTGGGGGACTGGGGGGAAAGGTCAGAGAGAGTCCCATTGACCCAGATACACACTGGGACTGGGGGGAAAGGTCAGAGTGAGTCCCATTGACTCAGATACACACTGGTCCTGGGGATGGACAGGGGAGAAAGGTCAGAGAGAGTCCCATTGACTCAGATACACACTGGTCCTGGGGATGGACTGGGGAGAAAGGTCAGAGAGTCCCATTGACTTAGATACACACTAGTCCTGGGGGACTGAGGAGAACGGTCAGATAGAGTCCCATTGATTCAGATACACACTGGTGCTGGGGGACTGGGGAGAAAGGTCAAATAGAGTCCCATTGAATCAGATACACACTGGTCCTGGGGGACTGGGGTGGAAGGTCAGAGAGTCCCATTGACTCAGATACACACTGGTCCTGGGGGACTGGGGAGAAAGGTCAGAGAGAGTCCCATTGACTCAGATGCACACTGCTCCTTGGGATGGACTGGGGAGAAAGGTCAGAGAGTCCCATTGACTCAGATGAACAATGGTCCTGGGGGACTGGGGAGAAAGGTCAGAGAGAGTCCCATTGACTCAGATACACACTGGTCCTTGTGGACTGAGGGGGAAGTTCAGAGAAAGTCCCATTGACTCAGAAACACACTGGTCCTGGGGGACGGGGGGGAAAGTTCAGAGAGACTCCGATTGACTCAGAAACACACTGGTCCTGGGGATGGATTGGGGAGAAAGGTCAGAGCGAGTGCCATTGACTCAGATACACACTGGTCCTGGGGGATTGGGGGGAAAGGTCAGAGCGAGTCACATTGACTCAGATACACACTGGTCCTGGGAATGGACTGGGGAGAAAGGTCAGAGAGAGTCCCATTGACTCAGATACACACTGGTCCTGCGGGACTGGGTCGAAAGGTCAGAGAGTCCCATTGACTCAGATACACACTGGTCCTGGGGGACTGGGGAGAAAGGTCCGATCGAGTCCCATTCATTCAGATACACACTGGTCCTGGGGGACTGGGGAGAAAGGTCAGAGAGAGTCCCATTGACTCAGATACACACTGATCCTGGGGATGGACTGAGGAGAAAGGTCAGAGAGTCCCATTGACTGGGATACACACTTGTCCTGGGGGACTGGGGGGAAAGGTCAGATAGAGTCCCATTGATTCAGATACACACTGTTGCTGGGGGAATGGGGAGAAAGGTCAGAGAGAGTCCCATTGACTCAGATACACACTGGTCCTTGTGGACTGGGGGGAAAGGTCAGAGAGAGTCCGATTGACTCAGATACACACTGGTCCTGGGGATGGACTGAGGAGAAAGGTCAGAGGGACTCCCATTCACTCAACTGCACACTGCTCCTTGGGATGGACTGGGGAGAAAGTTCAGAGAAAGTCCCATTGACTCAGGAACACACTGGTACTGGGGGACTGGGGGGAAAGGTCAGAGTGAGTCCCATTGACTCCGATACACACTGGTCCTGGGGGACTGGGGGGAAAGGTCAGAGAGAGTCCCATTGACCCAGATACACACTGGTCCTGGGGGACTGGGTGGAAAGGTCAGAGAGAGTCCCATTGACTCAGATGCACACTGGTCATGGGGGACTGGGCGGAAAGGTCAGAGGGAGTCCCATTGACTCAGATACACACTGGTACTGGGGGACTGGGGGGAAAGGTCAGAGAGAGTCCGATTGACTCAGATACACACTGGTCCTGGGGATGGACTGAGGAGAAAGGTCAGAGAGAGTCCCATTGACTCAGATGCACACTGCTCCTTGGGATGGACTGGGGGGAATGTTCAGAGAAAGTCCCATTGACTCAGAAACACACTGGTACTGGGGGACGGGGGGGAAAGTTCAGAGAGACTCCGATTGACTCAGAAACACACTGGTCCTGGGGATGGATTGGGGAGAAAGGTCAGAGCGAGTCCCATTGACTCAGATACACACTGGTCCTGGGGGACTGGGGGGAAAGGTCAGAGAGAGTCCCATTGACCCAGATACACACTGGGACTGGGGGGAAAGGTCAGAGTGAGTCCCATTGACTCAGATACACACTGGTCCTGGGGATGGACAGGGGAGAAAGGTCAGAGAGAGTCCCATTGACTCAGATACACACTGGTCCTGGGGATGGACTGGGGAGAAAGGTCAGAGAGTCCCATTGACTTAGATACACACTAGTCCTGGGGGACTGAGGAGAACGGTCAGATAGAGTCCCATTGATTCAGATACACACTGGTGCTGGGGGACTGGGGAGAAAGGTCAAATAGAGTCCCATTGAATCAGATACACACTGGTCCTGGGGGACTGGGGTGGAAGGTCAGAGAGTCCCATTGACTCAGATACACACTGGTCCTGGGGGACTGGGGAGAAAGGTCAGAGAGAGTCCCATTGACTCAGATGCACACTGCTCCTTGGGATGGACTGCGGAGAAAGGTCAGAGAGTCCCATTGACTCAGATGAACAATGGTCCTGGGGGACTGGGGAGAAAGGTCAGAGAGAGTCCCATTGACTCAGATACACACTGGTCCTTGTGGACTGAGGGGGAAGTTCAGAGAAAGTCCCATTGACTCAGAAACACACTGGTCCTGGGGGACGGGGGGGAAAGTTCAGAGAGACTCCGATTGACTCAGAAACACACTGGTCCTGGGGATGGATTGGGGAGAAAGGTCAGAGCGAGTCCCATTGACTCAGATACACACTGGTCCTGGGGGATTGGGGGGAAAGGTCAGAGAGTGTCCCATTGACTCAGATACACACTGGTCCTGGGGATAGATTGGGGTGAAAGGTCAGAGCGAGTCCCATTGACTCAGATACACACTGGTCCTGGGGGATTGGGGGGAAAGGTCAGAGAGTGTCCCATTGACTCAGATACACACTGGTCCTGGGGACTGGGTAGAAAGGTCAGAGAGTCCCATTGACTCAGAAACACACTGTTCCTGGGGATGGACTGAGGAGAAAGGTCAGAGAGTCCCATTGACTGGGATACACACTGGTCCTGGGGGTCTGGGGAGAAAGGTCAGAGAGAGTCCCATTGACTCAGATACACACTGGTCATGGGGGACTGGGCGGAAAGGTCAGAGAGTCCCATTGACTCAGATACACACTGGTCCTGGGGGACTGGGGAGAAAGGTCAGTGAGAGTCCCATTGACTCAGATGAACAATGGTCCTGGGGGACTGGGGAGAAAGGTCCGATCGACTCCCATTCATTCAGATACACACTGGTCCTGGGGATGGATTGGGGAGAAAGGTCAGAGAGTGTCCCATTGACTCAGATGCACACTGCTCCTGTGGATGGACTGGGGGGAAACGTCAGAGAGTCGCATTGACTCAGATGAACAATGGTCCTGGGGGACTGGGGAGAAAGGTCAGAGAGAGTCCGATTGACTCAGCTGCACATTGGTCCTGGGGAAGACTAGGGGGAAAGTTCAGAGAGAGTCCCATTGACCCAGATACACACTGGTCCTGGGGGACTGGGGGGAAAGGTCAGAGAGAGTCCCATTGACCCAGATACACACTGGGACTGGGGGGAAAGGTCAGAGTGAGTCCCATTGACTCAGATACACACTGGTCCTGGGGATGGACAGGGGAGAAAGGTCAGAGAGAGTCCCATTGACTCAGATACACACTGGTCCTGGGGATGGACTGGGGAGAAAGGTCAGAGAGTCCCATTGACTTAGATACACACTAGTCCTGAGGGACTGAGGAGAACGGTCAGATAGAGTCCCATTGATTCAGATACACACTGGTGCTGGGGGACTGGGGAGAAAGGTCAAATAGAGTCCCATTGAATCAGATACACACTGGTCCTGGGGGACTGGTGTGGAAGGTCAGAGAGTCCCATTGACTCAGATACACACTGGTCCTGGGGGACTGGGGAGAAAGGTCAGAGAGAGTCCCATTGACTCAGATGCACACTGCTCCTTGGGATGGACTGGGGAGAAAGGTCAGAGAGTCCCATTGACTCAGATGAACAATGGTCCTGGGGGACTGGGGAGAAAGGTCAGAGAGAGTCCCATTGACTCAGATACACACTGGTCCTTGTGGACTGAGGGGGAAGTTCAGAGAAAGTCCCATTGACTCAGAAACACACTGGTCCTGGGGGACTGGGGGGAAAGTTCAGAGAGACTCCGATTGACTCAGAAACACACTGGTCCTGGGGATGGATTGAGGAGAAAGGTCAGAGCGAGTCCCATTGCCTCAGATACACACTGGTCCTGGGGGATTGGGGGGAAAGGTCAGAGCGAGTCCCATTGACTCAGATACACACTGGTCCTGGGAATGGACTGGGGAGAAAGGTCAGAGAGAGTCCCATTGACTCAGATACACACTGGTCCTGCGGGACTGGGTCGAAAGGTCAGAGAGTCCCATTGACTCAGATACACACTGGTCCTGGGGGACTGGGGAGAAAGGTCCGATCGAGTCCCATTCATTCAGATACACACTGGCCCTGGGGGACTGGGGAGAAAGGTCAGAGAGAGTCCCATTGACTCAGATACACACTGATCCTGGGGATGGACTGAGGAGAAAGGTCAGAGAGTCCCATTGACTGGGATACACACTTGTCCTGGGGGACTGGGGGGAAAGGTCAGATAGAGTCCCATTGATTCAGATACACACTGTTGCTGGGGGAATGGGGAGAAAGGTCAGAGAGAGTCCCATTGACTCAGATACACACTGGTCCTTGTGGACTGGGGGGAAAGGTCAGAGAGAGTCCGATTGACTCAGATACACACTGGTCCTGGGGATGGACTGAGGAGAAAGGTCAGAGGGACTCCCATTCACTCAACTGCACACTGCTCCTTGGGATGGACTGGGGAGAAAGTTCAGAGAAAGTCCCATTGACTCAGGAACACACTGGTACTGGGGGACTGGGGGGAAAGGTCAGAGTGAGTCCCATTGACTCCGATACACACTGGTCCTGGGGGACTGGGGGGAAAGGTCAGAGAGAGTCCCATTGACCCAGATACACACTGGTCCTGGGGGACTGGGTGGAAAGGTCAGAGAGAGTCCCATTGACTCAGATGCACACTGGTCATGGGGGACTGGGCGGAAAGGTCAGAGGGAGTCCCATTGACTCAGATACACACTGGTACTGGGGGACTGGGGGGAAAGGTCAGAGAGAGTCCGATTGACTCAGATACACACTGGTCCTGGGGATGGACTGAGGAGAAAGGTCAGAGAGAGTCCCATTGACTCAGATGCACACTGCTCCTTGGGATGGACTGGGGGGAATGTTCAGAGAAAGTCCCATTGACTCAGAAACACACTGGTACTGGGGGACTGGGGGGAAAGGTCAGAGTGAGTCCCATTGACTAAGATGCACACTAGTCCTGGGGGACTGAGGAGAAGGTTAGATAGAGTCCCATTGATTCAGATACACACTGGTCCTGGGGGACTGGGGGGAAAGGTCAGAGAGAGTCCCATTGACCCAGATACACACTGGTACGGGGACTGGGGAGAAAGGCGAGAGAGAGTCCGATTGACTCAGATACACACTGGTCCTGGGGATGGACTGGGGAGAAAGGTCAGAGAGTCCCATTGACTCAGATACACACTGGTCCTGGGGGACTGGGGAGAAAGGTCAGAGAGAGTCCCATTGACTCAGATACACACTCGACCTGGCGGACTGAGGGGAAAGGTCAGAGAGTCCCATTGACTTAGATACACACTGGTCCTTGGGGGACTGGGGAGAAAGGTCAAATAGAGTCCCATTGATTCAGATACACACTGGTCCTGGGGGACTGGGGAGAAAGGTCAGAGAGAGTCCCATTGACTCAGATACACACTCGACCTGGCGGACTGGGGAGAAAGGTCAGAGAGAGTCCCATTGACTCAGATACACACTGGTCCTGGGGATGGACTGGGGAGAAAGGTCAGAGAGTGTCCCATTGACTCAGATACACACTGCTCCTGTGGATGGACTGGGGGGAAACGTCAGAGAGTCGCATTGACTCAGATGAACAATGGTCCTGGGGGACTGGGGAGAAAGGTCAGAGAGAGTCCGATTGACTCAGCTGCACATTGGTCCTGGGGAAGACTAGGGGGAAAGTTCAGAGAGAGTCCCATTGACCCAGATACACACTGGTCCTGGGGGACTGGGGGGAAAGGTCAGAGAGAATCCCATTGACCCAGATACACACTGGGACTGGGGGGAAAGGTCAGAGTGAGTCCCATTGACTCAGATACACACTGGTCCTGGGGATGGACAGGGGAGAAAGGTCAGAGAGAGTCCCATTGACTCAGATACACACTGGTCCTGGGGATGGACTGGGGAGAAAGGTCAGAGAGTCCCATTGACTTAGATACACACTAGTCCTGGGGGACTGAGGAGAACGGTCAGATAGAGTCCCATTGATTCAGATACACACTGGTGCTGGGGGACTGGGGAGAAAGGTCAAATAGAGTCCCATTGAATCAGATACACACTGGTCCTGGGGGACTGGGGTGGAAGGTTAGAGAGTCCCATTGACTCAGATACACACTGGTCCTGGGGGACTGGGGAGAAAGGTCAGAGAGAGTCCCATTGACTCAGATGCACACTGCTCCTTGGGATGGACTGGGGAGAAAGGTCAGAGAGTCCCATTGACTCAGATGAACAATGGTCCTGGGGGACTAGGGAGAAAGGTCAGAGAGAGTCCCATTGACTCAGATACACACTGGTCCTTGTGGACTGAGGGGGAAGTTCAGAGAAAGTCCCATTGACTCAGAAACACACTGGTCCTGGGGGACGGGGGGGAAAGTTCAGAGAGACTCCGATTGACTCAGAAACACACTGGTCCTGGGGATGGATTGGGGAGAAAGGTCAGAGCGAGTCCCATTGACTCAGATACACACTGGTCCTGGGGGATTGGGGGGAAAGGTCAGAGCGAGTCACATTGACTCAGATACACACTGGTCCTGGGAATGGACTGGGGAGAAAGGTCAGAGAGAGTCCCATTGACTCAGATACACACTGGTCCTGCGGGACTGGGTCGAAAGGTCAGAGAGTCCCATTGACTCAGATACACACTGGTCCTGGGGGACTGGGGAGAAAGGTCCGATCGAGTCCCATTCATTCAGATACACACTGGTCCTGGGGGACTGCGGAGAAAGGTCAGAGAGAGTCCCATTGACTCAGATACACACTGATCCTGGGGATGGACTGAGGAGAAAGGTCAGAGAGTCCCATTGACTGGGATACACACTTGTCCTGGGGGACTGGGGGGAAAGGTCAGATAGAGTCCCATTGATTCAGATACACACTGTTGCTGGGGGAATGGGGAGAAAGGTCAGAGAGAGTCCCATTGACTCAGATACACACTGGTCCTTGTGGACTGGGGGGAAAGGTCAGAGAGAGTCCGATTGACTCAGATACACACTGGTCCTGGGGATGGACTGAGGAGAAAGGTCCAGAGGGACTCCCATTCACTCAACTGCACACTGCTCCTTGGGATGGACTGGGGAGAAAGTTCAGAGAAAGTCCCATTGACTCAGGAACACACTGGTACTGGGGGACTGGGGGGAAAGGTCAGAGTGAGTCCCATTGACTCCGATACACACTGGTCCTGGGGGACTGGGGGGAAAGGTCAGAGAGAGTCCCATTGACCCAGATACACACTGGTCCTGGGGGACTGGGTGGAAAGGTCAGAGAGAGTCCCATTGACTCAGATGCACACTGGTCATGGGGGACTGGGCGGAAAGGTCAGAGGGAGTCCCATTGACTCAGATACACACTGGTACTGGGGGACTGGGGGGAAAGGTCAGAGTGAGTCCCATTGACTCCGATACACACTGGTCCTGGGGGACTGGGGGGAAAGGTCAGAGAGAGTCCCATTGACCCAGATACACACTGGTCCTGGGGGACTGGGTGGAAAGGTCAGAGAGGGTCCCATTGACTCAGATGCACACTGGTCATGGGGGACTGGGCGGAAAGGTCAGAGAGAGTCCCATTGACTCAGATGCACACTGGTCATGGGGGACTGGGCGGAAAGGTCAGAGGGAGTCCCATTGACTCAGATACACACTGGTACTGGGGGACTGGGGGGAAAGGTCAGAGAGAGTCCGATTGACTCAGATACACACTGGTCCTGGGGATGGACTGAGGAGAAAGGTCAGAGAGAGTCCCATTGACTCAGATGCACACTGCTCCTTGGGATGGACTGGGGGGAATGTTCAGAGAAAGTCCCATTGACTCAGAAACACACTGGTACTGGGGGACTGGGGGGAAAGGTCAGAGTGAGTCCCATTGACTCCGATACACACTGGTCCTGGGGGACTGGGGGGAAAGGTCAGAGAGTCCCATTGACTAAGATGCACACTAGTCCTGGGGGACTGAGGAGAAGGTTAGATAGAGTCCCATTGATTCAGATACACACTAGTCCTGGGGGACTGGGGGGAAAGGTCAGAGAGAGTCCCATTGACCCAGATACACACTGGTACGGGGACTGGGGAGAAAGGCGAGAGAGAGTCCGATTGACTCAGATACACACTGGTCCTGGGGATGGACTGGGGAGAAAGGTCAGAGAGTCCCATTGACTCAGATACACACTGGTCCTGGGGGACTGGGGAGAAAGGTCAGAGAGAGTCCCATTGACTCAGATACACACTGGTCCTGGGGGACTGGGCGGAAAGGTCAGGTAGTCCCATTGACTCAGATACACACTCGACCTGGCGGACTGAGGGGAAAGGTCAGAGAGTCCCATTGACTCAGATACACACTGGTCCTTGGGGGACTGGGGAGAAAGGTCAAATAGAGTCCCATTGATTCAGATACACACTGGTCCTGGGGGACTAGGGAGAAAGGTCAGAGAGTGTCCCATTGACTCAGATACACACTGCTCCTGTGGATGGACTGGGGGGAAACGTCAGAGAGTCGCATTGACTCAGATGAACAATGGTCCTGGGGGACTGGGGAGAAAGGTCAGAGAGAGTCCGATTGACTCAGCTGCACATTGGTCCTGGGGAAGACTAGGGGGAAAGTTCAGAGAGAGTCCCATTGACCCAGATACACACTGGTCCTGGGGGACTGGGGGGAAAGGTCAGAGAGAGTCCCATTGACCCAGATACACACTGGGACTGGGGATGGACAGGGGAGAAAGGTCAGAGAGAGTCCCATTGACTCAGATACACACTGGTCCTGGGGATGGACTGGGGAGAAAGGTCAGAGAGTCCCATTGACTTAGATACACACTAGTCCTGGGGGACTGAGGAGAACGGTCAGATAGAGTCCCATTGATTCAGATACACACTGGTGCTGGGGGACTGGGGAGAAAGGTCAAATAGAGTCCCATTGAATCAGATACACACTGGTCCTGGGGGACTGGGGTGGAAGGTCAGAGAGTCCCATTGACTCAGATACACACTGGTCCTGGGGGACTGGGGAGAAAGGTCAGAGAGAGTCCCATTGACTCAGATGCACACTGCTCCTTGGGATGGACTGGGGAGAAAGGTCAGAGAGTCCCATTGACTCAGATGAACAATGGTCCTGGGGGACTGGGGAGAAAGGTCAGAGAGAGTCCCATTGACTCAGATACACACTGGTCCTTGTGGACTGAGGGGGAAGTTCAGAGAAAGTCCCATTGACTCAGAAACACACTGGTCCTGGGGGACGGGGGGGAAAGTTCAGAGAGACTCCGATTGACTCAGAAACACACTGGTCCTGGGGATGGATTGGGGAGAAAGGTCAGAGCGAGTCCCATTGACTCAGATACACACTGGTCCTGGGGGATTGGGGGGAAAGGTCAGAGCGAGTCCCATTGACTCAGATACACACTGGTCCTGGGGGACTGGGGAGAAAGGTCCGATCGAGTCCCATTCATTCAGATACACACTGGTCCTGGGGGACTGGGGAGAAAGGTCAGAGAGAGTCCCATTGACTCAGATACACACTGATCCTGGGGATGGACTGAGGAGAAAGGTCAGAGAGTCCCATTGACTGGGATACACACTTGTCCTGGGGGACTGGGGGGAAAGGTCAGATAGAGTCCCATTGATTCAGATACACACTGTTGCTGGGGGAATGGGGAGAAAGGTCAGAGAGAGTCCCATTGACTCAGATACACACTGGTCCTGGGGATGGACTGAGGAGAAAGGTCAGAGGGACTCCCATTCACTCAACTGCACACTGCTCCTTAAGATGGACTGGGGAGAAAGTTCAGATAGAGTCCAATTGATTCAGATACACACTGGTGCTGGGGGACTGGGGAGAAAGGTCAAATAGAGTCCCATTGAATCAGATACACACTGGTCCTGGGGGACTGGGGTGGAAGGTCAGAGAGTCCCATTGACTCAGATACACACTGGTCCTGGGGGACTGGGGAGAAAGGTCAGAGAGAGTCCCATTGACTCAGATGCACACTGCTCCTTGGGATGGACTGGGGAGAAAGGTCAGAGAGTCCCATTGACTCAGATGAACAATGGTCCTGGGGGACTGGGGAGAAAGGTCAGAGAGAGTCCCATTGACTCAGATACACACTGATCCTGGGGATGGACTGAGGAGAAAGGTCAGAGAGTCCCATTGACTGGGATACACACTTGTCCTGGGGGACTGGGGGGAAAGGTCAGATAGAGTCCCATTGATTCAGATACACACTGTTGCTGGGGGAATGGGGAGAAAGGTCAGAGAGAGTCCCATTGACTCAGATACACACTGGTCCTGGGGGACGGGGGGGAAAGGTCAGAGAGACTCCGATTGACTCAGATACACACTGGTCCTGGGGATGGATTGGGGAGAAAGGTCAGAGCGAGTCCCATTGACTCAGATACACACTGGTCCTGGGGGATTGGGGGGAAAGGTCAGAGCGAGTCCCATTGACTCAGATACACACTGGTCCTGGGAATGGACTGGGGAGAAAGGTCAGAGAGAGTCCCATTGACTCAGATACACACTGGTCCTGCGGGACTGGGTCGAAAGGTCAGAGAGTCCCATTGACTCAGATACACACTGGTCCTGGGGGACTGGGGAGAAAGGTCCGATCGAGTCCCATTCATTCAGATACACACTGGTCCTGGGGGACTGGGGAGAAAGGTCAGAGAGAGTCCCATTGACTCAGATACACACTGATCCTGGGGATGGACTGAGGAGAAAGGTCAGAGAGTCCCATTGACTGGGATACACACTTGTCCTGGGGGACTGGGGGGAAAGGTCAGATAGAGTCCCATTGATTCAGATACACACTGTTGCTGGGGGAATGGGGAGAAAGGTCAGAGAGAGTCCCATTGACTCAGATACACACTGGTCCTTGTGGACTGGGGGGAAAGGTCAGAGAGAGTCCGATTGACTCAGATACACACTGGTCCTGGGGATGGACTGAGGAGAAAGGTCAGAGGGACTCCCATTCACTCAACTGCACACTGCTCCTTGGGATGGACTGGGGAGAAAGTTCAGAGAAAGTCCCATTGACTCAGGAACACACTGGTACTGGGGGACTGGGGGGAAAGGTCAGAGTGAGTCCCATTGACTCCGATACACACTGGTCCTGGAGGACTGGGGGGAAAGGTCAGAGAGAGTCCCATTGACCCAGATACACACTGGTCCTGGGGGACTGGGTGGAAAGGTCAGAGAGAGTCCCATTGACTCAGATGCACACTGGTCATGGGGGACTGGGCGGAAAGGTCAGAGGGAGTCCCATTGACTCAGATACACACTGGTACTGGGGGACTGGGGGGAAAGGTCAGAGAGAGTCCGATTGACTCAGATACACACTGGTCCTGGGGATGGACTGAGGAGAAAGGTCAGAGAGAGTCCCATTGACTCAGATGCACACTGCTCCTTGGGATGGACTGGGGGGAATGTTCAGAGAAAGTCCCATTGACTCAGAAACACACTGGTACTGGGGGACTGGGGGGAAAGGTCAGAGTGAGTCCCATTGACTCCGATACACACTGGTCCTGGGGGACTGGGGGGAAAGGTCAGAGAGTCCCATTGACTAAGATGCACACTAGTCCTGGGGGACTGAGGAGAAGGCTAGATAGAGTCCCATTGATTCAGATACACACTGGTCCTGGGGGACTGGGGGGAAAGGTCAGAGAGAGTCCCATTGACCCAGATACACACTGGTACGGGGACTGGGGAGAAAGGCGAGAGAGAGTCCGATTGACTCAGATACACACTGGTCCTGGGGATGGACTGGGGAGAAAGGTCAGAGAGTCCCATTGACTCAGATACACACTGGTCCTGGGGGACTGGGGAGAAAGGTCAGAGAGAGTCCCATTGACTCAGATACACACTGGTCCTGGGGGACTGGGCGGAAAGGTCAGGTAGTCCCATTGACTCAGATACACACTCGACCTGGCGGACTGAGGGGAAAGGTCAGAGAGTCCCATTGACTCAGATACACACTGGTCCTTGGGGGACTGGGGAGAAAGGTCAAATAGAGTCCCATTGATTCAGATACACACTGGTCCTGGGGGACTGGGGAGAAAGGTCAGAGAGAGTCCCATTGACTCAGATACACACTGGTCCTGGGGATGGACTGGGGAGAAAGGTCAGAGAGTGTCCCATTGACTCAGATACACACTGGTCCTGTGGATGGACTGGGGGGAAACGTCAGAGAGTCGCATTGACTCAGATGAACAATGGTCCTGGGGGACTGGGGAGAAAGGTCAGAGAGAGTCCGATTGACTCAGCTGCACATTGGTCCTGGGGAAGACTAGGGGGAAAGTTCAGAGAGAGTCCCATTGACCCAGATACACACTGGTCCTGGGGGACTGGGGGGAAAGGTCAGAGAGAGTCCCATTGACCCAGATACACACTGGGACTGGGGGGAAAGGTCAGAGTGAGTCCCATTGACTCAGATACACACTGGTCCTGGGGATGGACAGGGGAGAAAGGTCAGAGAGAGTCCCATTGACTCAGATACACACTGGTCCTGGGGATGGACTGGGGAGAAAGGTCAGAGAGTCCCATTGACTTAGATACACACTAGTCCTGGGGGACTGAGGAGAACGGTCAGATAGAGTCCCATTGATTCAGATACACACTGGTGCTGGGGGACTGGGGAGAAAGGTCAAATAGAGTCCCATTGAATCAGATACACACTGGTCCTGGGGGACTGGGGTGGAAGGTCAGAGAGTCCCATTGACTCAGATACACACTGGTCCTGGGGGACTGGGGAGAAAGGTCAGAGAGAGTCCCATTGACTCAGATGCACACTGCTCCTTGGGATGGACTGGGGAGAAAGGTCAGAGAGTCCCATTGACTCAGATGAACAATGGTCCTGGGGGACTGGGGAGAAAGGTCAGAGAGAGTCCCATTGACTCAGATACACACTGGTCCTTGTGGACTGAGGGGGAAGTTCAGAGAAAGTCCCATTGACTCAGAAACACACTGGTCCTGGGGGACGGGGGGGAAAGTTCAGAGAGACTCCGATTGACTCAGAAACACACTGGTCCTGGGGATGGATTGGGGAGAAAGGTCAGAGCGAGTCCCATTGACTCAGATACACACTGGTCCTGGGGGATTGGGGGGAAAGGTCAGAGCGAGTCACATTGACTCAGATACACACTGGTCCTGGGAATGGACTGGGGAGAAAGGTCAGAGAGAGTCCCATTGACTCAGATACACACTGGTCCTGGGGGATTGGGGGGAAAGGTCAGAGCGAGTCCCATTGACTCAGATACACACTGGTCCTGGGAATGGACTGGGGAGAAAGGTCAGAGAGAGTCCCATTGACTCAGATACACACTGGTCCTGGGGGACTGGGGGGAAAGGTCAGAGCGAGTCCCATTGACCCCGATACACACTGGTCCTAGGGGACTGGGGAGAAAGGTCAGATAGAGTCCCATTTATTCAGATACACACTGGTCCTGGGGGACTGGGGGGAAAGGTCAGAGAGAGTCCCATTGACCCAGATACACACTGGTCCTGGGGGACTGGGGAGAAAGGTCAGATAGAGTCCCATTGACTCAGATACACACTGGTCCTGGGGATGGACTGGGGAGAAATGTCAGAGCGAGTCCCATTGACTCAGATGCACACTGCTCCTGTGGATGGACTGAGGAGAAAGGTCAGAGAGTCGCATTGACTCAGATGAACAATGGTCCTGGGGGACTGGGGGGAAAGGTCAGAGCGAGTCCCATTGACCCCGATACACACTGGTCCTAGGGGACTGGGGAGAAAGGTCAGAGAGAGTCCCATTGACTCAGATACACACTGGTCCTGGAGGACTGGAGGGAAAGGTCAGAGCGAGTCCCATTGACCCCGATACACACTGGTCCTGGGGGACTGGGGAGAAAGGTCAGATAGAGTCCCATTTATTCAGATACACACTGGTCCTGGGGGACTGGGGGGAAAGGTCAGAGAGAGTCCCATTGACCCAGATACACACTGGTACTGGGGGACTGGGGGGAAAGGTCAGAGTGAGTCCCATTGACTCCGATACACACTGGTCCTGGGGATGGATTGGGGAGAAAGGTCAGAGCGAGTCCCATTGACTCAGATTCACACTGGTCCTGGGAATGGACTGGGGAGAAAGGTCAGAGAGAGTCTCATTGACTCAGATACACACTGGTACTGGGGGACTGGGGAGAAAGGTCCAATCGAGTCCCATTCATTCAGATACACACTGGTCATGGGGGACTGGGCGGAAAGGTCAGAGGGAGTCCCATTGACTCAGATACACACTGGTCATGGGGGACTGGGCGGAAAGGTCAGAGGGAGTCCCATTGACCCAGATACACACTGGTCCTGGGGGTCTGTGTGGAAAGGTCAGAGAGAGTCCCATTGACTCAGAGGCACACTGGTCCTGGGGGACAGGGGAGAAAGGTCCGATCGACTCCCATTCATTCAGATACACACTGGTCCTGGGGGACTGGGGGGAAAGGTCAGAGAGTCCCATTGACTCTGATACACACTGGTCCTGGGGATGGACAGGGGAGAAAGGTCAGAGAGAGTCCCATTGACTCAGATGCACACTGGTCCTGGGGACGGACTGGGGAGAAAGGTCAGAGAGTCCCATTGACTCTGATACACACTGGTCCTGGGGACGGACAGGGGAGAAAGGTCAGAGAGAGTCCCGTTGACTCAGATACACACTGGTCCTGGGGATGGATTGGGGTGAAAGGTCAGAGCGAGTCCCATTGACCCCGATACACACTGGTCCTGGGGGGACTGGGGAGTAAGGTCAGGTAGAGTCCCATTGACTCAGATGCACACTGCTCCTGTGGATGGACTGAGGAGAAAGGTCAGAGAGTCGCATTGACTCAGATGAACAATGGTCCTGGGGGACTGGGGATGAAGGGCAGAGAGAGTCCCATTGACTCAGATACACACTGGTCCTTGTGGACTGGGTGGAAATGGAAGAGAGAGTCCCATTGACTCAGATACACACTGGTCCTGCGGGACTGTGGGGAAAGATCAGAGAGAGTCCGATTGACTCAGCTGCACATTGGTCCTGGGGAAGACTGGGGGGAAAGTTCAGAGAGAGTCCCATTGACCCAGATACACACTGATCCTGGGGGACTGGGGGGAAACGTCAGAGAGAGTCCCATTGACTCATATACACACTGGTCCTGGGGGACTGGGGAGAAAGGTCAGAAATTCCCATTGACTCAGATACACACTGGTCCTGGGGGACTGGGGGGAAAGGTCAGAGAGAGTCCCATTGACTCAGATGCACACTGGTCCTGGAGACGGACTGGGGAGAAAGGTCAGAGAGTCCCATTGACTCTGATACACACTGGTCCTGGGGATGGACAGGGGAGAAAGGTCAGAGAGAGTCCCGTTGACTCGGATACACACTGGTCCTGGGGATGGATTGGGGTGAAAGGTCAGAGCGAGTCCCATTGAACCCGATACACACTGGTCCTGGGGGGACTGGGGAGTAAGGTCAGGTAGAGTCCCATTGACTCAGATACACACTGGTCCTGGGGGACTGGGGAGAAAGGTCAGAGAGAGTCCCATTGACTCAGATGCACACTGCTCCTTCGGATGGACTGGGGAGAAAGGTCAGAGAGTCCCATTGACTCAGATGAAAAATGGTCCTGGGGGACTGGGGAGAAAGGTCAGAGAGAGTCCCATTGACTCAGATACACACTGGTCCTTGTAGACTGGGGGTGAAGTTCAGAGAAAGTCCCATTGACTCAGAAACACACTGGTCCTGGGGGATTGGGGGGAAAGGTCAGAGAGCGTCCCATTGACTCAGATACACACTGGTCCTGGGGGACTGGGGAGAAAGGTCAGAGAGAGTCCCATTGACTCAGATACACACTGGTCATGGGGGACTGGGCGGAAAGGTCAGAGGGAGTCCCATTGACTCAGATACACACTGGTCCTGGGGGACTGGGTGGAAAGGTCAGAGAGAGTCCCATTGACCCAGATACACACTGGTATGGGGACTGGGGTGAAAGGTCAGAGCGAGTCCCATTGACTCATATACACACTGGTCCTCGGGGACTGGGGGGAAAGGTCAGAGAGAGTCCCATTGACTCAGATACACACTGGTCCTGGGGGACTGGGGAGAAAGGTCAGAGAGAGTCCCATTGACTCAGATACACACTGGTCCTGGGGATGGACAGGGGAGAAAGGTCAGAGAGAGTCCCATTGACTCAGATACACACTGGTCCTGGGGATGGACTGGGGAGAAAGGTCAGAGAGTCCCATTGACTCAGATACACACTGGTCCTGGGGGACTGGGAAGAAAGGTCAGAGAGTCCCATTGATTCAGATACACACTGGTCCTGGGGGACTGGGGAGAAAGGTCAGAGAGACCCATTGACTTAGATACACACTAGTCCTGGGGGACTGAGGAGAACGGTCAGATAGAGTCCCATTGATTCAGATACACACTGGTGCTGGGGGACTGGGGAGAAAGGTCAGAGTGTCCGTTTGACTCAGCTACGCACTGGTCCTGGGGGACTGGGGAGAAAGGTCAGAGAGAGTCCCATTGACTCAGATACACACTGGTCCTGGGGATGGACAGGGGAGAAAGGTCAGAGAGAGTCCCATTGACTCAGATACACACTGGTCCTGGGGATGGACTGGGGAGAAAGGTCAGAGAGTCCCATTGACTCAGATACACACTGGTCCTGGGGAACTGGGAAGAAAGGTCAGAGAGTCCCATTGATTCAGATACACACTGGTCCTGGGGGACAGGGGAGAAAGGTCAGAGAGACCCATTGACTTAGATACACACTAGTCCTGGGGGACTGAGGAGAACGGTCAGATAGAGTCCCATTGATTCAGATACACACTGGTGCTGGGGGACTGGGGAGAAAGGTCAAATAGAGTCCCATTGAATCAGATACACACTGGTGCTGGGGGACTGGGGTGAAAGGTCCGATCGAGTCCCATTCATTCAGATACACACTGGTCATGGGGGACTGGGCGGAAAGGTCAGAGGGAGTCCCATTGACTCAGATACACACTGGTCCTGGGGGACTGGGTGGAAAGATCAGAGAGAGTCCCATTGACTCAGATGCACACTGGTCCTGGGGATGGATTGGGGAGAAAGGTCAGAGAGTCCCATTGACTGGGATATACACTGGTCCTGGGGGACTGGGGGGAAAGGTCAGAGAGAGTCCCATTGACTCTGATACACACTGGTCCTGGGGCACTGGGGGGAAAGGTCAGGTAGTCCCATTGACTCAGATACACATTAGACCTGGCGGAATGAGGGGAAAGGTCAGAGAGTCCCATTGACTCAGATACACACTGGTCCTGGGGGACTGGGGAGAAAGGTCAGAGAGTCCCATTGACTCAGATACACACTGGTCCTGGGGATGGACTGGGGAGAAAGGTCAGAGAGTGTCCCATTGACTCAGATACACACTGGTCCTGGGGATGGACTGGGGAGAAAGGTCAGAGTCCCATTGACTCAGATACACACTGGTCCTGGGGGACTGGGGAGAAAGGTCAGAGAGAGAGTTCCATTAACTCAGATGCACACTGGTGCTTGTGGACTGGGGGGAAATGGAAGAGAGAGTCCCATTGCCTCAGATACACATTGGTCCTGGTGGACTGGGGGGAAAGGTCAGAGAGAGTCCGATTGACTCAGATACACACTGGTCCTGGGGATGGATTGGGGAGAAAGGTCAGAGCGAGTCCCATTGACTCAGATACACACTGGTCCTGGGGGATTGGGGGGAAAGATCAGAGAGAGTCCCATTGACCCAGATACACACTGGTACTGGGGGATTGGGGTGAAAGGTCAGAGAGTCCCATTGACTCAGATACACACTGGTCCTGGGGGACTGGGGGGAAAGGTCAGAGAGTCCCATTGACCCAGATACACACTGGTATGGGGACTGGGGAGAAAGGTCAGAGAGTCCCATTGACTCAGATACACACTGGTCCTGGGGGACTGGGGAGAACGGTCAAATAGAGTCCCATTGAATCAGATGCACACTGGTGCTGGGGGACTGGGGTGAAAGGTCAGAGAGAGTCCCATTGACTCTGATACACACTGGTCCTGGGGATGGACAGGGGAGAAAGGTCAGAGAGAGTCCCATTGACTCAGATGCACACTGGTCCTGGGGACGGACTGGGGAGAAAGGTCAGAGAGTCCCATTGACTCTGATACACACTGGTCCTGGGGATGGACAGGGGAGAAAGGTCAGAGAGAGTCCCATTGACTCTGATACACACTGGTCCTGGGGATGGACAGGGGAGAAAGATCAAATAGAGTCCCATTGAATCAGATACACACTGGTCCTGGGGGACTGGGGGGAAAGGTTAGAGCGAGTCCCATTGACCCCGATACACACTGGTCCTGGGGGACTGGGGAGAAAGGTCAGAGAGAGTCCCATTGACTCAGATACACACTGGTCCTTGTGGACTGGGTGGAAATGGAAGAGAGAGTCCCATTGACTCAGATACACACTGGTCCTGCGGGACTGTGGGGAAAGATCAGAGAGAGTCCGATTGACTCAGCTGCACATTGGTCCTGGGGAAGACTGGGGGGAAAGTTCAGAGAGAGTCCCATTGACCCAGATACACACTGGTCCTGGGGGACTGGGGGGAAACGTCAGAGAGAGTCCCATTGACTCATATGCACACTGGTCCTGGGGGACTGGGGAGAAAGGTCAGAAAGTCCCATTGACTCAGATACACACTGACCCTGGGGGACTGGGGGGAAAGGTCAGAGAGAGTCCCATTGACCCAGATACACACTGGTATGGGGACTGGGGTGAAAGGTCAGAGCGAGTCCCATTGACCCCGATACACACTGGTCCTCGGGGACTGGGGGGAAAGGTCAGAGAGAGTCCCATTGACTCAGATACACACTGGTCCTGGGGGACTGGGGAGAAAGGTCAGAGTGTCCCATTGACTCAACTACACACTGGTCCTGGGGGACTGGGGAGAAAGGTCAGAGAGAGTCCCATTGACTCAGATACACACTGGTCCTGGGGATGGATTGGGGAGAAAGGTCAGAGCGAGTCCCATTGACTCAGATACACACTGGTCCTGGGGGACTGGGGGGAAAGGTTAGAGCGAGTCCCATTGACCCCGATACACACTTGTCCTGGGGGACTGGGGGGAAAGGTCAGATAGAGTCCCATTGATTCAGATACACACTGTTGCTGGGGGAATGGGGAGAAAGGTCAGAGAGAGTCCCATTGACTCAGATGCACACTGGTCCTGGGGGACTGGGGAGAAAGGTCAGAAAGTCCCATTGACTCAGATACACACTGGTCCTGGGGGACTGGGGGGAAAGGTCAGAGAAGTCCCATTGACCCAGATACACACTGGTCCTGGGGATGGATTGGGGAGAAAGGTCAGAGCGAGTCCCATTGACTCAGATACACACTGGTCCTGGGGGACTGGGGGGAAAGGTTAGAGCGAGTCCCATTGACCCCGATACACACTGGTCCTGGGGGACTGGGGAGAAAGGTCAGAGAGAGTCCCATTGACTCAGATACACACTGGTCCTTGTGGACTGGGTGGAAATGGAAGAGAGAGTCCCATTGACTCAGATACACACTGGTCCTGCGGGACTGTGGGGAAAGATCAGAGAGAGTCCGATTGACTCAGCTGCACATTGGTCCTGGGGAAGACTGGGGGGAAAGTTCAGAGAGAGTCCCATTGACCCAGATACACACTGGTCCTGGGGGACTGGGGGGAAACGTCAGAGAGAGTCCCATTGACTCATATACACACTGGTCCTGGGGGACTGGGGGGAAAGGTCAGAGAGAGTCCCATTGACCCAGATACACACTGGTATGGGGACTGGGGTGAAAGGTCAGAGCGAGTCCCATTGACCCCGATACACACTGGTCCTCGGGGACTGGGGGGAAAGGTCAGAGAGAGTCCCATTGACTCAGATACACACTGGTCCTGGGGGACTGGGGAGAAAGGTCAGAGTGTCCCATTGACTCAGCTACACACTGGTCCTGGGGGACTGGGGAGAACGGTCAGAGAGAGTCCCATTGACTCAGATACACACTGGTCCTGGGGATGGACAGGGGAGAAAGGTCAGAGAGAGTCCCATTGACTCAGATACACACTGGTCCTGGGGATGGACTGGGGAGAAAGGTCAGAGAGTCCCATTGACTCAGATACACACTGGTCCTGGGGGACTGGGAAGAAAGGTCAGAGAGTCCCATTGATTCAGATACACACTGGTCCTGGGGGACTGGGGAGAAAGGTCAGAGAGTCCCATTGACTTAGATACACACTAGTCCTGGGGGACTGAGGAGAACGGTCAGATAGAGTCCCATTGATTCAGATACACACTGGTGCTGGGGGACTGGGGAGAAAGGTCAAATAGAGTCCCATTGAATCAGATACACACTGGTGCTGGGGGACTGGGGTGAAAGGTCCGATCGAGTCCCATTCATTCAGATACACACTGGTCATGAGGGACTGGGCGGAAAGGTCAGAGAGAGTCCCATTGACTCGGATACACACTGGTCCTGGGGGACTGGGTGGAAAGATCAGAGAGAGTCCCATTGACTCAGATGCACACTGGTCCTGGGGATGGATTGAGGAGAAAGGTCAGAGAGTCCCATTGACTGGGATATACACTGGTCCTGGGGGACTGGGGGGAAAGGTCAGAGAGAGTCCCATTGACTCTGATACACACTGGTCCTGGGGCACTGGGGGGAAAGGTCAGGTAGTCCCATTGACTCAGATACACATTAGACCTGGCGGAATGAGGGGAAAGGTCAGAGAGTCCCATTGACTCAGATACACACTGGTCCTGGGGGACTGGGGAGAAAGGTCAGAGAGTCCCATTGACTCAGATACACACTGGTCCTGGGGATGGACTGGGGAGAAAGGTCAGAGAGTGTCCCATTGACTCAGATACACACTGGTCCTGGGGATGGACTGGGGAGAAAGGTCAGAGAGTCCCATTGACTCAGATACACACTGGTCCTGGGGGACTGGGGAGAAAGGTCAGAGAGAGAGTTCCATTAACTCAGATGCACACTGGTGCTTGTGGACTGGGGGGAAATGGAAGAGAGAGTCCCATTGCCTCAGATACACATTGGTCCTGGTGGACTGGGGGGAAAGGTCAGAGAGAGTCCGATTGACTCAGATACACACTGGTCCTGGGGATGGATTGGGGAGAAAGGTCAGAGTGAGTCCCATTGACTCAGATACACACTGGTCCTGGGGGATTGGGGGGAAAGATCAGAGAGAGTCCCATTGACCCAGACACACACTGGTACTGGGGGATTGGGGTGAAGTGTCAGAGAGTCCCATTGACTCAGATACACACTGGTCCTGGGGGACTGGGGGGAAAGGTCAGAGAGTCCCATTGACCCAGATACACACTGGTATGGGGACTGGGGAGAAAGGTCAGAGAGTCCCATTGACTCAGATACACACTGGTCCTGGGGGACTGGGGAGAACGGTCAAATAGAGTCCCATTGAATCAGATACACACTGGTGCTGGGTGACTGGGGTGAAAGGTCAGAGAGAGTCCCATTGACTCTGATACACACTGGTCCTGGGGATGGACAGGGGAGAAAGGTCAGAGAGAGTCCCATTGACTCAGATGCACACTGGTCCTGGGGACGGACTGGGGAGAAAGGTCAGAGAGTCCCATTGACTCTGATACACACTGGTCCTGGGGATGGACAGGGGAGAAAGGTCAGAGAGAGTCCCGTTGACTCGGATACACACTGGTCCTGGGGATGGATTGGGGTGAAAGGTCAGAGCGAGTCCCATTGAACCCGATACACACTGGTCCTGGGAGGACTGGGGAGTAAGGTCAGGTAGAGTCCCATTGACTCAGATACACACTGGTCCTGGGGGACTGGGGAGAAAGGTCAGAGAGAGTCCCATTGACTCAGATGCACACTGCTCCTTGGGATGGACTGGGGAGAAAGGTCAGAGAGTCCCATTGACTCAGATGAACAATGGTCCTGGGGGACTGGGGAGAAAGGTCAGAGAGAGTCCCATTGACTCAGATACACACTGGTCCTTGTAGACTGGAGGTGAAGTTCAGAGAAAGTCCCATTGACTGAGAAACACACTGGTCCTGGGGGATTGGGGGGAAAGGTCAGAGAGCGTCCCATTGACTCAGATACACACTGGTCCTGGGGGACTGGGGAGAAAGGTCAGAGAGAGTCCCATTGACTCAGATACACACTGGTCATGGGGGACTGGGCGGAAAGGTCAGAGGGAGTCCCATTGACTCAGATACACACTGGTCCTGGGGGACTGGGTGGAAAGGTCAGAGAGAGTCCCATTGACTCTGATACACACTGGTCCTGGGGATGGACAGGGGAGAAAGGTCAGAGAGAGTCCCATTGACTCAGATGCACACTGGTCCTGGGGACGGACTGGGGAGAAAGGTCAGAGAGTCCCATTGACTCTGATACACACTGGTCCTGGGGATGGACAGGGGAGAAAGGTCAGAGAGAGTCCCATTGACTCTGATACACACTGGTCCTGGGGATGGACAGGGGAGAAAGGTCAAATAGAGTCCCATTGAATCAGATACACACTGGTCCTGGGGGACTGGGGGGAAAGGTTAGAGCGAGTCCCATTGACCCCGATACACACTGGTCCTGGGGGACTGGGGAGAAAGGTCAGAGAGAGTCCCATTGACTCAGATACACACTGGTCCTTGTGGACTGGGTGGAAATGGAAGAGAGAGTCCCATTGACTCAGATACACACTGGTCCTGCGGGACTGTGGGGAAAGATCAGAGAGAGTCCGATTGACTCAGCTGCACATTGGTCCTGGGGAAGACTGGGGGGAAAGTTCAGAGAGAGTCCCATTGACCCAGATACACACTGGTCCTGGGGGACTGGGGGGAAACGTCAGAGAGAGTCCCATTGACTCATATGCACACTGGTCCTGGGGGACTGGGGAGAAAGGTCAGAAAGTCCCATTGACTCAGATACACACTGACCCTGGGGGACTGGGGGGAAAGGTCAGAGAGAGTCCCATTGACCCAGATACACACTGGTATGGGGACTGGGGTGAAAGGTCAGAGCGAGTCCCATTGACCCCGATACACACTGGTCCTCGGGGACTGGGGGGAAAGGTCAGAGAGAGTCCCATTGACTCAGATACACACTGGTCCTGGGGGACTGGGGAGAAAGGTCAGAGTGTCCCATTGACTCAACTACACACTGGTCCTGGGGGACTGGGGAGAAAGGTCAGAGAGAGTCCCATTGACTCAGATACACACTGGTCCTGGGGATGGATTGGGGAGAAAGGTCAGAGCGAGTCCCATTGACTCAGATACACACTGGTCCTGGGGGACTGGGGGGAAAGGTTAGAGCGAGTCCCATTGACCCCGATACACACTTGTCCTGGGGGACTGGGGGGAAAGGTCAGATAGAGTCCCATTGATTCAGATACACACTGTTGCTGGGGGAATGGGGAGAAAGGTCAGAGAGAGTCCCATTGACTCAGATGCACACTGGTCCTGGGGGACTGGGGAGAAAGGTCAGAAAGTCCCATTGACTCAGATACACACTGGTCCTGGGGGACTGGGGGGAAAGGTCAGAGAAGTCCCATTGACCCAGATACACACTGGTCCTGGGGATGGATTGGGGAGAAAGGTCAGAGCGAGTCCCATTGACTCAGATACACACTGGTCCTGGGGGACTGGGGGGAAAGGTTAGAGCGAGTCCCATTGACCCCGATACACACTGGTCCTGGGGGACTGGGGAGAAAGGTCAGAGAGAGTCCCATTGACTCAGATACACACTGGTCCTTGTGGACTGGGTGGAAATGGAAGAGAGAGTCCCATTGACTCAGATACACACTGGTCCTGCGGGACTGTGGGGAAAGATCAGAGAGAGTCCGATTGACTCAGCTGCACATTGGTCCTGGGGAAGACTGGGGGGAAAGTTCAGAGAGAGTCCCATTGACCCAGATACACACTGGTCCTGGGGGACTGGGGGGAAACGTCAGAGAGAGTCCCATTGACTCATATACACACTGGTCCTGGGGGACTGGGGGGAAAGGTCAGAGAGAGTCCCATTGACCCAGATACACACTGGTATGGGGACTGGGGTGAAAGGTCAGAGCGAGTCCCATTGACCCCGATACACACTGGTCCTCGGGGACTGGGGGGAAAGGTCAGAGAGAGTCCCATTGACTCAGATACACACTGGTCCTGGGGGACTGGGGAGAAAGGTCAGAGTGTCCCATTGACTCAGCTACACACTGGTCCTGGGGGACTGGGGAGAACGGTCAGAGAGAGTCCCATTGACTCAGATACACACTGGTCCTGGGGATGGACAGGGGAGAAAGGTCAGAGAGAGTCCCATTGACTCAGATACACACTGGTCCTGGGGATGGACTGGGGAGAAAGGTCAGAGAGTCCCATTGACTCAGATACACACTGGTCCTGGGGGACTGGGAAGAAAGGTCAGAGAGTCCCATTGATTCAGATACACACTGGTCCTGGGGGACTGGGGAGAAAGGTCAGAGAGTCCCATTGACTTAGATACACACTAGTCCTGGGGGACTGAGGAGAACGGTCAGATAGAGTCCCATTGATTCAGATACACACTGGTGCTGGGGGACTGGGGAGAAAGGTCAAATAGAGTCCCATTGAATCAGATACACACTGGTGCTGGGGGACTGGGGTGAAAGGTCCGATCGAGTCCCATTCATTCAAATACACACTGGTCATGAGGGACTGGGCGGAAAGGTCAGAGAGAGTCCCATTGACTCGGATACACACTGGTCCTGGGGGACTGGGTGGAAAGATCAGAGAGAGTCCCATTGACTCAGATGCACACTGGTCCTGGGGATGGATTGAGGAGAAAGGTCAGAGAGTCCCATTGACTGGGATATACACTGGTCCTGGGGGACTGGGGGGAAAGGTCAGAGAGAGTCCCATTGACTCTGATACACACTGGTCCTGGGGCACTGGGGGGAAAGGTCAGGTAGTCCCATTGACTCAGATACACATTAGACCTGGCGGAATGAGGGGAAAGGTCAGAGAGTCCCATTGACTCAGATACACACTGGTCCTGGGGGACTGGGGAGAAAGGTCAGAGAGTCCCATTGACTCAGATACACACTGGTCCTGGGGATGGACTGGGGAGAAAGGTCAGAGAGTGTCCCATTGACTCAGATACACACTGGTCCTGGGGATGGACTGGGGAGAAAGGTCAGAGAGTCCCATTGACTCAGATACACACTGGTCCTGGGGGACTGGGGAGAAAGGTCAGAGAGAGAGTTCCATTAACTCAGATGCACACTGGTGCTTGTGGACTGGGGGGAAATGGAAGAGAGAGTCCCATTGCCTCAGATACACATTGGTCCTGGTGGACTGGGGGGAAAGGTCAGAGAGAGTCCGATTGACTCAGATACACACTGGTCCTGGGGATGGATTGGGGAGAAAGGTCAGAGTGAGTCCCATTGACTCAGATACACACTGGTCCTGGGGGATTGTGGGGAAAGATCAGAGAGAGTCCCATTGACCCAGACACACACTGGTACTGGGGGATTGGGGTGAAGGGTCAGAGAGTCCCATTGACTCAGATACACACTGGTCCTGGGGGACTGGGGGGAAAGGTCAGAGAGTCCCATTGACCCAGATACACACTGGTATGGGGACTGGGGAGAAAGGTCAGAGAGTCCCATTGACTCAGATACACACTGGTCCTGGGGGACTGGGGAGAACGGTCAAATAGAGTCCCATTGAATCAGATACACACTGGTGCTGGGTGACTGGGGTGAAAGGTCAGAGAGAGTCCCATTGACTCTGATACACACTGGTCCTGGGGATGGACAGGGGAGAAAGGTCAGAGAGAGTCCCATTGACTCAGATGCACACTGGTCCTGGGGACGGACTGGGGAGAAAGGTCAGAGAGTCCCATTGACTCTGATACACACTGGTCCTGGGGATGGACAGGGGAGAAAGGTCAGAGAGAGTCCCGTTGACTCGGATACACACTGGTCCTGGGGATGGATTGGGGTGAAAGGTCAGAGCGAGTCCCATTGAACCCGATACACACTGGTCCTGGGAGGACTGGGGAGTAAGGTCAGGTAGAGTCCCATTGACTCAGATACACACTGGTCCTGGGGGACTGGGGAGAAAGGTCAGAGAGAGTCCCATTGACTCAGATGCACACTGCTCCTTGGGATGGACTGGGGAGAAAGGTCAGAGAGTCCCATTGACTCAGATGAACAATGGTCCTGGGGGACTGGGGAGAAAGGTCAGAGAGAGTCCCATTGACTCAGATACACACTGGTCCTTGTAGACTGGAGGTGAAGTTCAGAGAAAGTCCCATTGACTGAGAAACACACTGGTCCTGGGGGATTGGGGGGAAAGGTCAGAGAGCGTCCCATTGACTCAGATACACACTGGTCCTGGGGGACTGGGGAGAAAGGTCAGAGAGAGTCCCATTGACTCAGATACACACTGGTCATGGGGGACTGGGCGGAAAGGTCAGAGGGAGTCCCATTGACTCAGATACACACTGGTCCTGGGGGACTGGGTGGAAAGGTCAGAGAGAGTCCCATTGACTCAGATGAACAATGGTCCTGGGGGACTGGGGAGAAAGGTCCGATCGACTCCCATTCATTCAGATACACACTGGTCCTGGGGGACTGGGGAGAAAGGTCAGAAAGTCCCATTGACTCAGATACACACTGGTCCTGGGGGACTGGGGGGAAAGGTCAGAGAAGTCCCATTGACCCAGATACACACTGGTCCTGGGGATGGATTGGGGAGAAAGGTCAGAGCGAGTCCCATTGACTCAGATACACACTGGTCCTGGGGGACTGGGGGGAAAGGTTAGAGCGAGTCCCATTGACCCCGATACACACTGGTCCTGGGGGACTGGGGAGAAAGGTCAGAGAGAGTCCCATTGACTCAGATACACACTGATCCTGGGGATGGACTGAGGAGAAAGGTCAGAGAGTCCCATTGACTGGGATACACACTTGTCCTGGGGATGGACTGGGGGGAAAGGTCAGATAGAGTCCCATTGATTCAGATACACACTGTTGCTGGGGGAATGGGGAGAAAGTTCAGAGAGAGTCCCATTGACTCAGATGCACACTGGTCCTGGGGGACAGGGGAGAAAGGTCCGATCGACTCCCATTCATTCAGATACACACTGGTCCTGGGGGACTGGGGGGAAAGGTCAGAAAGTTCCATTGACTCAGATACACACTGGTCCTGGGGGACTGGGGAGAACGGTCAGAGAGAGTCCGATTGACTCAGCTGCACATTGGTCCTGGGGAAGACTGGGGGGAAAGTTCAGAGAGAGTCCCATTGACCCAGATACACACTGGTCCTGGGGGACTGGGGGGAAACGTCAGAGAGAGTCCCATTGACTCATATACACACTGGTCCTGGGGGACTGGGGGGAAAGGTCAGAGAGAGTCCCATTGACCCAGATACACACTGGTATGGGGACTGGGGTGAAAGGTCAGAGCGAGTCCCATTGACCCCGATACACACTGGTCCTCGGGGACTGGGGGGAAAGGTCAGAGAGAGTCCCATTGACTCAGATACACACTGGTCCTGGGGGACTGGGGAGAAAGGTCAGAGTGTCCCATTGACTCAGCTACACACTGGTCCTGGGGGACTGGGGAGAACGGTCAGAGAGAGTCCCATTGACTCAGATACACACTGGTCCTGGGGATGGACAGGGGAGAAAGGTCAGAGAGAGTCCCATTGACTCAGATACACACTGGTCCTGGGGATGGACTGGGGAGAAAGGTCAGAGAGTCCCATTGACTCAGATACACACTGGTCCTGGGGGACTGGGAAGAAAAGTCAGAGAGTCCCATTGATTCAGATACACACTGGTCCTGGGGGACTGGGGAGAAAGGTCAGAGAGTCCCATTGACTTAGATACACACTAGTCCTGGGGGACTGAGGAGAACGGTCAGATAGAGTCCCATTGATTCAGATACACACTGGTGCTGGGGGACTGGGGAGAAAGGTCAAATAGAGTCCCATTGAATCAGATACACACTGGTGCTGGGGGACTGGGGTGAAAGGTCCGATCGAGTCCCATTCATTCAGATACACACTGGTCATGAGGGACTGGGCGGAAAGGTCAGAGAGAGTCCCATTGACTCGGATACACACTGGTCCTGGGGATGGATTGAGGAGAAAGGTCAGAGAGTCCCATTGACTGGGATATACACTGGTCCTGGGGGACTGGGGGGAAAGGTCAGAGAGAGTCCCATTGACTCTGATACACACTGGTCCTGGGGCACTGGGGGGAAAGGTCAGGTAGTCCCATTGACTCAGATACACATTAGACCTGGCGGAATGAGGGGAAAGGTCAGAGAGTCCCATTGACTCAGATACACACTGGTCCTGGGGGACTGGGGAGAAAGGTCAGAGAGTCCCATTGACTCAGATACACACTGGTCCTGGGGATGGACTGGGGAGAAAGGTCAGAGAGTGTCCCATTGACTCAGATACACACTGGTCCTGGGGATGGACTGGGGAGAAAGGTCAGAGAGTCCCATTGACTCAGATACACACTGGTCCTGGGGGACTGGGGAGAAAGGTCAGAGAGAGAGTTCCATTAACTCAGATGCACACTGGTGCTTGTGGACTGGGGGGAAATGGAAGAGAGAGTCCCATTGCCTCAGATACACATTGGTCCTGGTGGACTGGGGGGAAAGGTCAGAGAGAGTCCGATTGACTCAGATACACACTGGTCCTGGGGATGGATTGGGGAGAAAGGTCAGAGCGAGTCCCATTGACTCAGATACACACTGGTCCTGGGGGATTGGGGGGAAAGATCAGAGAGAGTCCCATTGACCCAGACACACACTGGTACTGGGGGATTGGGGTGAAGGGTCAGAGAGTCCCATTGACTCAGATACACACTGGTCCTGGGGGACTGGGGGGAAAGGTCAGAGAGTCCCATTGACCCAGATACACACTGGTATGGGGACTGGGGAGAAAGGTCAGAGAGTCCCATTGACTCAGATACACACTGGTCCTGGGGGACTGGGGAGAACGGTCAAATAGAGTCCCATTGAATCAGATACACACTGGTGCTGGGTGACTGGGGTGAAAGGTCAGAGAGAGTCCCATTGACTCTGATACACACTGGTCCTGGGGATGGACAGGGGAGAAAGGTCAGAGAGAGTCCCATTGACTCAGATGCACACTGGTCCTGGGGACGGACTGGGGAGAAAGGTCAGAG
The DNA here is from genome assembly GCF_044704955.1 of Pristiophorus japonicus. NCBI lineage: Eukaryota > Metazoa > Chordata > Chondrichthyes > Pristiophoridae > Pristiophorus > Pristiophorus japonicus. Next base: position 177,064,310 of record NC_091985.1, read on the forward strand.
AATCCCATTGACTCTGATACACACTGGTCCTGGGGATGGACAGGGGAGAAAGGTCAGAGAGAGTCCCGTTGACTCGGATACACACTGGTCCTGGGGATGGATTGGGGTGAAAGGTCAGAGCGAGTCCCATTGAACCCGATACACACTGGTCCTGGGAGGACTGGGGAGTAAGGTCAGGTAGAGTCCCATTGACTCAGATACACACTGGTCCTGGGGGACTGGGGAGAAAGGTCAGAGAGAGTCCCATTGACTCAGATGCACACTGCTCCTTGGGATGGACTGGGGAGAAAGGTCAGAGAGTCCCATTGACTCAGATGAACAATGGTCCTGGGGGACTGGGGAGAAAGGTCAGAGAGAGTCCCATTGACTCAGATACACACTGGTCCTTGTAGACTGGAGGTGAAGTTCAGAGAAAGTCCCATTGACTCAGAAACACACTGGTCCTGGGGGATTGGGGGGAAAGGTCAGAGAGCGTCCCATTGGCTCAGATACACACTGGTCCTGGGGGACTGGGGAGAAAGGTCAGAGAGAGTCCCATTGACTCAGATACACACTGGTCATGGGGGACTGGGCGGAAAGGTCAGAGGGAGTCCCATTGACTCAGATACACACTGGTCCTGGGGGACTGGGTGGAAAGGTCAGAGAGAGTCCCATTGACTCAGATGAACAATGGTCCTGGGGGACTGGGGAGAAAGGTCCGATCGACTCCCATTCATTCAGATACACACTGGTCCTGGGGGACTGGGGAGAAAGGTCAGAAAGTCCCATTGACTCAGATACACACTGGTCCTGGGGGACTGGGGGGAAAGGTCAGAGAAGTCCCATTGACCCAGATACACACTGGTCCTGGGGATGGATTGGGGAGAAAGGTCAGAGCGAGTCCCATTGACTCAGATACACACTGGTCCTGGGGGACTGGGAGGAAAGGTTAGAGCGAGTCCCATTGACCCCGATACACACTGGTCCTGGGGGACTGGGGAGAAAGGTCAGAGAGAGTCCCATTGACTCAGATACACACTGATCCTGGGGATGGACTGAGGAGAAAGGTCAGAGAGTCCCATTGACTGGGATACACACTTGTCCTGGGGGACTGGGGGGAAAGGTCAGATAGAGTCCCATTGATTCAGATACACACTGTTGCTGGGGGAATGGGGAGAAAGGTCAGAGAGAGTCCCATTGACTCAGATGCACACTGGTCCTGGGGGACAGGGGAGAAAGGTCCGATCGACTCCCATTCATTCAGATACACACTGGTCCTGGGGGACTGGGGGGAAAGGTCAGAAAGTTCCATTGACTCAGATACACACTGGTCCTGGGGGACTGGGGAGAACGGTCAGAGAGAGTCCGATTGACTCAGATACACACTGGTCCTGGGGATGGATTGGGGAGAAAGGTCAGAGCGAGTCCCATTGACTCAGATACACACTGGTCCTAGTGGACTGGGGGGAAATGGAAGAGAGAGTCCCATTGACTCAGAGACACACTGGTCCTGGGGGACTGGGGGGAAAGGTCAGAGAGAGTCCGATTGACTCAGATACACACTGGTCCTGGGGATGGACTGAGGAGAAAGGTCAGAGGGAGTCCCATTGACTCAGCTGCACATTGGTCCTAGGGAAGACTGGGGGGAAAGTTCAGAGAAAGTCCCATTGACTCAGATGCACACTGGTCCTGGGGGACTGGGGAGAAAGGTCCGATCGACTCCCATTCATTCAGATACACACTGGTCCTGGGGGACTGGAGGGAAAGGTCAGAGTGAGTCCCATTGACTCCGATACACACTGGTCCTGGGGATGGATTGGGGAGAAAGGTCAGAGCGAGTCCAATTGACTCAGATACACACTGGTCCTGGGAATGGACTGGGGAGAAAGGTCAGAGTGAGTCCCATTGACTCCGATACACACTGGTCCTGGGGATGGATTGGGGAGAAAGGTCAGAGCGAGTCCCATTGACTCAGATACACACTGGTCCTGGGAATGGTCTGGGGAGAAAGGTCAGAGAGAGTCCCATTGACTCAGATGCACACTGGTCCTGGGGGACTGGGGAGAAAGGTCCGATCGACTCCCATTCATTCAGATACACACTGGTCCTGGGGGACTGGGGAGAAAGGTCAGAAAGTCCCATTGACTCAGATACACACTGGTCCTGGGGGACTGGGGGGAAAGGTCAGAGAAGTCCCATTGACCCAGATACACACTGGTCCTGGGGATGGATTGGGGAGAAAGGTCAGATAGAGTCCCATTGACTCAGATACACACTGGTCCTGGGTGACTGGGGGGAAAGGTCAGAGAGAGTCCCATTGACTCAGATACACACTGGTCCTGGGGGACTGAGCGGATAGGTCAGGTAGTCCCATTGACTCAGATACACACTCGACCTGGCGGACTGAGGGGAAATGTCAGAGAGTCCCATTGACTCAGATACACACTGGTCCTGGGGGACTGGGGGGAAAGGTCAGATAGAGTCCCATTGACTCAGATATACACTGGTCCTGGGGGACTGGGGAGAAAGGTCAGAGAGTCCCATTGACTTAGATACACACTAGTCCTGGGGGACTGAGGAGAACGGTCAGATAGAGTCCCATTGATTCAGATACACACTGGTCCTTGTGGACTGGGGGGAAATGGAAGAGAGAGTCCCATTGACTCAGATACACACTGGTACTGGGGGACTGGGTAGAAAGGTCCAATCGAGTCCCATTGACTCAGATGCACACTGGTCCTGGGGGACAGGGGATAAAGGTCAGAGCGAGTCCCATTGATTCAGATACACACTGGTCCTGGGGGACTGGGGAGAAAGGTCAGAGAGTCCCATTGACTCAGATACACACTGGTCCTGGGGATGGACTGGGGAGAAAGGTCAGAGAGTGTCCCATTGACTCAGATGCACACTGCTCCTGTGGATAGACTGAGGAGAAAGGTCAGAGAGTCGCATTGACTCAGATGAACAATGGTCCTGGGGGACTGGGGAGTAAGGTCAGAGAGAGTCCCATTGACTCAGATACACACTGGTCCTGGTGGACTGGGGGGAAATGGAAGAGAGAGTCCCATTGACTCAGATACACACTGGTCCTGGGGGACTGGGGGGAAAGGTCAGAGAGAGTCCGATTGACTCAGCTGCACATTGGTCCTGGGGAAGACTGGAGGGAAAGTTCAGAGAGAGTCCCATTGACCCAGATACACACTGGTCCTGGGGGACTGGGGAGAAAGTTCAGAGAGTCCCATTGACTTAGATACACACTAGTCCTGGGGGATTGAGGAGAACGGTCAGATAGAGTCCCATTGACTCAGATAAACACTGGTCCTGGGGACGGACTGGGGAGAAAGGTCAGAGAGTCCCATTGACTCTGATACACACTGGTCCTGGGGATGGACTGGGGAGAAAGGTCCGATCGAGTCCCATTCATTCAGATACACACTGGTCATGGGGGACTGGGCGGAAAGGTCAGAGGGAGTCCCATTGACTCAGATACACACTGGTCCTGGGGGACTGGGTGGAAAGGTCAGAGAGAGTCCCATTGACTCAGATGCACACTGGTCCTGGGGATGGATTGGGGAGAAAGGTCAGAGAGTCCCATTGACTCAGATACACACTAGACCTGGCGGACTGAGGGCAAAGGTCAGAGAGTCCCATTGACACAGATACACACTGGTCCTGGGGGACTGGGGAGAAAGGTCAGAGAGAGAGTTCCATTGACTCAGATGTACACTGGTGCTTGTGGACTGGGGGGAAATGGAAGAGAGAGTCCCATTAACTCAGATACACACTGGTCCTGGGGGACTGGGGGGAAAGGTCAGAGAGAGTCAGATTGACTCAGATACACACTGGTCCTGGGGATGGATTGGGGAGAAAGGTCAAAGCGAGTCCCATTGACTCAGATATACACTGGTCCTGGGGGATTGGGGGGAAAGGTCAGAGAGAGTCCCATTGATCCCGATACACACTGGTCCTAGGAGACTGGGGGGAAAGGTCAGATAGACTCCCATTGACTCAGATAGACACTGGTCCTGGGGGACTGGGGAGAAAGGTCAGAGATTCCCATTGATTCAGATACAAACTGGTCCTGGGGGACTGGGAAGAAAGGTCAGAGTCCCATTGACCCAGATACACACTGGTCCTGGGGGACTGGGGAGTAAGGTCAGATAGAGTCCCATTGATTCAGATACACACTGGTGCTGGGGGAATGGGGAGAAAGGTCAGAGAGAGTCCCATTGACTCAGATACACACTGGTACTGGGGGACTGGGGGAAAAGGTCAGAGAGAGTCCCATTGACCCAGATACACACTGGTACTGGGGGACTGGGGGGAAAGGTCAGAGTGAGTCCCATTGACTCCGATACACAATGGTCCTGGGGATGGACTGGGGAGAAAGGTCAGAGAGAGTCGCATTGACTCAGATACACACTGGTCCTTGTGGACTGGGGGGAAAGGTTAGAGAGAGTCCCATTGACCCAGATACACACTGGTACTGGGGGACTGGGAGGAAAGGTCAGTGTGAGTCCCATTGACTCAGATACACACTGGTCCTGGGAATGGACTGGGGAGAAAGGTCAGAGAGAGTCCCATTGACTCAGAAACACACTGATCCTGGGGATGGACTGAGGAGAAAGGTTAGAGAGTCCCATTGACTCAGATACACACTGGTCCTGGGGGACTGGGGAGAAAGGTCAGAGAGAGTCCCATTGACTCAGATGCACACTGCTCCTTGGGATGGACTGAGGAGAAAGGTCAGACGGAGTCCCATTGACTCAGCTGCACATTGGTCCTGGGGAAGACGGGGGGGAAAGTTCAGAGAAAGTCCCATTGACTCAGGAACACACTGGTACTGGGGGACTGGGTTGAAAGGTCAGAGTGAGTCCCATTGACTCCGATACACACTGGTCCTGGGAATGGACTGAGGAGAAAGGTCAGAGAGTCCCAATTATTCAGATACACACTGGTCCTGGGGGACTGGGGGGAAAGGTCAGAGAGTCCCATTGACCCAGATACACACTGGTACTGGGGGACTGGGGGGAAAGGTCAGAGAGAGTCCCATTGACTCAGATACACACTGGTCCTTGTGGACTAGGGGGAAAGTTCACAGAAAGTCCCATTGACTCCGAAACACACTGGTCCTGGGGGATTGGGGAGAATGGTCAGAAAGAGTCCCATTTATTCAGATACACACTGCTCCTGGGGGACTGGGGGGAAAGGTCAGAGAGAGTCCCATTGACCCAGATACACACTGGTACTGGGGGACTGGGCGGAAAGGTCAGAGGCGGTCCCATTGACTCAGATACACACTGGTCCTGGGGGACTGGGTGAAAAGATCAGAGAGAGTCCCATTGACTCAGATGCACACTGGTCCTGGGGATGGATTGGGGAGAAAGGTCAGAGAGTCCCATTGACTGGGATACACACTGGTCCTGGGGGACTGGGGGGAAAGGTCAGAGAAGTCCCATTGATCCAGATACACACTGGTTCTGGGGGACTGGGGGGAAAGGTCAGAGAGAGTCCCATTGACTCTGATACACACTGGTCCTGGGGCACTGGGGGGAAAGGTCAGGTAGTCCCATTGACTCAGATACACACTAGACCTGGCGGACTGAGGGGAAAGGTCAGAGAGTCCCATTGACTCAGATACACACTGGTCCTGGGGACTGGGGAGAAAGGTCAGAGAGAGAGTTCCATTAACTCAGATGCACACTGGTGCTTGTGGACTGGGGGGAAATGGAAGAGAGAGTCCCATTGACTCAGATACACATTGGTCCTGGTGGACTGGGGGGAAAGGTCAGAGAGAGTCCGATTGACTCAGATACACACTGGTCCTGGGGGATTGGGGGGAAAGGTCAGAGAGAGTCCCATTGACCCAGATACACACTGGTACTGGGGGATTGGGGTGAAAGGTCAGAGAGTCCCATTGACTCAGATACACACTGGTCCTGGGGGACTGGGGGGAAAGGTCAGAGAGTCCCATTGACCCAGATACACACTTGAATGGGGACTGGGGAGAAAGTTAAGAGAGTCCCATTGACTCAGATACACACTGGTCCTGGGGGACTGAGGAGAACGGTCAAATAGAGTCCCATTGAATCAGATACACACTGGTGCTGGGGGACTGGTGTGAAAGGTCAGAGAGAGTCCCACTGACTCTGATACACACTGGTCCTGGGGATGGACAGGGGAGAAAGGTCAGAGAGAGTCCCATTGACTCAGATGCACACTGGTCCTGGGGACGGACTGGGGAGAAAGGTCAGAGAGTCCCATTGACTCTGATACACACTGGTCCTGGGGATGGACAGGGGAGAAAGGTCAGAGAGAGTCCCGTTGACTCGGATACACACTGGTCCTGGGGATGGATTGGGGTGAAAGGTCAGAGCGAGTCCCATTGACCCCGATACACACTGGTCCTGGGGGGACTGGGGAGTAAGGTCAGAGAGGGTCCCATTGACTCAGATGCACACTGCTCCTTGGGATGGACTGGGGAGAAAGGTCAGAGAGTCCCATTGACTCAGATGAACAATGGCCCTGGGGGACTGGGGAGAAAGGTCAGAGAGAGTCCCATTGACTCAGATACACACTGGTCCTTGTAGACTGGGGGTGAAGTTCAGAGAAAGTCCCATTGACTCAGAAACACACTGGTCCTGGGGGATTGGGCGGAAAGGTCAGAGAGAGTCCCATTGTCTCAGATACACACTGGTGCTGGGGGACTGGGGAGAAAGGTCAGAGAGAGTCCCATTGACTCAGATACACACTGGTCATGGGGGACTGGGCGGAAAGGTCAGAGGGAATCCCATTGACTCAGACACACACTGGTCCTGGGGATGGACTGGGGAGAAAGGTCAGAGAGTGTCCCATTGACTCAGATGCACACCGCTCCTGTGGATGGACTGAGGAGAAAGGTCAGAGAGTCGCATTGACTCAGATGAACAATGGTCCTGGGGGACTGGGGAGAAAGGTCAGAGAGAGTCCCATTGACTCAGATACACACTGGTCCTTGTGGACTGGGTGGAAATGGAAGAGAGAGTCCCATTGACTCAGATACACACTGTTCCTGCGGGACTGTGGGGAAAGGTCATAGAGAGTCCGATTGACTCAGCTGCACATTGATCCTGGGGAAGACTGGGGGGAAAGTTCAGAGAGAGTCCCATTGACCCAGATACACACTGGTCCTGGGGGACTGGGGGGAAACGTCAGAGAGAGTCCCATTGACTCATATACACACTGGTCCTGGGGGACTGGGGAGAAAGGTCAGAAAGTCCCATTGACTCAGATACACACTGGTCCTGGGGGACTGGGGGGAAAGGTCAGAGAGAGTCCCATTGACCCAGATACACACTGGTATGGGGACTGGGGTGAAAGGTCAGAGCGAGTCCCATTGACCCCGATACACACTGGTCCTCGGGGACTGGGGGGAAAGGTCAGAGAGCGTCCCATTGACTCAGATACACACTGGTCCTGGGGGACTGGGGAGAAAGGTCAGAGAGTCCCATTGATTCAGATACAAACTGGTCCTGGGGGACTGGGAAGAAAGGTCAGAGTCCCATTGACCCAGATACACACTGGTCCTGGGGGACTGGGGAGTAAGGTCAGATAGAGTCCCATTGATTCAGATACACACTGGTGCTGGGGGAATGGGGAGAAAGGTCAGAGAGAGTCCCATTGACTCAGATACACACTGGTACTGGGGGACTGGGAGGAAAGGTCAGAGAGAGTCCCATTGACCCAGATACACACTGGTACTGGGGGACTGGGGGGAAAGGTCAGAGTGAGTCCCATTGACTCCGATACACAATGGTCCTGGGGATGGACTGGGGAGAAAGGTCAGAGAGAGTCGCATTGACTCAGATACACACTGGTCCTTGTGGACTGGGGGGAAAGGTTAGAGAGAGTCCCATTGACCCAGATACACACTGGTACTGGGGGACTGGGGGGAAAGGTCAGTGTGAGTCCCATTGACTCAGATACACACTGGTCCTGGGAATGGACTGGGGAGAAAGGTCAGAGAGAGTCCCATTGACTCAGAAACACACTGATCCTGGGGATGGACTGAGGAGAAAGGTTAGAGAGTCCCATTGACTCAGATACACACTGGTCCTGGGGGACTGGGGAGAAAGGTCAGAGAGAGTCCCATTGACTCAGATGCACACTGCTCCTTGGGATGGACTGAGGAGAAAGGTCAGACGGAGTCCCATTGACTCAGCTGCACATTGGTCCTGGGGAAGACGGGGGGGAAAGTTCAGAGAAAGTCCCATTGACTCAGGAACACACTGGTACTGGGGGACTGGGTTGAAAGGTCAGAGTGAGTCCCATTGACTCCGATACACACTGGTCCTGGGAATGGACTGAGGAGAAAGGTCAGAGAGTCCCAATTATTCAGATACACACTGGTCCTGGGGGACTGGGGGGAAAGGTCAGAGAGTCCCATTGACCCAGATACACACTGGTACTGGGGGACTGGGGGGAAAGGTCAGAGAGAGTCCCATTGACTCAGATACACACTGGTCCTTGTGGACTGGGGGGAAAGTTCACAGAAAGTCCCATTGACTCAGAAACACACTGGTCCTGGGGGATTGGGGAGAATGGTCAGAAAGAGTCCCATTTAATCAGATACACACTGCTCCTGGCGGACTGGGGGGAAAGGTCAGAGAGAGTCCCATTGACCCAGATACACACTGGTACTGGGGGACTGGGCGCAAAGGTCAGAGAGAGTCCCATTGACTCAGATACACACTGGTCCTGGGGATGGACTGGGGAGAAAGGTCAGAGAGTGTCCCATTGACTCAGATGCACACTGCTCCTGTGGATGGACTTAGGAGAAAGGTCAGAGAGTCGCATTGACTCAGATGAACAATTGTCCTGGGGGACTGGGGAGAAAGGTCAGAGAGAGTCCCATTGACTCAGATACACACTGGTCCTTGTGGACTGGGTGGAAATGGAAGAGAGAGTCCCATTGACTCAGATACACACTGGTCCTGCGGGACTGTGGGGAAAGGTCATGGAGAGTCCGATTGACTCAGCTGCACATTGGTCCTGGGGAAGACTGGGGGAAAAGTTCAGAGAGAGTCCCATTGACCCAGATACACACTGGTCCTGGGGGACTGGGGGGAAACGTCAGAGAGAGTCCCATTGACTCATATACACACTGGTCCTGGGGGACTGGGGAGAAAGGTCAGAAAGTCCCATTGACTCAGATACACACTGGTCCTGGGGGACTGGGGGGAAAGGTCAGAGAGAGTCCCATTGACCCAGATACACACTGGTATGGGGACTGGGGTGAAAGGTCAGAGCGAGTCCCATTGACCCCGATACACACTGGTCCTCGGGGACTGGGGGGAAAGGTCAGAGAGAGTCCCATTGACTCAGATACACACTGGTCCTGGGGGACTGGGGAGAAAGGTCAGAGTGTCCCATTGACTCAGCTACACACTGGTCCTGGGGGACTGGGGAGAAAGGTCAGAGAGAGTCCCATTGACTCAGATACACACTGGTCCTGGGGAAAGACAGGGGAGAAAGGTCAGAGAGAGTCCCATTGACTCAGATACACACTGGTCCTGGGGATGGACTGGGGAGAAAGGTCAGAGAGTCCCATTGACTCAGATACACACTGGTCCTGGGGGACTGGGGAGAAAGGTCAGAGAGTCCCATTGATTCAGATACACACTGGTCCTGGGGGACTGGGGAGAAAGGTCAGAGAGTCCCATTGACTTAGATACACACTAGTCCTGGGGGACTGAGGAGAACGGTCAGATAGAGTCCCATTGATTCAGGTACACACTGGTGCTGGGGGACTGGGGAGAAAGGTCAAATAGAGTCCCATTGAATCAGATACACACTGGTGCTGGGGGACTGGGGTGAAAGGTCCGATCGAGTCCCATTCATTCAGATACACACTGGTCATGGGGGACTGGGCGGAAAGGTCAGAGGCAGTCCCATTTACTCAGATACACACTGGTCCTGCGGGACTGGGTGAAAAGATCAGAGAGAGTCCCATTGACTCAGATGCACACTGGTCCTGGGGATGGATTGGGGAGAAAGGTCAGAGAGTCCCATTGACTGGGATACACACTGGTCCTGGGGGACTGGGGGGAAAGGTCAGAGAAGTCCCATTGATCCAGATACACACTGGTTCTGGGGGACTGGGGGAAAGGTCAGAGAGAGTCCCATTGACTCTGATACACACTGGTCCTGGGGCACTGGGGGGAAAGGTCAGGTAGTCCCATTGACTCAGATACACACTAGACCTGGCGGACTGAGGGGAAAGGTCAGAGAGTCCCATTGACTCAGATACACACTGGTCCTGGGCGACTGGGGAGAAAGGTCAGAGAGAGAGTTCCATTAACTCAGATGCACACTGGTGCTTGTGGACTGGGGGGAAATGGAAGAGAGAGTCCCATTGACTCAGATACACATTGGTCCTGGTGGACTTGGGGGAAAGGTCAGAGAGAGTCCGATTGACTCTGATACACACTGGTCCTGGGGATGGACAGGGGAGAAAGGTCAGAGAGAGTCCCGTTGACTCGGATACACACTGGTCCTGGGGATGGATTGGGGTGAAAGGTCAGAGCGAGTCCCATTGACCCCGATACACACTGGTCCTGGTGGGACTGGGGAGTAAGGTCAGAGAGAGTCCCATTGACTCAGATGCACACTGCTCCTTGGGATGGACTGGGGAGAAAGGTCAGAGAGTCCCATTGACTCAGATGAACAATGGTCCTGGGGGACTGGGGAGAAAGGTTAGAGAGAGTCCCATTGACTCAGATACAAACTGGTCATTGTAGACTGGGGGTGAAGTTCAGAGAAAGTCCCTTTGACTCAGAAACACACTGGTCCTGGGGGATTGGGCGGAAAGGTCAGAGAGAGTCCCATTGACTCAGATACACACTGGTCCTGGGGGACTGGGGAGAAAGGTCAGAGAGAGTCCCATTGACTCAGATACACACTGGTCCTGGGGGACTGGGCGGAAAGGTCAGAGGGAGTCCCATTGACTCAGATACACACTGGTCCTGGGGGACTGGGGGGAAGGGTTAGAGCGAGTCCCATTGACCCCGATACACACTGGTCCGGGGGACTGGGGAGAAAGGTCAGAGAGTCCCATTGACTTCGATACACACTCGTCCTGGGGGACTGAGGAGAACGGTCAGATAAAGTCCCATTGATTAAGATACACACTGGTGCTGGGGGAATGGGGAGAAAGGTCAGAGAGAGTCCCATTGACTCAGATACACACTGGTACTGGGGGACTGGGGAGAATGGTCAGAAAGAGTCCCATTGACTCAGTAACACACTGGTCCTGGGGGACTGGGGAGTAAGTTCCAATCGAGTCCCATTCATTCCGATACACACTGGTCATGGGGGACTGGGCGGAAAGGTCAGAGGGAGTCCCATTGACTCAGATACACACTGGTCCTGGGGGACTGGGTGGAAAGGTCAGAGAGAGTCCCATTGACTCAGATGCACACTGGTCCTGGGGGACTGGGTGGAAAGGTCAGAGAGAGTCCCGTTGACTCGGATACACACTGGTCCTGGGGATGGATTGGGGTGAAAGGTCAGAGCGAGTCCCATTGACCCCGATACACACTGGTCCTGGGGGGACTGGGGAGTAAGGTCAGAGAGAGTCCCATTGACTCAGATGCACACTGCTCCTTGGGATGGACTGGGGAGAAAGGTCAGAGAGTCCCATTGACTCAGATGAACAATGGTCCTGGGGGACTGGGGAGAAAGGTCAGAGAGAGTCCCATTGACTCAGATACACACTGGTCCTTGTAGACTGGGGGTGAAGTTCAGAGAAAGTCCCATTGACTCAGATACACACTGGTCCTGGGGGACTGGGGAGAAAGGTCAAATAGAGTCCCATTGATTCAGATACACACTGGTCCTGGGGGACTGGGGAGAAAGGTCAGAGAAAGAGTTCCATTGACTCAGATGCACACTGGTGCTTGTGGACTGGGGGGAAATCGAAGCGAGAGACCCATTGACTCAGATACACACTAGACCTGGCGGACTGAGGGGAAATGTCAGAGAGTCCCATTGACTCAGATACACACTGGTCCTTGGGGGACTGGGGAGAAAGGTCAAATAGAGTCCCATTGATTCAGATACACACTGGTCCTGGGGGACTGGGGAGAAAGGTCAGAGAGTCCCATTGACTCAGATACACACTGGTCCTGGGGATGGACTGGGGAGAAAGATCAGAGTGTCCCGTTGACTCAGATACACACTGGTCCTGGGGGACTGGGGAGAAAGGTCAGAGAGTCCCATTGACTCAGATACACACTGGTCCTGGGGATGGACTGGGGAGAAAGGTCAGAGAGTCCCATTGACTCAGATACACACTGGTCCTGGGGGACTGGGGGGAAAGGTCAGAGAGAGTCCGATTGACTCAGATACACACTGGTCCTGGGGGACTGGGGGGAAAGGTCAGAGAGTCCCATTGACCCAGATACACACTGGTCCTGGGGGACTGGGGAGTAAGGTCAGAGAGAGTCCCATTGACTCAGATACACACTGGTCCTGGGGGACAGGGGAGAAAGGTCCGATCGAATCCCATTAATTCAGATACATACTGGTCCTTGTGGACTGGGGAGAAAGGTCAGAGAGAGTCCCATTGACTTAGATACACACTGATCTTGGGGATGGACTGAGGAGAAAGGTCAGAGAGTCCCATTGACTCAGATACACACTGGTCCTGGGGGACTGGGGAGAAAGGTCAGAAAGTCCCATTGACTCAGATACACACTGGTCCTGGGGGACTGGGGGGAAAGGTTAGAGCGAGTCCCATTGACCCCGATACACACTGGTCCGGGGGACTGGGGAGAAAGGTCAGAGAGTCCCATTGACTTCGATACACACTCGTCCTGGGGGACTGAGGAGAACGGTCAGATAAAGTCCCATTGATTCAGATAGACACTGGTGCTGGGGGAATGGGGAGAAAGGTCAGAGAGAGTCCCATTGACTCAGATACACACTGGTACTGGGGGACTGGGGAGAATGGTCAGAAAGAGTCCCATTGACTCAGTAACACACTGGTCCTGGGGGACTGGGGAGAAAGTTCCAATCGAGTCCCATTCATTCCGATACACACTGGTCATGGGGGACTGGGCGGAAAGGTCAGAGGGAGTCCCATTGACTCAGATACACACTGGTCTTGGAGGACTGGGTGGAAAGGTCAGAGAGAGTCCCATTGACTCAGATGCACACTGGTCCTGGGGGACTGGGTGGAAAGGTCAGAGAGAGTCCCGTTGACTCGGATACACACTGGTCCTGGGGATGGATTGGGGTGAAAGGTCAGAGCGAGTCCCATTGACCCCGATACACACTGGTCCTGGGGGGACTGGGGAGTAAGGTCAGAGAGAGTCCCATTGACTCAGATGCACACTGCTCCTTGGGATGGACTGGGGAGAAAGGTCAGAGAGTCCCATTGACTCAGATGAACAATGGTCCTGGGGGACTGGGGAGAAAGGTCAGAGAGAGTCCCATTGACTCAGATACACACTGGTCCTTGTAGACTGGGGGTGAAGTTCAGAGAAAGTCCCATTGACTCAGATACACACTGGTCCTGGGGGACTGGGGAGAAAGGTCAAATAGAGTCCCATTGATTCAGATACACACTGGTCCTGGGGGACTGGGGAGAAAGGTCAGAGAGAGAGTTCCATTGACTCAGATGCACACTGGTGCTTGTGGACTGGGGGGAAATCGAAGCGAGAGTCCCATTGACTCAGATACACACTAGACCTGGCGGACTGAGGGGAAAGGTCAGAGAGTCCCATTGACTCAGATACACACTGGTCCTTGGGGGACTGGGGAGAAAGGTCAAATAGAGTCCCATTGATTCAGATACACACTGGTCCTGGGGGACTGGGGAGAAAGGTCAGAGAGTCCCATTGACTCAGATACACACTGGTCCTGGGGATGGACTGGGGAGAAAGATCAGAGTGTCCCGTTGACTCAGATACACACTGGTCCTGGGGGACTGGGGAGAAAGGTCAGAGAGTCCCATTGACTCAGATACACACTGGTCCTGGGGATGGACTGGGGAGAAAGGTCAGAGAGTCCCATTGACTCAGATACACACTGGTCCTGGGGGACTGGGGGGAAAGGTCAGAGAGAGTCCGATTGGCTCAGATACACACTGGTCCTGGGGGACTGGGGGGAAAGGTCAGAGAGTCCCATTGACCCAGATACACACTGGTCCTGGGGGACTGGGGAGTAAGGTCAGAGAGAGTCCCATTGACTCAGATACACACTGGTCCTGGGGGACAGGGGAGAAAGGTCCGATCGAATCCCATTAATTCAGATACACACTGGTCCTTGTGGACTGGGGAGAAAGGTCAGAGAGAGTCCCATTGACTTAGATACACACTGATCTTGGGGATGGACTGAGGAGAAAGGTCAGAGAGTCCCATTGACTCAGATACACACTGGTCCTGGGGGACTGGGGGGAAAGGTCAGAGAAGTCCCATTGACCCAGATACACACTGGTTCTGGGGGACTGGGGGAAAGGTCAGAGAGAGTCCCATTGACTCTGATACACACTGGTCTTGGGGCACTGGTGGGAAAGGTCAGGTAGTCCCATTGACTCAGATACACACTAGACCTGGCGGACTGAGGGGAAAGGTCAGAGAGTCCCATTGACTCAGATACACACTGGTCCTTGGGGGACTGGGGAGAAAGGTCAGAGAGAGTCCGATTGACTCCGATACACACTGGTCCTGGGGATGGATTGGGGAGAAAGGTCAGAGCGAGTCCCATTGACTTAGATACACACTGGTCCTGGGGGACTGGGGAGAAAGGTCAGAGAGTCCCATTGACCCAGATACACACTGGTCCTGGGGGACGGGGGAGTAACGTCAGATAGAATCCCATTGACTTAGATACACGCTAGTCCTGGGGGACTGAGGAGAAAGGTCAAATAGAGTCCCATTGATTCAGATACACACTGGTCCTGGGGCACTGGGGAGAAAGGTCAGAGTGTCCCATTGACTCAGATACACACTGGTCCTGGGGGACTGGGGTGAAAGGTCAGAGAGAGTCCCATTGACTCAGATAAACACTGGTCCTGGGGATGGATAGGGGAGAAAGGTCAGAGAGAGTCCCATTGACTCAGATACAGACTGGTCCTGGGGGACTGGGGAGAAAGGTCAGATAGTCCAATTGACTCAGATACACGCTAGACCTGGCGGACTGAGGAGAAAGGTCAGAAAGTCCCATTGACTCAGATACACACTGATCCTGGGGGACTGGGGAGAAAGGTCAGAGAGAGTCCCATTGACTCAGATGCACACTGCTCCTTGGGATGGACTGGGGAGAAAGGTCAGAGTCCCATTGACTCAGATGAACAATGGTCCTGGGGGACTGGGGAGAAAGGTCAGAGAGAGTCCCATTGACTCAGATACACACTTGTCCTGGGGATGGACTGAGAAGAAAGGTGAGAGAGTCCCATTGACTCAGATACACACTGATCGTGGGGGACTGGGGAGAATGGTCAGGGAGTCCCATTAACTCAGATACACACTGGTCTTGGGGATGGACTGGGGAGAAAGGTCAGAGAGAGTCCCATTGACTCAGATACACACTGGTCCTGTGGATGGACTGGTGAAATTGGTCAGAGAGAGTCCCAATCCACGTTACTTTATCAATATTTATGTAATGTTCTGTCTCGCATAATTAGATCTCGGGTAAATGATGGAGTGATGGAGAAATGTCTACAGCTGGAAGTGAGCAGGGTTTGCAGACTGAGGAACAACAACAAGTGAACTATCTGTTGCTGAAAACCTCATCTCTGCCTTTGCTATCTCTAGACTTGAATATTCCATCATTCTCCTGGCCGGCCTCCCTTCTTGCACCCTCTGTAAACTTGCACTCATCCAAAACCCTGTTGCTCATTTGCTAACTCCTCACAAATTAATGCGAGAGAATAACTTCAACTGCTGTTTGGAAAAATTACTGATCCGAGACTGAATCGCTTGTAAAGGAAAGGACGCTGACAGTTAATGTGCATGAGCGTGTGTCTGCACACACACAAGTGGAGAATTGTGATTGTAAACAGCAGCTAACTCTACCAATTATATATTTGTAGTGTTTTGAGATTGTAAGACACCTAAAGATAATGCAACAAATCAATGTTACGTATCCCCTGACTGTGAAGGTACACAATTCATTCTACATTCGTGCTATCAGTGGATCAGTGGGAAATGTCCTCACCCCCCACAGTGCTCATTCATCATCGTTGCAGGCAGTCTGTCAGAATAGAGGAAAACTTGCTTCCACTCTAAAAGTGAGTCCTTAGGTGACTGCACAATCCAATACGGGAACCACAGTCTCTGTCACAGGTGGGACAGACAGTGGTTGAGGGAAAGGGTGGGTGGGACTGGTTTGCCGCACACTCCTTCCGCTGCCTGCGCTTGATTTCTACATGCTCTCGGCGACGAGACTCGAGGTGCTCAGTGCCCTCCCGGATGCACTTAGGGCAGTCTTTATCCAGGGACTCCCAGGTGTCGGTGGTGATGTTGCATTTCATCAAGGAGGCTTTGTGGGTATCCTTGAAACATTTCCTCCGTCCACCTTGGGCTCGTTTGCCGTTAAGGAGTTCCGAGTAGGGCGCTTGCTTTGGGAGTTTTGTGTCAGTTTTGGAGACAATGTGCCTGCCCAGTGGAGTTCATTAGTCAGGTGCTGACACCATGAGATATGGTCAATATATTCAAATAGAAGCAGCAACCAGTTCACATCTCCCGGAACACACGGACATAGAGACCAGAGGAATTACACCCAGCTATATGTTGTGTATGTGGATGGATATAATATTCATAAAATGCCATAATTTAATATCCCAACTCAAAAATATTAAACACATATTTGTGAATAAAAATAAAAAACATTAAATGGCGGAGCAGGCTTGAGGGGCCAGATGGCCTACTCCTATTTTTTATGTTCTTATGCCAGACTATGTAACACTGAGTGAAGGATCATTTAATTCATCAATGATCACCCGCTCCACATATTCCTGCTGAATATTCCCTACCTCGGGGATGATGGTTTGGGCCTGCGTTGTGAGTAAATCTCACCAATGGGCGCTCCCAGTGCGGAGTCTCGGACGACGGGAGCCCACCTGGAACTGGGCTGTGGAGATCAGTGGGACTCACTGGATTTCATTGGACAACTGTCTGTGTCACACCTGATGTGGAGAGTTGATCATAACACTCGGGAAATGTTCTATCCCAGAGCTAACCGCTGTTGTACTGGTGGGGGAGGAGGGACTGGGTACCATGTTTAACAAGGCAATGTCCTCCTTCCCATTTTAATATTTCCCTCTAACCCTCCTATTAATATTATATTTATTACAGAGCATCAGAACCTGGGAACGCCTGTCACCGCCATGGCTGAAGGTCCAAACAGGGGAGAAGATCCAACATCTTCAACAAGAATGAGAATGGACACAGCAAGGTTCACATCACCACTCCCAGAGCAGGTACAGCACGGGTTACATATGGAGTAAAGCTCCCTATACACTGTCCCATCAAACACTCCCAGAGCAGGTACAGCACGGGTTCGATACAGAGTAAAGCTCCCTCTACACTGTCCCATCAAACACTCCCAGGGCAGGGACAGCACGAGTTCGATACAGAGTAAAGCTCCCTCTACACTGTCCCATCAAACACTCCCAGGACAGGGACAGCATGGGTTAGATACAGAATAAAGCTCTCTCTACACTGTCCCATCATGCACTCCCAGGGCAGGTACAGCACGGGTTAGATACAGAGTAAAGCTCCCTCTACACTATCCCATCAAACACTCCCAGGGCAGGTACAGCACAGGTTAGATACAGATTAAAGCTCCCTCTACAATGTCCCTTCGCACACTCTCGGAGCAGGTACAGCACGGGTCATATACAGATTAAAGCTCTGTCTACAGTATCCCATCAAATACTCTCAGTACAGGAACAGCACGGGTTAGATACACAGTAAAGCACCCCCTACTCTGTCCCATCAAACATTCCGAGGACAGGTACAACATGAGTTAAATGCGGCGTAAAGCTCCCTCTGCACTGTTGCATCAAACAACTCCAGGGCAGGTACTGCACGGGTTAGATATAGGGTAAAGCTCACTCAATGCAGTCAAACCAAACAACCCCAGGGTAGTTGCAGCCTGGGTTAGATATCGAGTTAAGCTCCCTGTACACTGTCCCATCAAACACTCCCAGGGGAGGTACAGCAGGGGTTACATACAGATTAAAGCTCCTCTATGCTGTCCCATCAAAGACTTCCAGGGCAGGTACAGCACGGGTTAGATACAGAGTAAAGCTCCCTCTACACTGTCCCATCAAATACTTCCAGGGGAGGTACAGCACGGATTAGTTACAGAGTAAAGCTCCCTCTACTCTATTCCATGAAACAGTCTCCAGATGGCTATGGCACGGGGTTAATACAGAGTAAGGCTCCCTCTACAGTGTCCCATCAAACACTCCCAGGACAGGTACAGCACGGGGTTCGATGCAGAGTAAAGCTCCCTCTACAATGTCCCATCAAACACTCCCAGGACAAGTACAGCATGTGTTAGATACAGAGTAAAGCTCCCTCTGCACTGTCCCATCAAACACTCCCAGGGCAAGTACAGCATGTGTTAGATGCAGTGTAAAGCTCCCTCTACACTGTCCCATCAAACACTTCCAGGCAGGTACAGCACGGGTTAGATATAGGGTAAAGCTCACTCAATGCTGTCAAACCAAACAACCCCAGGGTAGTTACAGCCTGGGTTAGGTACAGAGTAAAGCTCCCTCTACACTGCCCCATCAAACACTCGGCAGGTACATCACACGTTGGATATAGAGGAAAGCTCCTTCTGCACTGTTCCACTAAACAGTCCCAGGGGCAAATATAGCATTGGTTGGAGACAGAGTAAAGCTCCCTCTGCACTGTCCAATTTCCAGGACAGGTACAGCAAGGGTTAGATACAGAGTAAAGCTCCCTCTACACTGTCCCATCAAACATTCCCAAACACATACAGCAGGGGTTACATGCTGAGTGAAGCTCCCTCTACAATGTCCCATTAAACAATCTCAGGACACCTACCACACAGGTTACATACATAGTAAGGCTCCCTCTGCACTAACCCATCAAACACTCCCAGTACAGGTACAACCCATGTTGGTATCTCACCTGGGCTATCTGTTGAGATTGCCCTTTCCTCAGATTGTTCCCTCTGTCTGTCCACCAGGTGTGGTGTGAGTTCCACATTGTAGTCTGCCTCTGGTTCTACAGTGTTGTTGGTGAATCTACTTTTGACTTGGTATACATGCCTCCGGCAGGTTTGGCCATTGTCCATTTGTACCACCAGTAGCCTGTTTCCTTCCTTGCCTGTTACTGTCCCTGCAAGCCATTTGGGACCCCTGCCATAGTTTAGCACAAACACTTTCTCCCCTATCTCATTCCACCTTCCCCTCGAATTTTGGTCATGGTGCTCAGTTAGCTTCCTGCGCTTTGCCTCAATGATTTCATGCATGTCTGGGAGGATTAACGAGAGCCTTGTCTTCAAGGTCCATTTCATCAATAGTTGCGCGGGGGGATCCCCAGTCAGTGAATGCAGACGAGATCTGTATGCCAGCAGCAGTCGCGACAGGCGGCCCTGCAGCATGGGACCTTGGATTTTAAGCATGCCTTGTTTGATGATTTGCACTGCTCGCTCTGCCTGGCCATTGGAGGCCAGCTTGAACGGTGCCGTCTTAACGTGATTTATGCCGTGGTCAACTATAAAATCTTGGAATTCTACGCTGGTGAAGCATGGACCAATATGTCAGGAATGCCATGCGTTGCAAACATGGTTCCAAGGCTCTCCACAGTGGTGAAGGTGGTGCTCGAGTTTAAAATGGTTCATTCGATCCACATTGAAAATGCATCGACGACTATGAGGAACATTTTGCCCATGAATGGACCCGCATAGTCTACGTGCACCCGCGATCATGGTTTGGTGGGCCAGGGGCTCAGGGGGGCCTCCCTGGGGTCATTACTGAGTTGGGCACAAATGGTGCACGGTCGGACGCAGAGCTCCAAGTCCGCGTCAATGCCCGGCCACCAGACGTGGGATCTGGCTATGGCCTTCATGAGAACGATCCCCGGGTGCTCGTGGTGGAGCTCCCAGACAAACGCCTCTCTGCCTCGCAGAGGCATAACTACTCGGCTGCCCCACATCAGGCAGTCTGCATGTGCCTATGGAAAGGTTTGAGCCTCTGCCCAGTCACCAGTTAAGACACATCTTTTGACGAAGGATAATATGGGATCGCTGGTTGTCCAGGCTCCGATTTGGCGAGCCATCATGGGCGAACCTGTGGACTCAAAGGCATTGATTGCCATGACTATCTCACAGTTCTGTTCGTCAGACCCTTCCGTGGTCACCAGAGGTAGCCTGCTAAGCGTGTCGTCACAGTTGTCTGTGCCTGGTCTGTGCCTTATTATGTAATCGTAAGACACCAGCATAAGTGCCCACCGTTGAATGCGTGCCAAGGCGTTAGCATTTATTGCCTTGTTCTCAGATAGCAGGGACGTGAGGGGCTTGTGGTCGGTTTCTAACGCGAACTTGGCCCCCGAAAAGGTATTGGTGCATCTTTTTGACACCGTACACGCACGCGAGCGCCTTAATCTCCACCATACCATACACGCGCTCCACCCGCAAAACTAACCTGGAGGCATAAGCAATAGGTTGTAATTTACCCTCACCATTGGCATGCTGGAAAATGCACCCGACCCATACGCAGACGCATCACATGCTATTCTCAGACTATGCCACCTAGTTCTAGATTCCCCTACAAGAGGAAACAGATCAGTGGAGGAGCTAAAGACATGAAAAAGGAAATATTTGAACAATTATTTTGATGCAAGAAATACTGCAAGGTATGTTAGTAACAAGTAATTATAATCAACAAACCCATCAAAATTAGCAAAGGCAATTACAAAGATCAGAACATTTCAAAGGTGATCACATGCAATATCTGTGGAGTTCTACTAACTACATTCAAAAATCATTAAACAATACACAAAATAGCAGAATTTCAATCTTAAGCCAGATTGTTCTTTCAAGTGTTGGTGGAAAGGAACATCAAACCAGTGTAAAGTGAGACACGCTGGTTCAGTCTATGACACTCAAACGAAAAAAAGCTTGGAATTTGATGTGATAAAAGATGAACTGCGTGAGAAGTGAAATAATGTAGAATAAGTAAAGGCCCAAAAGGAAACATTAATTAATCTCCTCTTATTATGGATAAATCAAATATTCGACACACGGTGTTTGAAACAAGCTGATTTATTCAATATTTATACAGAACATTAATCTCCAGCCCAGGTATAGGGATTATTAAGAGCAGCAGAAGCAAACTCTAACTGCCAGAATGAACATGGTTCAGTGCCCAATGCAATCAGAGTCATCATCATAGGCAATCCCTCCAAGCGAGGATGACTTGCTTCCACGCTAAAAAGGAATGAGTTCACAGGTGTTTCAATTAAGGATCTAATATTCCAGATCCCGAACTACATCTTGGAGGGTGGAAGATGCCTGTGCTTGGATTTTTTTAATGTGTGGTGGTCGTTGCACACCAGCCACCACACGGGCTTGACAGAGCCAGGTCTTGGTCCAGTGGCAAGGATTACCCAAGACGACTAGAGACCAGCTCTGCTGCACGGACGGAGCACGCACACAAATAGCAGTTTGGGTTGGCCTGTGCTGCCCTGGGCCCGGGTCACTTCCTTCTACAAACTCCTGCTCCTTCATCCCTCCTGCTGTACCTACTCGCACTGCAAAGAGCGACCTGACTTCGCAGCCGTCACCCTCCTGCAGTGGTATGCCGCCACACGCTGCTCCCTCTGATGGCCCCGGCCTGCTTGGACCGCGCCTATTTCCGGGCCGGGCCGGGCCGCCGCACGCTACTCCCTCTAATGTAACATTTCAATCACAGTAAATCCTGTTCCATTCACTAACATCGGCTTTCAATGGCGGTGTATTGCCAGCATTCCCCGAGATGGAGAATATGCCGAACCCAGACTACAATGGCCCAGTACGCAGGCGCGGGACCTGCCTGTGTTTGGAGCATGCGCGGCGCGTTTAATGGCGGAGCGGACATGGTGAATATCTGCTGCGCAAAAGAGGTCTTTTTCAGCGGGGTGGAGGGGAGTAATGGACCAGCCGGTAGGCGGGGAGGCTTCATAAATAACTGGTGCTCGCCAGAAGCCCGGAATAATAACCTGAATATCGGCGACTGTAGCCTCGAGGCTTTCTCCCGGTCACAGGCCCAGGGTAACGGCGGCCATATTTGTACAGGAAGGTAAGTTCAGTGCTCCGCCATCTTGATTCAGTCAGCAGCCAAGCGCATGCGCGGCCATCTTGGTGCAGGAGCAACCTAATGTGTGTCATGTCTGTTTCCAACCGGTCCTCCTGGGTAAAGCAACAACTTTAGTTATTTTATTCTCTCCATTTCTCACCATCTCTCCGAAAGGCACTGCTCAGTGCTATGCTTACGGTTTACGTCCCAGACAATTGTAACAGGAAAGCCCCAGAGCTGTTCACTCCCTGGGTTAGAATCCCCATGTACAGTCCCAGCTTTGGAATCCCCAAGTACAGTCCCTGGGTTATAAGAACATAAGAAAGCCGTGCAGGAGTAGGCCATTTGGCCCCTCGAGCCTGCTCCGCCATTCAATAAGATGATGGCTGATCTGATCATGGACTCAGCTCCACTTCACTGCCCGCTCCCCATTAACCATTACTCACTTATCGCTCAAAAATCTATCTCTGCCTGAAATATATTCAATGACCCAGCCTCCACAGCTCTCTGGGGCAGAGAATTGCATAGATTGACAATGCTCTGAGTGAAGGAATTTCTCCTCATCTCAGTTTAACTGGGGTGCCCCTTATTCTGAGACTATGCCCCCTAGTTTTAGTTTCCCCTATGAGTGCAAACACCCTCTCTGCTTCTACCTTGTCGAGCCCCCTCGTTATCTTGTATGTTTCGATAAGATCACCTCTCATTCTTCTGAATGCCAATGTGGAAAGACCCAACCTATCCTCATAAGACAACTCACCTCATCTCTGGAATCAACCTCTGAACAGCCTCCAATGCAAGTATATCCTTCCTTAAATACTGAGACCAAAATTACAAGCAGTACTCGAGGTGCGGCCTCACCAAAACCCTGTACAGTTGTAGCTTACAGTTCTGCTTTTTTACTTCCTAATTACTGGCTGTATCTGCATACTAATTTTTTGTGTTCTCATGCACAAGGATCCCCAGGTCTCTCTGTACTGCGGCACTTTGAAATTTTTCTCCATTTAAATTATAATTTGTTTTATACATTATTTATGCCAAAGTGGATAACCTCACATTTTCTCACATTATACTACACCTGCCAAATTTTTGCCCACTCATTTAACCTGTCTGTATCCCTTTGCAGATTTTTTGTGTGCTCACAATTTGCTTTCCCACCCATCTTTGTATCATTAGCAAATTTGGCTATATTAAACTTGGTCCTTTCATCCAAGTCATTAATATAGATTGTAAATAGTTGAGCACCCAGTAGCGATCCCTGCAGCACCACACTAGTCATCATTTGCCAACCGGAAAATGACCTATTTATCCCAACTCTCTGTTTTCTGTTAGTTAGCCAATCCTCTCGCCATGCTAATATACAGCCCCCAACCCCGTGAGTTTTTATCTTTTGCAGTAACCTCTTATGGTGCCACCTTATCAAATGCCTTCTGGAAATCCAAATACACCACATCCACTGGTTTCCCCCTTATCCACCCTGCTCCTTACATCGTCAAAGAACTCCAGAAAATTTGTCAAACATGATTTCCCTTTCATAAAACCATGCTGACTCTGCTTAATTGAATCATGCTTTGGTCCCGCTACTGATTCTGTAATAATGGACTCCAGCATTTTCCCAACGACAGATGTAAGGCGAACTGGTCTATAGTTACCTGCTTTTTTTCTGCCTCCTTTTTTTAAACCACATTTGTGGTTTTCCAATCTGTTGGGACCGCGCCAGAATCCAGGCAATGCATCTACTATCTCTGCTGTGACTTCTCGTAAATTTGTGGGATGTAAGCCATCAGGTCCAGGTGACTTGTCTGCCTTTAGTCCCATTATTTTACCGAGTACTATTAGTGATTGTATTAAGTTCCTCCCTCCATATAGCAGCTTGATTATCCACATCGCTATTAGTCTCTGTGACCGAATGTTTTACTCTAATTAAACTGATCTCGGACTGTTTCTGTCAGATATTAACTCCTGTACGGTCCCAGCAAACACTCCCACTCCCTCATCCCTCCGATGTTTCTGCAGGATTGTTTTGTGAAGACAGGCTCATGGAGAAAAGTACCCTGCATGGAATGATCCCAAATTGAGCATCTCCAAGGGACAAGGCTCCCAGCTTTAATCATTCTCTGTCCTTCCCCCCCCCCCCCCCCCCCCAGGCCCAGTTCGTTTACTCAGATTCTGATAAAAGTAAATAGGGAAAAGTGTACTTTGATTTTTACAGGCTGACTTAGTGCAGAGAGCTGCGCATGCACGATTCAGCCCCGCCTCCTGTGTCGATTTCCATTGAGCAGAAGAGCTCTCCCCTCCCCCAGCCCTGCCTGTGATCGCCATTCACTCAGTGAGCGGAAGAAGATGGTTTAAAACAGTCGGGAATGGAGACACCGCGGCCCCGGGATAAGGCAGTGAGAAGCAGCCTCCTTACAGCAGCGCAGTGCTTTGGGAGCGTGTTCGCAGATGGGCTCAGAGTTCAGCATTGAGTCCGGGGGAACGTCGGAGGGAATCGGGGGCTGTGTGTAAGAGGCAGAGTGGAGCAAGAACCAGTCTCAGTGAGTGGGGGAAGGGAGAGGCCATTCCCGGGCCGTGTGTGTCATGGGTAAGGGAAACAGAATGGGAAAAATCTGCTATGACAATCTGCTGCTTTCTCCAAACCAGTAGTGAACGTTCCTGGTTTAGTTCCATCGGGGGCTGTGTGTAAGAGGCAGAGTTGATCAGGAACTAGTTCCTGAACATGGTGTGAGTGGGGGAAGGGAAAGGCCATTCTCGGACAGTGTGAGGTAACAGAGAAAGTAAACCACCTCGCTCTTTCAAATCATTGCTGCTTTCTTTCCCCAAATCAGTAGTGAATGTTCCTGATTCAGTTCCAACCTCACCGTGTCTGTTGTTCTTGCACAGTGAGCAGTGGAAACACAGCCTGACAGTGAGGATGTGGGGAGTTTCACAAAGTGCATCTATTGCAGGCACCAGGAGAGGAGTGTGGGAGAAGATATTTTAAAGACAGGTTATATTGTTTCGGTGAGCTGAGTTCTCCAGAACCGTGTTGCTTGTGATCGAGAGGTACATTGTCGCTCCCTCAGATATATCATATTTCCCCCCGCATCGATATCTTAGAACTAATAATGTTCTCGTATTATTATTCTCAGAGCAAATTCTTCAACCAGCCAGAACAAATGTGATCTTTCCTCCACCTGGAACACAAGGAACAGTGCAGGCAGCTCCTTCTCGCACAGTAAGTAGATTATCACTCACAGAGCGCAGAGACACAGAACTAGCCTCAATCCCATTGTCATGGGCAGCAGAAGCTGTCAGTCCCACAGTGATCCAAAGTGGCAGAGTTACATTGTGAATCTTACAGCCACATGGAGCTACTGCTAGAATCAGATGCTGTTTCACCATTGAAACAGATCACACTGACAGGTACATTAAACACCCACATTCACTTGCCAGAAACTGACAGGTACATTAAACACCCACACTCACTTGCCAGAAACTGACAGGTACAGATTATACCCCACATTCACTTGCCAGAAACTGACAGGTACAGTGTAAAACATAAAACCACGTAAACTAATAGATACAAATTAAAGGCAGACTAACATACCAGAAACTTAGACACACAGCTTAAACCCCCATACACATTCCAAAACCTGTCCGATACAGAATAATACACACACTCGCATATCAGAGACTGAGAGATACAGTATAAAACCCACACTCACACATGACACTTTAAAATCCATATTCCCATAACATAAATTGACAAACAGTGAAATTCAAGTACTCACGAACCAGTAATTGACAGGTACAGGGTAAAGGCCTCTCATCCATACCAGAAACTGACAGGCACAACGGAAAGCCCACTCTCAATTAAGCAGAAACTGGCAGGTATAGAGTAAGGCCCACAATCACACATCAGAACTTGACAGGTACAGAATAAAACCCAGACTCCCATAACAGAAATGGAGATACAGAGAAAGGTCCACACTCACATACCAGAGATAGATAGATACAGGGTAAAACTCAGACTCATTTACCACAGATTCAGGATAAACACTCATCTCCATAACACAAATTGACAGTTAGAAAGTAAAACGAATACTCTATCAGGAATTGGTGGTGCACATTAAAACAATACTAACATACTGGAGAATGACGGGTATGGAGTAGAGCTCACATTCACATAACAGAGATGGACAGGTACAGCACAAAACACACACTCACAAACCAGGAATGGAAAGATACAGAATGAAATCCACATGCAATTACCAGAAATTGACAGGTACAGGATAAAACCCACACTCTCGTATCAGAAACTGACATACAGAGTAAAACCCTCATCCACGTACCAGAGATGGACAGATACAGAGTCAATTCCACACTCCCATACCAGACACCCGCAATATTAATTCTATATTTACCTGTCAATGGTTCAGAGAGTGAAAGAGTCAGTATCTATCTCTGACACTATGTGACAGGTGAGTGTTGGATAGATACTGCCTCTGTCATTCTCTGACACGATGTGACAGATTCTGATTGACAGGTGAGTGTGGGATGGACACTGCACCGAAGATTGAAAGTGGCAGTGTCCATCCCACACTCACCTGTCAATCAGAATCTGTCACATCGTGTCAGAGAATGACAGAGGCAGTATCTATCCAACACTCACCTGTCACATAGTGTCAGAGATTGAGAGAGGCAGTATCTATCCAACACTCACCTGTCACATAATGTCAGAGAATGAGAGAGGCAGTATCTATCCAACACTTACCTGTCACATAGTGTCAGAGAATGAGAGAGGCAGTATCTATCCAACACTCACCTGTCATCAGAATCTGTCACATGGAATGAGAGAATAACGGGCAGTATCTATTTTTTTTTTTTAAAACTCACCTGGCAATCCAGCTCTGCCTCACTGTACCAGAGATTGAGAGAAGCTATACCTATCCTATGTTAACAAATATATCCCATACTGATAGCAATATCAGAGAATGAGAGGTACAGTGTCTATCCCATATTCAGCAGACAATCCTACAATGCCACACAGTACCAGAGAGTGAATGACAGTGTCTGTCCTATACACACCTGTCAATCCTACACTGACGCACAGTACCAGAGAGTGAGTGGCAGTGTCTGTCCTATACACACCTGTCAATCCTACACTGACCACAGTATCAGACAGTGACACATAAGGTGTTTAGTCGAAATAACTAAACAATTTAAAACTGTCCCATTTTAACAATGAGTGATAGAAACAATATCAATCCCCTTTCACCGGAGCAGTTAGTGTAGAACTTAACCCAGCCAGTGTCAGCACCTTCAGAGGAGGAGAGGGAGGGGAACCAGTGAGTATAGAACTGAACCCAGCCAAAGTCAGTACCTTCAGGGGAGGGGAACCAGTGAGTGTCGAACTGAACCCAGCCAGAGTCAGTACCTTCAGGGGAGGGGAACCAGTGAGTGTCGAACTGAACCCAGCCAGAGTCAGTACCTTCAGGGGAGGGGAACCAGTGAGTGTAGAACTGAACCCAGCCAGAGTCAGCACCTTCAGGGGAGGGGAACCATTGAGTGCAGAGCAAAATCATGGGCTGCAGGATGATATCAATCTGCTGGTCAGGTGGGCAGAGCAGTGGCAAATGGAATTTAATTCAGTGGGAGGGCTAATAAGAAAATAGTATACACATTAAGCGGCAGGCCACTTAATAATGTAGATGAAGAAAGGGACTTTGGAATGCTTGTCCACAGATCCCGGAAAGTAACAGGCCAGGTAGATAAGGTGGTTAAGAAGGCAAACGGAACGCTTGCCTTTATTGGCCGAGGCATAGAATAGAAGATCAGGGAGGTTATGCTTAAATTGTATAATACTTTGGTTAGACGACAGCTGCAGTACTGCCTGCAGTTCTGGTCCCGTTTTATAGGAAGGACGTGATTGCACTGGAGAGGGTGCAGAGGAGATTTGCTAGGATGCTGCCTGGAATGGAGAATCTTAGTTATGAGGACAGATTGGATAGGCTGGGTTTGTTCTCATTGGAACATAGAGAGGAGACCTCATTGAAGTTTACAAAATATTGAGGGGCCTGGACATAGTGGATAGTAAGGGTCTATTTGCATTGGTGGAGGGGTCTATTACGAGGGCGCATAGTTTCCAGGTGGTTGGTGGAAGATTTAGAGGGGATTTGGGGGGGGGGGGCTTCTTTACGCAGAGGGTTGTGAGGATCTGGAACTCGCTGCCTGGAGTGTAGAATGTTTCAGTATAAGGGGTGTCACAATTGTGGTGAGACGGACTGGTTAGACTGGGTGCTCTTTGCCTTTCCGTCATTGTTCATAGGTTTATAAGTAACATTTAGGGCTGCTGACCGAGGGCCATGTGGCTCTTTGTCGACCGGCGCGGACACGATGGGCCGAAATGGCCTCCTTCTGCGCTGTAAATTTCTATGTTTCTATGTTTCTACAACTGAACCTAGCCAGAGTCAGCACCTTCAGGGGACGAGTGGGAGGGGAACCAGTGAGTGTAGAACTGAACCCAGCCAGAGTTGGAGCGGAGCACAAGCTGCCTTCAGATGTGCGATGTGTTTGAATTTCAGGACAGGCAGGGGTAAGTGTATGGGGCAGGGATTTACTGCTTTGGAGGAACAAAAGAGGAAAGAATGTTCCATAGAATCTGGAGTTGCCTGTTCTGAATTTCTGTCCTGTATTTGCAGTAATGATTTTTGTAAACTCCTTTTCCAGAAGGGCAGGATTTGTAGACAGGAATCTCAAACCAAACATCATGTCAAGATGTGATGGAATCACTCGATTCTTCAGAACCTGAATATCATCGGCCTTTGAATGTGGAAGGAGAAAAGTTTGTCTGTTCTGTCTGGGAACAGATTTCA
Organism: Pristiophorus japonicus; assembly: GCF_044704955.1. NCBI lineage: Eukaryota > Metazoa > Chordata > Chondrichthyes > Pristiophoridae > Pristiophorus > Pristiophorus japonicus. The sequence goes on from NC_091985.1 coordinate 177,093,443, forward strand.
AACTTCAGTGTGACTGGAAAAGCACCGAGACACACACACCCGACTGTGGAAAGAGCTTTAACCAGTTACACAGCCTGAAAAAACATTGCAGCATTCACAGCGGGGAGAAACCGTACACCTGTTCTGTGTGTGGACAAGGCTTCAACTGATCGTCCAACATGGAGAGACACAAGGACACCCGCACCATGGAAAAACCGTGGGAATGTGGGGACTGTGGGAAGAGATTCAATTACCCATCTGATCTGGAAGTTCATCATCGCAGTCACACTGGGGAGAGACCGTTCATCTGCTCTGAGTGTGGGAAGGGATTCACTACCTCATCCGCCCTGCTGAGACACCAGCGAGTTCACACTGGGGAGAGGCCGTTCACCTGCTCTGAGTGTGGGAAGGGATTCACTACCTCATCCCACCTGCTGACACACCAGCGAGTTCACACTGGGGAGAGGCCATTCACCTGCTCTGAGTGTGGGAAGGGATTCACTCGGTCATCTAGTTTGCTGCAGCACCAGCGAATTCACACTGGGGAGAGGCCGTTCACCTGCTCTGAGTGTGGGAAGGGATTCAATGAGTTATACCACCTGCTGACACACCAGCGAGTTCACACTGGGGAGAGACCATTTATCTGCTCCGTATGTGGGAAGGGATTCACTCAATCATCTATCCTGCTGATCCACCAGCGAGTTCACACTGGGGAGAGGCCATTCATCTGCTCCGTATGTGAGAAGGGATTCATTCAGTCATCTATCCTGCTGAGACACCAGCGAGTTCACACTGCGGAGAGGCCGTTCACCTGCTCTGAATGTGGGAAGGGATTCACTACATCATTCACCCTGCTGAGACACCAGCAAGTTCACACTGGGGCGAGACCGTTCACCTGCTCCGACTGTGGGAAGGGATTCACTCAGTTATCCAACCTGCTGCAACACCAGCGAGCTCACAAGTGACTGCAGGGTTTGGATTCTGTTGCTGTCTCAGATTGAATCGTGTCCATTCTGACAGTTGGGCTTTCTTTCTGCTGATATTGATTCCACCTATAACTGGGTTGGAGTTTAATATTCAGGATATTTGACCAATTAAGCAACGGAAAAAGGATCAGGTAAAAAGATAATGCTGATTGTGTTTGCATCCATACATCACCCTTTAAAAAACATAAGAAGTAGGCCACTGGCCACTCGAACCTGCTCTGCCATTTAATTAGATCATGGCTGATCTGACCTTGGGCACAGCTCCATTTCCCTGCCTGCTCACCATAATCCTTCACTCCATTATTGCTCAAAAATCTGGCGATCTCCACCTTAAATATATGCAATGACCCAGCCTCCACAACTCTGGGGCAGAGAAGTCCAAAGATTTACGGCCCTCTGAGAGAAGAAATTTCTCATCATCTCTGTTCTAAATCGGCTACCTCTGATTTTTAAACTATGCCCCCCCCCCCTAGTTCTAGATTGCCCCATGAGTGGAAACATGCTCTCTGCATCTACCTTGTTGAGTCCCGTCAGTATCATATGTTTCAATAAGGTCACCTCACATTCTTCTAAACTCCAACCTGCTCAACCTATCCCCATAAGTTAACCCCTTCAACTCAGGAATCAAACTAGTGAAACTTCTCTGAACTGTCTCCAATGCAATCCCTCCTCAAATAAGGTGATCAAAACTGTACGCAGTCTCACCAATACCCTGTACAGTTGCAGCAGGACTTCCCTGCTTTTATACTCCATCCTCCTTGCAATAAACTAACGTTGTGTTTCACACACAAGGACACCCAGGTCCGTCTGTACTGCAGCATTTTGTAATATCTCTATTTAAATAATAAATTGTATTTTTATTTTTCCTGCCAAAGTGGATAACCTCACACTTTCTCACATTATACTCCATCTGCCAAATATTAGCCCACTCACTTAGCCTGACTATATCCATTTGCAGATTCTTTGAGTCCTCCTCCAATTTGCTTTCCCATCCATCTTTGTATCATCAGCAAACTTGGCTACATTACACTCTGTCCATTCATCCAAGTCATTACTCTAGATTGTAAATAGTTGAGGCCGATCACTGCGGCACCCCACTAGTCATCATTTGCCAACCGGAAAATGATCCATTTATCCTGACTCTCTGTCTTCTATTAGTTAGCCCACCCTCTATCCGTGCTAATATATTACCCCCAAATCCGTGAACATTTATCTTTGCAATAACCAATGTGGCACCTATCGAAAGCCTTCTGGAAAACCAAATTGACCACATTCACTGGTTCCCTCTTATCCACCCTGCTCATTGCATTCTCAAAGAACTCGAGCAAATTTGTCAAACCTGATTTCCCTTTCATAAAACGATGCTGACTCTCTGCTTGTCTGTATTATGCTTTCCCAATTGTCCTGCTACTGTTTTCTCAACAATGGACTCCAGCTTTTCGCCAACAACAGATGTAGGCTATAGTTTCCTGTTTTCTGTCTCCCTCCTTTTTTAAATAGCGGTGTTACATTTGTGGTTTTCCAAACCGCTGGGACTGCTCCACAATCTAAGGAGTTTAGGCAGATTTCAATCAATGCATCCACTATCTCCGCAGCCACTTCTTTTAAGACCCGAGGATACAGGCCATCAGGTCCAGGGGATTTGTCTACCTTTAGTCCCATTATTTTACCGAATGCTTTTTCTTTAGTGTCAGTGATAGTTTTAAGTTACCCCTTCCCTATAGCCCTTGATTATCTATTATTGGGATGTATTTAGTATCTTTTACCTTGAAGACCGATACAAAATATCAGAAGGGTTTTATTCAAATACTGAAAGCTGCAACAACTGCAGTTAAAGTTTGTTAAACAATTGATAATAAAATGAATTGAATCTGCAGGTCAGTTTTGGATTTCTCTGGGATGGATGTGCCTTGAAATATCGCCAGTGTCCAGTAGATGATGCTGTACCTCCATGGAACTCAGACTGAGAGGAGCGTGACTGCAGGAGGAATGAGGGCAGCTCACGGTCAGACACTGAACATACTGCACCCCACAGGGTCATCACACACTGCCCCCTCGCCGGGGCAGCTCAGGGTCAGACACTGCACCCCACAGGGACATCACACACTGCCCCCTCCCTGGGGCAGCTCAGGGTCAGACACTGAACATACTGCACACTATCGGGGATGCACGAACTGCCCTACCTTGGGGGAGTCGCCGCTGGAGGGTCCACAGACAGAAGGGGAACTTCTCCAAACCTTCTGGTCATAAATCCTGAGTACGATCGATGCCAAATCCCCACATTCTGTGCTGCAGCCTGAGAAGCCACAGAGACCACGTGGGACCTCACAGACCCTGTAGAAGGCCCCAGACCCAGAGCTTTGGCCCATAGACATTGGACACTGGAGGCTGTGCACACAATTCCTCTTCCCGCCGGCCCCCACTCCCATGTTAGCTCCACTGTCACTAGGCTGCGGGAATTATATTTACCCACAGCAGCTCTCCTCCCCTGAAGATGCTGACTCTGACTGGGTACAGAAATACAAAGCAGTCTTCTTCAATTTCCAGCACACATTCAGGAAATGTGGCCCACTTACCGGGTATTGTACAGGACTGGAGCAGATAACAACTCCCTCAATTGTCCTTGTCCCTGCCTGACCCAGAACCAGGCCCCCCTCACCCTCCCCTGTCCCAGACTGACCCAGACCCCCCTCACCCTCCCCTGACCCAGAAGCCCCCCTCACCTGTCCCAGACTGACCCAGACCCCCCTTACCCACCCCTGTCCCAGACTGACCCCCCCCTCACCCTCCCCTGACCCAGACCCACCCTCCCCTGTCCCAGACGGACTCAGACACACCCCGCCCTCACCCTCCCCTGTACAGACTGAACCAGAATGACCCGCTCACCCTCCTCATCCCAGACTGAACCAGAAAAACCCCCTCACCCTCCACTGTTCAGACTTCCTAAAAGTTTTCGGTAAGAGTGCAGCACCTTGTGCAGCACATTGGATCGAAGCCTGGGAACATAAGACATAGGAGCAGGAGTAGGACATTTGGCCCCTCGGACTGCTCTGCCATTTAATAAGATCATGTCATGGATTCAGCTCCACTTTCCTGCCTGCTCCCCATAACCTTTTATTCTCTTATCACTCAAAAATCTGTCTTCTCTGCCTTATATATATTCAATGAGCCAGCCTCCACAGCTCTCTGGGGCAGAGTTTTCCACAGATTTACAAACCAGTTAAGCAGCAACATGAGAAATTTCGAAAAGCTCAACAAAGTAAAAAAATAACTCAATCTTCAGAAGCAGCGTAGAGTAGTGTGGCTAAGCAGCAGAACACATATGCAACATGAAACTTAGAAAAACTGAAAAAAGTAATGAATTAACTCGAAAATCTCTGAAACAGCGTAGAGTAATGTAGAACCCAGCACAACACATACGCAAGATGAGAAACTTCGCAAAACTCAAAAAAGTAATGAAATAACTAGAAAACCTCTGAAACAGTGTAGAGTTAGTTTAGAACCCAGCACAACTCATGTGCAACATGAGAAACTTCGAAAAACTCAAAAAAGTATACAAATAACTCGAAATCTTCTGAAGCAGCGTAGAGTAGTGCAGTTAAGCAGCACAACACATACACAACATGAGAAACTTCGAAAACCTCAAAAAACTAATAAAATACCTCGGAATCTTCTGTGACAGCGTAGAGTAGTGTAGAACGCAGCACAACCCATATGCACCAGGAGAAACTTCGAAAAACTCAAAAAAGTATACAAATAACTCAAAATCTTCTGAAGCAGCGTAGAGTAGTGCAGTTAAGCAGCACAACACATACACAACATGAGAAACTTCGAAAACCTCAAAAAACTAATAAAATACCTCGAAATCTTCTGAGACCGCGTACAGTAGTGTAGAACACAGCACAACACATATGCAACAGGAGAAAGTTCGAAAAACCCAAAAAAGTAATGAAATAACTCGAAAACCTCAGAAACAGTGTAGAGTTAGTTTCGAACCGAGCACAACCTATATGCACCAGGAGAAACTTTGAAAAACTCAAAAAAGTATAAAAATAACTCGAAATCTTCTGAAGCAGCGTAGAGTAGTGCAGTTAAGCAGCACAACACATACACAACATGAGAAACTTCGAAAACCTCAAAAAACTAATAAAATACCTCGAAATCTTCTGTGACAGCGTAGAGTAGTGTAGAACGCAGCACAACCCATATGCACCAGGAGAAACTTCGAAAAACTCAAAAAAGTATACAAATAACTCAAAATCTTCTGAAGCAGCGTAGAGTAGTGCAGTTAAGCAGCACAACACATATACAACATGAGAAACTTCGAAAACCTCAAAAAACTAATAAAATACCTCGAAATCTTCTGAGACCGCGTACAGTAGTGTAGAACACAGCACAACACATATGCAACAGGAGAAAGTTCGAAAAACCCAAAAAAGTAATGAAATAACTCGAAAACCTCAGAAACAGTGTAGAGTTAGTTTCGAACCGAGCACAACCTATATGCACCAGGAGAAACTTTGAAAAACTCAAAAAAGTATAAAAATAACTCGAAATCTTCTGAAGCAGCGTAGAGTAGTTAGTTAAGCAGCACAACACATAGGCAACATGAGAAACTTTGAAAAACTGAAAAGAGTAATGAAAAAACTCGAAAATCTCTGAAACAGCGTAGAGTAATGTAGAATCCAGCACAACACATACGCAACATGAGAAACTTCGCAAAACTCAAAAAAGTTATGAAATAACAAGAAAACCTCTGAAACAGTGTAGAGTTAGTTTAGATCCCAGCAAAACCTATATGCACCAGGAGAAACTTTGAAAACCTCAAAAAAGTATACAAATAACTCGAAATCTTCTGAAGCAGCGTAGAGCAGTGCAGTTAAGCAGCACAACACATACACAACATGAGAAACGTCGAAAAACTCAAAAAACTAACAAAATACCTCGAAATCTTCCGAGACAGCGTAGAGTAGTGTGGCTAAGCAGCAGAACACATATGCAACATGAGAAACTTAGACAAACTGAAAAAAGTAATGAAATAACTCGAAAATCTCTGAAACAGCGTAGAGTAATGTAGAACCCAGCACAACACATACGCAACAGGAGAAAGTTCGCAAATCTCAAAAAAGTAATGAAATAACTCGAAAACCTCAGAAACAGTGTAGAGTTAGTTTAAAACCCAGCACAACCTATATGCACCAGGGGACATTTCGAAAAACTCAAAAAAGTATAAAAATCACTCGAAATCTTCTGCAACAGCGTAGACTGGTGTAGAACACAGCTCAAAACATGTGCAACATGAGAAACTTCGAAAAACTCAAAAAAGTTTTAAAAAATCGAAATCTTTTGAAGCAGCATAGAGTAGTGTAGTTAAGCAGCACAACACGTACACAACATGAGAAACTTCGAAAAACTGAAAAGAGTAATGAAATAACTCGAAAATCTCTGAAACAGCGTAGAGTAATGTAGAACCCAGCACAACACATACGCAACATGAGAAACTTCGCAAAACTCAAAAAAGTAATGAAATAACTAGAAAACCTCTGAAACAGTGTAGAGTTAGTTTAGAACCCAGCACAACTCATGTGCAACATGAGAAACTTCGAAAAACTCAAAAAAGTATACAAATAACTCGAAATCTTCTGAAGCAGCGTAGAGTAGTGCAGTTAAGCAGCACAACACATACACAACATGAGAAACTTCGAAAACCTCAAAAAACTAATAAAATACCTCGAAATCTTCTGTGACAGTGTAGAGTAGTGTAGAACGCAGCACAACCCATATGCACCAGGAGAAACTTCGAAAAACTCAAAAAAGTATACAAATAACTCAAAATCTTCTGAAGCAGCGTAGAGTAGTGCAGTTAAGCAGCACAACACATACACAACATGAGAAACTTCGAAAACCTCAAAAAACTAATAAAATACCTCGAAATCTTCTGAGACCGCGTACAGTAGTGTAGAACACAGCACAACACATATGCAACAGGAGAAAGTTCGAAAAACCCAAAAAAGTAATGAAATAACTCGAAAACCTCAGAAACAGTGTAGAGTTAGTTTCGAACCGAGCACAACCTATATGCACCAGGAGAAACTTTGAAAAACTCAAAAAAGTATAAAAATAACTCGAAATCTTCTGAAGCAGCGTAGAGTAGTTAGTTAAGCAGCACAACACATAGGCAACATGAGAAACTTTGAAAAACTGAAAAGAGTAATGAAAAAACTCGAAAATCTCTGAAACAGCGTAGAGTAATGTAGAATCCAGCACAACACATACGCAACATGAGAAACTTCGCAAAACTCAAAAAAGTTATGAAATAACAAGAAAACCTCTGAAACAGTGTAGAGTTAGTTTAGATCCCAGCAAAACCTATATGCACCAGGAGAAACTTTGAAAACCTCAAAAAAGTATACAAATAACTCGAAATCTTCTGAAGCAGCGTAGAGCAGTGCAGTTAAGCAGCACAACACATACACAACATGAGAAACGTCGAAAAACTCAAAAAACTAACGAAATACCTCGAAATCTTCCGAGACAGCGTAGAGTAGTGTGGCTAAGCAGCAGAACACATATGCAACATGAGAAACTTAGACAAACTGAAAAAAGTAATGAAATAACTCGAAAATCTCTGAAACAGCGTAGAGTAATGTAGAACCCAGCACAACACATACGCAACAGGAGAAAGTTCGCAAAACTCAAAAAAGTAATGAAATAACTCGAAAACCTCAGAAACAGTGTAGAGTTAGTTTAAAACCCAGCACAACCTATATGCACCAGGGGACATTTCGAAAAACTCAAAAAAGTATAAAAATCACTCGAAATCTTCTGCAACAGCGTAGACTGGTGTAGAACACAGCTCAAAACATGTGCAACATGAGAAACTTCGAAAAACTCAAAAAAGTTTTAAAAAATCGAAATCTTTTGAAGCAGCATAGAGTAGTGTAGTTAAGCAGCACAACACGTACACAACATGAGAAACTTCGAAAAACTGAAAAGAGTAATGAAATAACTCGAAAATCTCTGAAACAGCGTAGAGTAATGTAGAACCCAGCACAACACATACGCAACATGAGAAACTTCGCAAAACTCAAAAAAGTAATGAAATAACTAGAAAACCTCTGAAACAGTGTAGAGTTAGTTTAGAACCCAGCACAACCTATATGCACCAGGAGACACTTCGAGAAACTCAAAAAAGTATACAAATAACTGGAAATCTTGTGAAGCAGCGTAGAGTAGTGTAGAACACAGCACAACACATACACAACATTAGAAACTTCGAAAAAATCAAAAAAGTATACAAATAACTCGAAATCTTCTGAAGCAGCGTAGTGTAGTGCTGTTAAGCAGCACAACACATACACAACATGAGAAACTTCGAAAACCTCAAAAAACTAATGAAATACCTCGAAATCTTCTGAGACAGCGTAGAGTAGTGCAGAACGCAGCACAACCCATATGCACCAGGAGAAAATTCGAAAAACTCAAAAAAGTATACAAATAACTCGAAATCTTCTGCAATAGCGTAGAGTAGTGTAGAACACAGCACAACACGTACGCAACAGGAGAAAGTTCGAGAAACCCAAAAAAGTAATGAAATAACTCGAAAACCTCTGAAACAGTGTAGAGTTAGTTTAGATCCCAGCAAAACCTATATGCACCAGGAGAAACTTCGAAAAACTCAAAAAAGTATACAAATAACTCGAAATCTTCTGAAGCAGCGGAGAGTAGTGTAGAACACAGCACAACACATACGCAACAGGAGAAAGTTCGAAAAACCCAAAAAAGTAATGAAATAACTCGAAAACCTCAGAAACAGTGTAGAGTTAGTTTCGAACCGAGCACAACCTATATGCACCAGGAGAAACTTCGAAAAACTCAAAAAAGTATACAAATAACTCGAAATCTTCTGAAGCAGCGTAGAGCAGTGCAGTTAAGCAGCACAACACACACACAACATGAGAAACGTCGAAAAACTCAAAAAACTAACGAAATACCTCGAAATCTTCCGAGACAGCGTAGAGTAATGTAGAACCCAGCACAACACATACGCAACAGGAGAAAGTTCGCAAAACTCAAAAAAGTAATGAAATAACTCGAAAACCTCTGAAACAGTGTAGAATTAGTTTAGATCCCAGCAAAACCTATATGCACCAGGAGAAACTTCGAAAAACTCAAAAAAGTATAAAAATAACTCGAAATCTTCTGAAGCAGCATAGAGTAGTTAGTTAAGCAGCACAACACATAGGCAACATGAGAAACTTTGAAAAACTGAAAAGAGTAATGAAAAAACTCGAAAATCTCTGAAACAGCGTAGAGTAATGTAGAATGCAGCACAACACATACGCAACATGAGAAACGTCGAAAAACTCAAAAAACTAACGAAATACCTCGAAATCTTCCGAGACAGCGTAGAGTAGTGTAGATAAGCAGCACAACACATATGCAACATGAGAAACTTAGACAAACTGAAAAAAGTAATGAAATAACTCAAAAATCTCTGAAACAGCGTAGAGTAATGTAGAACCCAGCACAACACATACGCAACAGGAGAAAGTTCGCAAAACTCAAAAAAGTGATGAAATAACTCAAAAACCTCAGAAACAGTGTAGAGTTAGTTTAAAACCCAGCACAACCTGTATGCACCAGGGGAAATTTCGAAAAACTCAAAAAAGTATAAAAATCACTCGAAATCTTCTGCAACAGCGTAGACTGGTGTAGAACACAGCTCAAAACATGTGCAACATGAGAAACTTCGAAAAACTCAAAAAAGTTTTTAAAAACTCGAAATCTTTTGAAGCAGCATAGAGTAGTGTAGTTAAACAGCACAACACGTACACAACATGAGAAACTTCGAAAAACTGAAAAGAGTAATGAAATAACTCGAAAATCTCTGAAACAGCGTAGAGTAATGTAGAACCCAGCACAACACATACGCAACATGAGAAACTTCGAAAAACTCAAAAAAGTTTTTAAAAACTCGAAATCTTTTGAAGCAGCATAGAGTAGTGTAGTTAAACAGCACAACACGTACACAACATGAGAAACTTCGCAAAACTCAAAAAAGTAATGAAATAACTAGAAAACCTCTGAAACAGTGTAGAGTTAGTTTAGAACCCAGCACAACCTATATGCACCAGGAGACACTTCGAGAAACTCAAAAAAGTATACAAATAACTGGAAATCTTGTGAAGCAGCGTAGAGTAGTGTAGAACACAGCACAACACATACGCAACATGAGAAACTTCGAAAAAATCAAAAAAGTGATGAAATAACTCGAAATCTTCTGAAGCAGCGTAGAGCAGTGCAGTTAAGCAGCACAACACATACACAACATGAGAAACGTCGAAAAACTCAAAAAACTAATGAAATACCTCGAAATCTTCTGAGACAGCGTAGAGTAGTGTAGAACGCAGCACAACCCATATGCACCAGGAGAAAATTCGGAAAACTCAAAAAATTATACAAATAACTCGAAATCTTCTGCAATAGCGTAGAGTAGTGTAGAACACAGCACAACACATACGCAACAGAAGAAATTTCGAAAAACTCAAAAAAGTATAAAAATCACACGAAATCTTCTGCAACAGCGTAGACTGGTGTAGGACACAGCTCAAAACATGTGCAACATGAGAAACTCCGAAAAACTCAAAAAAGTTTTAAAAAACTCGAAATCTTTTGAAGCAGCATAGAGTAGTGTAGTTAAGCAGCACAACACATACACAACATGAGAAACTTCGAAAACCTCAAAAAACTAATGAAATACCTCGAAATCTTCTGAGACAGCGTAGAGTAGTGTAGAACGCAGCACAACCCATATGCACCAGGAGAAACTTCGAAAAACTCAAAAAAGTATACAAATAACTCAAAATCTTCTGAAGCAGCGTAGAGTAGTGCAGTTAAGCAGCACAACACATACACAACATGAGAAACTTCGAAAACCTCAAAAAACTAATAAAATACCTCGAAATCTTCTGAGACCGCGTACAGTAGTGTAGAACACAGCACAACACATATGCAACAGGAGAAAGTTCGAAAAACCCAAAAAAGTAATGAAATAACTCGAAAACCTCAGAAACAGTGTAGAGTTAGTTTCGAACCGAGCACAACCTATATGCACCAGGAGAAACTTTGAAAAACTCAAAAAAGTATAAAAATAACTCGAAATCTTCTGAAGCAGCGTAGAGTAGTTAGTTAAGCAGCACAACACATAGGCAACATGAGAAACTTTGAAAAACTGAAAAGAGTAATGAAAAAACTCGAAAATCTCTGAAACAGCGTAGAGTAATGTAGAATCCAGCACAACACATACGCAACATGAGAAACTTCGCAAAACTCAAAAAAGTTATGAAATAACAAGAAAACCTCTGAAACAGTGTAGAGTTAGTTTAGATCCCAGCAAAACCTATATGCACCAGGAGAAACTTTGAAAACCTCAAAAAAGTATACAAATAACTCGAAATCTTCTGAAGCAGCGTAGAGCAGTGCAGTTAAGCAGCACAACACATACACAACATGAGAAACGTCGAAAAACTCAAAAAACTAACGAAATACCTCGAAATCTTCCGAGACAGCGTAGAGTAGTGTGGCTAAGCAGCAGAACACATATGCAACATGAGAAACTTAGACAAACTGAAAAAAGTAATGAAATAACTCGAAAATCTCTGAAACAGCGTAGAGTAATGTAGAACCCAGCACAACACATACGCAACAGGAGAAAGTTCGCAAAACTCAAAAAAGTAATGAAATAACTCGAAAACCTCAGAAACAGTGTAGAGTTAGTTTAAAACCCAGCACAACCTATATGCACCAGGGGACATTTCGAAAAACTCAAAAAAGTATAAAAATCACTCGAAATCTTCTGCAACAGCGTAGACTGGTGTAGAACACAGCTCAAAACATGTGCAACATGAGAAACTTCGAAAAACTCAAAAAAGTTTTAAAAAATCGAAATCTTTTGAAGCAGCATAGAGTAGTGTAGTTAAGCAGCACAACACGTACACAACATGAGAAACTTCGAAAAACTGAAAAGAGTAATGAAATAACTCGAAAATCTCTGAAACAGCGTAGAGTAATGTAGAACCCAGCACAACACATACGCAACATGAGAAACTTCGCAAAACTCAAAAAAGTAATGAAATAACTAGAAAGCCTCTGAAACAGTGTAGAGTTACTTTAGAACCCAGCACAACTCATGTGCAACATGAGAAACTTCGAAAAACTCAAAAAAGTATACAAATAACTCGAAATCTTCTGAAGCAGCGTAGAGTAGTGCAGTTAAGCAGCACAACACATACACAACATGAGAAACTTCGAAAACCTCAAAAAACTAATAAAATACCTCGAAATCTTCTGTGACAGTGTAGAGTAGTGTAGAACGCAGCACAACCCATATGCACCAGGAGAAACTTCGAAAAACTCAAAAAAGTATACAAATAACTCAAAATCTTCTGAAGCAGCGTAGAGTAGTGCAGTTAAGCAGCACAACACATACACAACATGAGAAACTTCGAAAACCTCAAAAAACTAATAAAATACCTCGAAATCTTCTGAGACCGCGTACAGTCGTGTAGAACACAGCACAACACATATGCAACAGGAGAAAGTTCGAAAAACCCAAAAAAGTAATGAAATAACTCGAAAACCTCAGAAACAGTGTAGAGTTAGTTTCGAACCGAGCACAACCTATATGCACCAGGAGAAACTTTGAAAAACTCAAAAAAGTATAAAAATAACTCGAAATCTTCTGAAGCAGCGTAGAGTAGTTAGTTAAGCAGCACAACACATAGGCAACATGAGAAACTTTGAAAAACTGAAAAGAGTAATGAAAAAACTCGAAAATCTCTGAAACAGCGTAGAGTAATGTAGAATCCAGCACAACACATACGCAACATGAGAAACTTCGCAAAACTCAAAAAAGTTATGAAATAACAAGAAAACCTCTGAAACAGTGTAGAGTTAGTTTAGATCCCAGCAAAACCTATATGCACCAGGAGAAACTTTGAAAACCTCAAAAAAGTATACAAATAACTCGAAATCTTCTGAAGCAGCGTAGAGCAGTGCAGTTAAGCAGCACAACACATACACAACATGAGAAACGTCGAAAAACTCAAAAAACTAACGAAATACCTCGAAATCTTCCGAGACAGCGTAGAGTAGTGTGGCTAAGCAGCAGAACACATATGCAACATGAGAAACTTAGACAAACTGAAAAAAGTAATGAAATAACTCGAAAATCTCTGAAACAGCGTAGAGTAATGTAGAACCCAGCACAACACATACGCAACAGGAGAAAGTTCGCAAAACTCAAAAAAGTAATGAAATAACTCGAAAACCTCAGAAACAGTGTAGAGTTAGTTTAAAACCCAGCACAACCTATATGCACCAGGGGACATTTCGAAAAACTCAAAAAAGTATAAAAATCACTCGAAATCTTCTGCAACAGCGTAGACTGGTGTAGAACACAGCTCAAAACATGTGCAACATGAGAAACTTCGAAAAACTCAAAAAAGTTTTTAAAAATCGAAATCTTTTGAAGCAGCATAGAGTAGTGTAGTTAAGCAGCACAACACGTACACAACATGAGAAACTTCGAAAAACTGAAAAGAGTAATGAAATAACTCGAAAATCTCTGAAACAGCGTAGAGTAATGTAGAACCCAGCACAACACATACGCAACATGAGAAACTTCGCAAAACTCAAAAAAGTAATGAAATAACTAGAAAACCTCTGAAACAGTGTAGAGTTAGTTTAGAACCCAGCACAACCTATATGCACCAGGAGACACTTCGAGAAACTCAAAAAAGTATACAAATAACTGGAAATCTTGTGAAGCAGCGTAGAGTAGTGTAGAACACAGCACAACACATACTCAACATTAGAAACTTCGAAAAAATCAAAAAAGTATACAAATAACTCGAAATCTTCTGAAGCAGCGTAGTGTAGTGCTGTTAAGCAGCACAACACATACACAACATGAGAAACTTCGAAAACCTCAAAAAACTAATGAAATACCTCGAAATCTTCTGAGACAGCGTAGAGTAGTGCAGAACGCAGCACAACCCATATGCACCAGGAGAAAATTCGAAAAACTCAAAAAAGTATACAAATAACTCGAAATCTTCTGCAATAGCGTAGAGTAGTGTAGAACACAGCACACGTACGCAACAGGAGAAAGTTCGAGAAACCCAAAAAAGTAATGAAATAACTCGAAAACCTCTGAAACAGTGTAGAGTTAGTTTAGATCCCAGCAAAACCTATATGCACCAGGAGAAACTTCGAAAAACTCAAAAAAGTATACAAATAACTCGAAATCTTCTGAAGCAGCGGAGAGTAGTGTAGAACACAGCACAACACATACGCAACAGGAGAAAGTTCGAAAAACCCAAAAAAGTAATGAAATAACTCGAAAACCTCAGAAACAGTGTAGAGTTAGTTTCGAACCGAGCACAACCTATATGCACCAGGAGAAACTTCGAAAAACTCAAAAAAGTATACAAATAACTCGAAATCTTCTGAAGCAGCGTAGAGCAGTGCAGTTAAGCAGCACAACACACACACAACATGAGAAACGTCGAAAAACTCAAAAAACTAACGAAATACCTCGAAATCTTCCGAGACAGCGTAGAGTAATGTAGAACCCAGCACAACACATACGCAACAGGAGAAAGTTCGCAAAACTCAAAAAAGTAATGAAATAACTCGAAAACCTCTGAAACAGTGTAGAATTAGTTTAGATCCCAGCAAAACCTATATGCACCAGGAGAAACTTCGAAAAACTCAAAAAAGTATAAAAATAACTCGAAATCTTCTGAAGCAGCATAGAGTAGTTAGTTAAGCAGCACAACACATAGGCAACATGAGAAACTTTGAAAAACTGAAAAGAGTAATGAAAAAACTCGAAAATCTCTGAAACAGCGTAGAGTAATGTAGAATGCAGCACAACACATACGCAACATGAGAAACGTCGAAAAACTCAAAAAACTAACGAAATACCTCGAAATCTTCCGAGACAGCGTAGAGTAGTGTAGATAAGCAGCACAACACATATGCAACATGAGAAACTTAGACAAACTGAAAAAAGTAATGAAATAACTCAAAAATCTCTGAAACAGCGTAGAGTAATGTAGAACCCAGCACAACACATACGCAACAGGAGAAAGTTCGCAAAACTCAAAAAAGTGATGAAATAACTCAAAAACCTCAGAAACAGTGTAGAGTTAGTTTAAAACCCAGCACAACCTGTATGCACCAGGGGAAATTTCGAAAAACTCAAAAAAGTATAAAAATCACTCGAAATCTTCTGCAACAGCGTAGACTGGTGTAGAACACAGCTCAAAACATGTGCAACATGAGAAACTTCGAAAAACTCAAAAAAGTTTTTAAAAACTCGAAATCTTTTGAAGCAGCATAGAGTAGTGTAGTTAAACAGCACAACACGTACACAACATGAGAAACTTCGAAAAACTGAAAAGAGTAATGAAATAACTCGAAAATCTCTGAAACAGCGTAGAGTAATGTAGAACCCAGCACAACACATACGCAACATGAGAAACTTCGCAAAACTCAAAAAAGTAATGAAATAACTAGAAAACCTCTGAAACAGTGTAGAGTTAGTTTAGAACCCAGCACAACCTATATGCACCAGGAGACACTTCGAGAAACTCAAAAAAGTATACAAATAACTGGAAATCTTGTGAAGCAGCGTAGAGTAGTGTAGAACACAGCACAACACATACGCAACATGAGAAACTTCGAAAAAATCAAAAAAGTATACAAATAACTCGAAATCTTCTGAAGCAGCGTAGAGCAGTGCAGTTAAGCAGCACAACACATACACAACATGAGAAACGTCGAAAAACTCAAAAAACTAATGAAATACCTCGAAATCTTCTGAGACAGCGTAGAGTAGTGTAGAACGCAGCACAACCCATATGCACCAGGAGAAAATTCGGAAAACTCAAAAAATTATACAAATAACTCGAAATCTTCTGCAATAGCGTAGAGTAGTGTAGAACACAGCACAACACATACGCAACAGAAGAAATTTCGAAAAACTCAAAAAAGTATAAAAATCACACGAAATCTTCTGCAACAGCGTAGACTGGTGTAGGACACAGCTCAAAACATGTGCAACATGAGAAACTCCGAAAAACTCAAAAAAGTTTTAAAAAACTCGAAATCTTTTGAAGCAGCATAGAGTAGTGTAGTTAAGCAGCACAACACATACACAACATGAGAAACTTCGAAAACCTCAAAAAACTAATGAAATACCTCGAAATCTTCTGAGACAGCGTAGAGTAGTGTAGAACGCAGCACAACCCATATGCACCAGGAGAAAATTCGAAAAACTCAAAAAATTATACAAATAACTCGAAATCTTCTGCAATAGCGTAGAGTAGTGTAGAACACAGCACAACACGTACGCAACAGGAGAAAGTTCGAGAAACCCAAAAAAGTAATGAAATAACTCGAAAACCTCTGAAACAGTGCAGAGTTAGTTTAGATCCCAGCAAAACCTATATGCACCAGGAGAAACTTCGAAAAACTCAAAAAAGTATACAAATAACTCGAAATCTTCTGCAATAGCGTAGAGTAGTGTAGAACACAGCACAACACATACGCAACAGGAGAAAGTTCGAGAAACCCAAAAAAGTAATGAAATAACTCGAAAACCTCTGAAACAGTGTAGAGTTAGTTTAGATCCCAGCAAAACCTATATGCACCAGGAGAAACTTCGAAAACCTCAAAAAACTAATAAAATACCTCGAAATCTTCTGAGACAGCGTACAGTAGTGTAGAACACAGCACAACACATACACAACATGAGAAACGTCGAAAACATCAAAAAACTAATGAAATACCTCGAAATCTTCTGCAATAGCGTAGAGTAGTGTAGAACGCAGCACAACCCATATGCACCTGGAGAAAATTCGAAAAACTCAAAAAATTATACAAATAACTCGAAATCTTCTGCAATAGCGTATAGTGTAGAACACAGCACAACACATACGCAACAGGAGAAAGTTCGAGAAACCCAAAAAAGTAATGAAATAACTCGAAAACCTCTGAAACAGTGTAGAGTTAGTTTAGATCCCAGCAAAACCTATATGCACCAGGAGAAACTTCGAAAAACTCAAAAAAGTATAAAAATAACTCGAAATCTTCTGAAGCAGCGTAGAGTAGTTAGTTAAGCAGCACAACACATAGGCAACATGAGAAACTTTGAAAAACTGAAAAGAGTAATGAAAAAACTCGAAAATCTCTGAAACAGCGTAGAGTAATGTAGAATGCAGCACAACACATACGCAACATGAGAAACTTCGCAAACCTCAAAAAAGTTATGAAATAACAAGAAAACCTCTGAAACAGTGTAGAGTTAGTTTAGATCCCAGCAAAACCTATATGCACCAGGAGAAACTTCGAAAACCTCAAAAAAGTATACAAATAACTCGAAATCTTCTGAAGCAGCGTAGAGCAGTGCAGTTAAGCAGCACAACACATACACAACATGAGAAACGTCGAAAAACTCAAAAAACTAACGAAATACCTCGAAATCTCCCGAGACAGCGTAGAGTAGTGTAGAACGCAGCACAACCCATATGCACCAGGAGAAAATTCGAAAAACTCAAAAAATTATACAAATAACTCGAAATCTTCTGCAAGAGCGTAGAGTAGTGTAGAACACAGCACAACACATACGCAACAGCAGAAAGTTCGAAAAACTCAAAAAAGTAATGAAATAACTCGAAAACCTCAGAAACAGTGTAGAGTTAGTTTAGATCCCAGCAAAACCTATATGCACCAGGAGAAACTTCTAAAAACTCAAAAAAGTATAAAAATAACTTGAAATCTTCTGAAGCAGCGTAGAGTAGTGTAGATGAGCAGCACAACACATATGCAACATGAGAAACTTCGACAAACTGAAAAAAGTAATGAAATAACTCGAAAATCTATGAAAAAGCATACAGTAATGTAGAACCCAGCACAACACATACGCAACAGGAGAAAGTTCGCAAAACTCAAAAAAGTAATGAAATAACTCGAAAACCTCAGAAACAGTGTAGAGTTAGTTTAAAGCCCAGCACAACCTATATGCAGCAGGGGAAATTTCGAAAAACTCAAAACAGTATAAAAATCACTCGAAATCTTCTGCAACAGCGTAGACTGGTGTAGAACACAGCTCAACACATGTGCAACATATAAACTTCGAAAAACTCAAAAAAGTATACAAATAACTCCAAATCTTCTGAAGCAGCGTAGAGTTGTGTAGCTAAGCAGCAGAACACATATGCAACATGAGAAACTTAGAAATACTGAAAAAAGTAATGAAATAACTCGAAAATCTCTGAAACAGCGTAGAGTAATGTAGAACCCAGCACAACACATACGCAACATGAGAAACTTCGCAAAATTCAAAAAAGTAATGAAATAACTCGAAAACCTCTGAAACAGTGTAGAGTTAGTTTAGATCCCAGCACAACCTATATGCACTAGGAGAAACTTCGAAAAACTCACAAAAGTATACAATTAACTGGAAATCTTGTGAAGCAGCGTAGAGTAGTGTAGAACACAGCACAACACATACGCAACATGAGAAACTTCGGAAAACTCAAAAAACTAATGAAATAACTCGAAATCTTCTGAAGCAGCGTAGAGTAGTGTAGAACACAGAACAACACATGTGCAACATGAGAAACTTCGAAAAACTCAAAAAAGTTATGAAATAACTCGAAAACCTCTGAAACAGTGTAGAGTTAGTTTAGATCCCAGCACAAACTATATGCACTAGGAGAAACTTCGAAAAACTCACAAAAGTATACAATTAACTGGAAGTCTTGTGAAGCAGCGTAGAGTAGTGTAGAACACAGCACAACACATACGCAACATGAGAAACATCGAAAAAATCAAAAAAGTGATGAAATAACTCGAAATCTTCTGAAGCAGCGTAGAGTAGTTAGTTAAGCTGCTTCACAAGATTTCCAGTTAATTGTATACTTTTTTGAGTTTTTCGAAGTTTCTCATGTTGCATATGTGTGCTTCTTAGCTACACTACTCTACGCTGCTTCAGAAGATTTCGAGTTATTTGTATACTTTTTTGAGCTTTTCGAAGTTTCTTCTGGTGCATATGGGTTGTGCTGTGTTCTAAACTAACTCAACACTGTTTCAGAGGTTTTCTAGTTATTTTATTACTTTTTTGAGTTTTGCGAAGTTTCTCATGTTGCGTATGTGTTGTGCTGTGTTCTACACTACTCTCTACACTGTTGCAGAAGATTTCGAGTTATTTGTATATTTATTTGAGCTTTTCGAAGTTTCTTCTGGTGCAATATGGGTTGTGCTGGGTTCTAAACTAACTCTACACTGTTTCAGAGATTTTCTAGTTATTTCATTACTTTTTTGAGTTTTGCGAAGTTTCTCATGTTGCGTATGTGTTGTGCTGGGTTCTACATTACTCTACGCTGTTTCAGAGATTTTCGAGTTATTGCATTACTTTTTTCAGTTTTTCTAAGTTTCATGTTGCATATGTGTTCTGCTGCTTAGCTACACTACTCTACGCTGCTGCAGAAGATTTCGAGTTATTTTTTACTTTTTGAGCTTTTCGAAGTTTCTCATGTTGCGTATGTGTTGTGCTGTGTTCTACACTACTCTACGCTGCTTCACAAGATTTCCAGTTATTTGTATACTTTTTTGAGTTTCTCGAAGTGTCTCCTGGTGCATATAGGTTGTGCTGGGTTCTAAACGAACTCTACACTGTTTCAGAGGTTTTCTAGTTATTTCATTACTTTTTTGAGTTTTGCGAAGTTTCTCATGTTGCGTATGTATTGTGCTGGGTTCTACATTACTCTACGCTGTTTCAGAGATTTTCGAGTTATTTCATTACTTTTTTCAGTTTTTCTAAGTTTCATGTTGCATATGTGTTCTGCTGCTTAGCTACACTACTCTACGCTGCTTCAGAAGATTACGAGTTATTTCATTACTTTTTTGATTTTTTCGAAGTTTCTCATGTTGCTCATGTGTTGTGCTGTGTTCTGCACTACTGTACACTGTTGCAGAGGATTTCGAGTTATTTGTATATTGTTTTGAGCTTTTCGAAGTTTCTTCTGGTGCATTTAGGTTGTGCTGGGTTCTAAACTAACTCTACACTGTTTCAGAGGTTTTCTAGTTATTTCATTACTTTTTTGAGTTTGCGAAGTTTCTCATGTTGCGTATGTATTGTGCTGGGTTCTACATTACTCTACGCTGTTTCAGAGATTTTCGAGTTATTTCATTACTTTTTTCAGTTTTTCTAAGTTTCATGTTGCATATGTGTTCTGCTGCTTAGCTACACTACTCTACGCTGCTTCAGAAGATTACGAGTTATTTCATTACTTTTTTGATTTTTTCGAAGTTTCTCATGTTGCACATGTGTTGTGCTGTGTTCTGCACTACTCCACACTGTTTCAGAGGTTTTCTAGTTATTTCATTACTTTTTTGAGTTTGCGAAGTTTCTCATGTTGCGTATGTTGTTGTGCTGGGTTCTACATTACTCTACGCTGTTTCAGAGATTTTCGAGTTATTTCATTACTTTTTCAGTTTTTCTAAGTTTCATGTTGCATATGTGTTCTGCTGCTTAGCTACAGTACTCTACGCTGCTTCAGAAGATTTCGAGTTATTTTTTTACTTTTTTGAGCTTTTCGAAGTTTCTTCTGGTGCATATGGGTTGTGCTGTGTTCTAAACTAACTCTACACTGTTTCAGAGGTTTTCTAGTTATTTCATTAGTTTTTTGATTTCTTCGAAATTTCTCATGTTGCACATGTGTTGTGCTGTGCTCTGCACTACTCTACGCTGTTGCAGAGGATTTCGAGTTATTTGCATATTTTTTTGAGCTTTTCGAAGTTTCTTCTGGTGCATTTAGGTTGTGCTGGGTTCTAAACTAACTCTACACTGTTTCTGAGGTTTTCGAGTTATTTCATTACTTTTTTGGGTTTCTCGAACTTTCTCCTGTTGCGTATGTGTGGTGCTGTGTTCTACACTACTCTACGCTATTGCAGAAGATTTCGAGTTATTTGTATAATTTTTTGAGTTTTTCGAATTTGCTCCTGGTGCATGTGGCTTGTGCTGCGTTCTACACTACTCTACGCTGTCTCAGATGATTTCGAGGTATTCCATTAGTTTTTTGAGGTTTTCGAAGTTTCTCATGTTGTGTATGTGTTGTGCTGTGTTCTACACTACTCTCCGCTGTTGCAGAAGATTTCGAGTTATTTGTATATTTATTTGAGCTTTTCGAAGTTTCTTCTGGTGCATATGGGTTGTGCTGGGTTCTAAACTAATTCTACACTGTTTCAGAGGTTTTCTAGTTATTTCATTACTTTTTTGAGTTTTGCGAAGTTTCTCATGTTGCGTATGTGTTGTGCTGGGTTCTAAACTAATTCTACACTGTTTCAGAGATTTTCGAGTTATTTCATTACTTTTTTCAGTTTTTCTAAGTTTCATGTTGCATATGTGTTCTGCTGCTTAGGTACACTACTCTACGCTGCTGCAGAAGATTTCGAGTTATTTTTTACTTTTTTGAGCTTTTCGAAGTTTCTCATGTTGCGTATGTGTTGAGCTGTGTTCGACACTACTCTACACTGTTGCAGAAGATTTCGAGTTATTTGTATACTTTTTTGAGTTTTTCGAAGTTTCCCCTGTGCATATGGGTTGTGCTGGGTTCTGAACTAACTCTACGCTGGTTCAGAGGTTTTCGAGTTATTTTTTTAAATTTTTGAGTTTTTCGAAGCTTTTCATGTTGCGTATGTGTTGTGCTGGGTTCTACATTAATCTACGCTGTTTCAGAGATTTTCGAGTTATTTCATTACTTTTTTCAGTTTTTCAAAGTTTCTCATGTTGCATATGTGTTGTGCTGGGTACTAAACTAACTCTACACTGCTTCTGAGGTTTTCGAGTTATTTCATAACTTTTTTGAGTTTTTCGAAGTTTCTCTGTTGCACATGTGTTGAGCTCTGTTCTACACTACTCTACACTGTTGCAGAAGATTTCGAGTTATTTGTATATTTATTTGAGCTTTTCGAAGTTTCTTTTGGTGCATATGGGTTGTGCTGGGTTTTAAACTAACTCCACACTGTTTCTGAGGTTTTCGAGTTATTTCATTACTTTTTTGAGTTTTGCGAACTTTCTCATGTTGCATATGGGTTGTGCTGTGTTTTAAACTAATTCTACACTGTTTCTGAGATTTTCGAGTTATTTCAGTACTTTTTTCAGTTTTCCTAAGTTTCTCATGTTGCATATGTAGATTAGCTACACTACTCTACGCTGCTGCAGAAGATTTCGTGTTATGTTTATACTTTTTTCAGTTTTTCGAAGTTTCTCATGTTGCGTATGTGTTGTGCTGTGTTCTACACCACTCTACGTTGCTTCACAAGATTTCCAGTTATTTGTATACTTTTTTGAGTTTCTCGAAGTGTCTCCTGGTGCATATAGGTTGTGCTGGGTTCTAATCTAACTCTACACTGTTTCAGAGGTTTTCTAGTTATTTCATTACTTTTTTGAGTTTTGCGAAGTTTCTCATGTTGCGTATGTGTTGTGCTGGGTTCTATATTACTCTACGCTGTTTCAGAGATTTTCGAGTTATTTTATTATTTTTTTCAGTTTTTCTAAGTTTCATGTTGCATATGTGTTCTGCTGCTTAGCTTCACTACTCTACGCTGCTTCAGAAGATTTCGAGTTATTTTTTTTACTTTTTTGAGCTTTTCGAAGTTTCTCATGTTGCGTATGTGTTGTGCTGTGTTCTGCACTACTCTACGCTGTTGCAGAAGATTGCGAGATATTTGTATACTTTTTTGTGTTTCTCGAAGTGTCTCCTGGTGCATATAGGTTATGCTGGGTTCTAAACTAACTCTACACTGTTTCAGAGGTTTTCTAGTTATTTCATTACTTTTTTGAGTTTTGCGAAGTTTCTCATGTTGCGTATGTGTTGTGCTGGGTTCTACATTACTCTACGCTGTTTCAGAGATTTTCGAGTTAATTCATTACTTTTTTCAGTTTTTCTAAGTTTCTCATGTTGTGTACGTGTTGTGCTGCTTAACTACACTACACTGTGTTCTACACTACTCTACGCAATTGCAGAAAATTTCGAGTTATTTGTATAATTTTTTGAGTTTTTCGAATTTTCTCCTGGTGCATGTGGCTTGTGCTGCGTTCTACACTACTCTACGCTGTCTCAGATGATTTCGAGGTATTCCATTAGTTTTTTGAGGTTTTCGAAGTTTCTCATGTTGTGTATGTGTTGTGCTGTGTTCTACACTACTCTACACTGTTGCAGAAGATTTCGAGTTTTTTGTATATTTATTTGAGCTTTTCGAAGTTTCTTCTGGTGCATATGGGTTGTGCTGGGTTTTAAACTAACTCTACACTGTTGCTGAGGTTTTCGAGTTATTTCATTACTTTTTTGAGTTTTGCGAACTTTCTCATGTTGCGTATGTGCTGTGCTGGGTTCTACATTACTCTACGCTGTATCAGAGATTTTCGAGTTATTTCATTACTTATTTCAGTTTTTCTAAGTTTCTCATGTTGCATATGTAGATTAGCTACACTACTCTACGCTGCTGCAGAAGATTTCGTGTTATGTTTATACTTTTTTCATTTTTTCGTAGTTTCTCATGTTGCATATGTGTTGTGCTGCTTAGCTACACTACTCTACGCTACTTCAGAAGATTTCGAGTTATTTGTATACTTTTTTGAGTTTTTCGAAGTTTCCCCTGCTGCATATAGGTTGTGCTGGGATCTAAACTAACTCTACACTGTTTCTGAGTTTTTCGAGTTATTTCATTACTTTTTTGAGTTTTTGGAAGTTTCTCATGCTGCGTATGTGTTGTGCTGGGTTCTACATTACTCTACGCGGTTGCAGAAGATTTCGAGTTATTTGTATACTTTTTTGAGTTTTTCGAAGTTTCCCCTTGTGCATATAGGTTGTGCTGGGTTCTAAACTAACTCTACACTGCTTCAGAGGTTTTCGAGTTATTTCATTACTTTTTTGAGTTTTTCGACGTTTCTCATGTTGCACATGTGTTGCTCTGTGTTCTACACTACTCTGCGCGGTTGCAGAAGATTTCGAGTTATTTGTATACTTTTTTGAGTTTTTCGAAGTTTCCCCTGGTGCATATAGGTTGTGCTGGGTTCTAAACTAACTCTACACTGCTTCAGAGGTTTTCGAGTTATTTCATTACTTTTTTAATTTTTTAGGCGTTTCTCATGTTGCACATGTGTTGCTCTGTGTTCTACACTACTCTACGCAGTTGCAGAAGATTTCGAGTTATTTGTATACTTTTTTGAGTTTTTCGAAGTTTCCCCTGTGCATATGGGTTGTGCTGGGTTCTGAACTAACTCTACGCTGGTTCAGAGGTTTTCGAGTAATTTTTTCAAATTTTTGATTTTTTCGAAGCTTTTCATGTTGCGTATGTGTTGTGCTGGGTTCTACATTAATCTACGCTGTTTCAGAGATTTTCGAGTTATTTCATTACTTTTTTCAGTTTTTCAAAGTTTCTCATGTTGCAAATGTGTTGTGCTGGGTACTAAACTAACTCTACACTGCTTCAGAGGTTTTCGAGTTATTTCATAACTTTTTTGAGTTTTTCGACGTTTCTCATGTTGCACATGTGTTGCTCTGTGTTCTACACTACTCTGCGCGGTTGCAGAAGATTTCGAGTTATTTGTATACTTTTTTGAGTTTTTCGAAGTTTCCCCTGGTGCATATAGGTTGTGCTGGGTTCTAAACTAACTCTACACTGCTTCAGAGGTTTTCGAGTTATTTCATTACTTTTTTAATTTTTTAGGCGTTTCTCATGTTGCACATGTGTTGAGCTCTGTTCTACACTACTCTACACTGTTGCAGAAGATTTCGAGTTATTTGTATATTTATTTGAGCTTTTCGAAGTTTCTTTTGGTGCATTTGGGTTGTGCTGGGTTTTAAACTAACTCCACACTGTTTCTGAGGTTTTCGAGTTATTTCATTACTTTTTTGAGTTTTGCGAACTTTCTCATGTTGCATATGGGTTGTGCTGTGTTTTAAACTAATTCTACACTGTTGCTGAGATTTTCGAGTTATTTCATTACTTTTTTCAGTTTTCCTAAGTTTCTCATGTTGCATATGTAGATTAGCTACACTACTCTACGCTGCTGCAGAAGATTTCGTGTTATGTTTATACTTTTTTCAGTTTTTCGAAGTTTCTCATGTTGCGTATGTGTTGTGCTGTGTTCTGCACCACTCTACGTTGCTTCACAAGATTTCCAGTTATTTGTATACTTTTTTGAGTTTCTCGAAGTGTCTCCTGGTGCATATAGGTTGTGCTGGGTTCTAATCTAACTCTACACTGTTTCAGAGGTTTTCTAGTTATTTCATTACTTTTTTGAGTTTTGCGAAGTTTCTCATGTTGCGTATGTGTTGTGCTGGGTTCTATATTACTCTACGCTGTTTCAGAGATTTTCGAGTTATTTTATTATTTTTTTCAGTTTTTCTAAGTTTCATGTTGCATATGTGTTCTGCTGCTTAGCTTCACTACTCTACGCTGCTTCAGAAGATTTCGAGTTATTTTTTTTACTTTTTTGAGCTTTTCGAAGTTTCTCATGTTGCGTATGTGTTGTGCTGTGTTCTGCACTACTCTACGCTGTTGCAGAAGATTTCGAGATATTTGTATACTTTTTTGTGTTTCTCGAAGTGTCTCCTGGTGCATATAGGTTGTGCTGGGTTCTAAACTAACTCTACACTGTTTCAGAGGTTTTCTAGTTATTTCATTACTTTTTTGAGTTTTGCGAAGTTTCTCATGTTGCGTATGTGTTGTGCTGGGTTCTACATTACTCTACGCTGTTTCAGAGATTTTCGAGTTAATTCATTACTTTTTTCAGTTTTTCTAAGTTTCTCATGTTGTGTACGTGTTGTGCTGCTTAACTACACTACACTGTGTTCTACACTACTCTACGCAATTGCAGAAAATTTCGAGTTATTTGTATAATTTTTTGAGTTTTTCGAATTTTCTCCTGGTGCATGTGGCTTGTGCTGCGTTCTACACTACTCTACGCTGTCTCAGATGATTTCGAGGTATTCCATTAGTTTTTTGAGGTTTTCGAAGTTTCTCATGTTGTGTATGTGTTGTGCTGTGTTCTACACTACTCTACACTGTTGCAGAAGATTTCGAGTTATTTGTATACTTTTTTGAGTTTTTCGAAGTTTCCCCTTGTGCATATAGGTTGTGCTGGGTTCTAAACTAACTCTACACTGCTTCAGAGGTTTTCGAGTTATTTCATTACTTTTTTGAGTTTTTCGACGTTTCTCATGTTGCACATGTGTTGCTCTGTGTTCTACACTACTCTGCGCGGTTGCAGAAGATTTCGAGTTATTTGTATACTTTTTTGAGTTTTTCGAAGTTTCCCCTGGTGCATGTAGGTTGTGCTGGGTTCTAAACTAACTCTACACTGCTTCAGAGGTTTTCGAGTTATTTCATTACTTTTTTAATTTTTTAGGCGTTTCTCATGTTGCACATGTGTTGCTCTGTGTTCTACACTACTCTACGCAGTTGCAGAAGATTTCGAGTTATTTGTATACTTTTTTGAGTTTTTCGAAGTTTCCCCTGTGCATATGGGTTGTGCTGGGTTCTGAACTAACTCTACGCTGGTTCAGAGGTTTTCGAGTAATTTTTTCAAATTTTTGATTTTTTCGAAGCTTTTCATGTTGCGTATGTGTTGTGCTGGGTTCTACATTAATCTACGCTGTTTCAGAGATTTTCGAGTTATTTCATTA
Source organism: Pristiophorus japonicus (assembly GCF_044704955.1). NCBI lineage: Eukaryota > Metazoa > Chordata > Chondrichthyes > Pristiophoridae > Pristiophorus > Pristiophorus japonicus. The sequence continues at coordinate 177,120,177 of NC_091985.1, forward strand.
CTTTTTTCAGTTTTTCAAAGTTTCTCATGTTGCAAATGTGTTGTGCTGGGTACTAAACTAACTCTACACTGCTTCAGAGGTTTTCGAGTTATTTCATAACTTTTTTGAGTTTTTCGAAGTTTCTCATGTTGCACATGTGTTGAGCTCTGTTCTACACTACTCGACACTGTTGCAGAAGATTTCGAGTTATTTGTATATTTATTTGAGCTTTTCGAAGTTTCTTCTGGTGCATATGGGTTGTGCTGGGTTTTAAACTAACTCTACACTGTTTCTGAGATTTTCGAGTTATTTCATTACTTTTTTCAGTTTTTCTAAGTTTCTCATGTTGCATATGTAGATTAGCTACACTACTCTACGCTGCTGCAGAAGATTTCGTGTTATGTTTATACTTTTTTCAGTTTTTCTAAGTTTCATGTTGCATATGTGTTCTGCTGCTTAGCTACACTACTCTACGCTGCTGCAGAAGATTTCGAGTTATTTTATTACTTTTTTGAGTTTTTCGAAGTTTCTCATGTTGCGTATGTGTTGTGCTGTGTTCTACACTACTCTACGCTGCTTCAGAAGCTTTCGAGTTATTTCATAATTTTTTGAATTTTTCGAAGTTTCTCATGTTGCACATGTGTTGTGCTGTGTTCTACACTACTCTCCGCTGCTTCACAAGATTTCCAGTTAATTGTATACTTTCTTGAGTTTTTCGTAGTTTCACAAGGTGCATATGGGTTGTGCTGGGTTCTGAACTAACTCTACGCTGGTTCAGAGGTTTTCGAGTAATTTTTTCAAATTTTTGATTTTTTCGAAGCTTTTCATGTTGCGTATGTGTTGTGCTGGGTTCTACATTAATCTACGCTGTTTCAGAGATTTTCGAGTTATTTCATTACTTTTTTCAGTTTTTCAAAGTTTCTCATGTTGAATATGTGTTGTGCTGGGTACTAAACTAACTCTACACTGCTTCTGAGGTTTTCGAGTTATTTCATAACTTTTTTGAGTTTTTCGAAGTTTCTCTGTTGCACATGTGTTGAGCTCTGTTCTACACTACTCTACACTGTTGCAGAAGATTTCGAGTTATTTGTATATTTATTTGAGCTTTTCGAAGTTTCTTTTGGTGCATTTGGGTTGTGCTGGGTTTTAAACTAACTCCACACTGTTTCTGAGGTTTTCGAGTTATTTCATTACTTTTTTGAGTTTTGCGAACTTTCTCATGTTGCATATGGGTTGTGCTGTGTTTTAAACTAATTCTACACTGTTGCTGAGATTTTCGAGTTATTTCATTACTTTTTTCAGTTTTCCTAAGTTTCTCATGTTGCACATGTAGATTAGCTACACTACTCTACGCTGCTGCAGAAGATTTCGTGTTATGTTTATACTTTTTTCAGTTTTTCGAAGTTTCTCATGTTGCGTATGTGTTGTGCTGTGTTCTACACCACTCTACGTTGCTTCACAAGATTTCCAGTTATTTGTATACTTTTTTGAGTTTCTCGAAGTGTCTCCTGGTGCATATAGGTTGTGCTGGGCTCTAATCTAACTCTACACTGTTTCAGAGGTTTTCTAGTTATTTCATTACTTTTTTGAGTTTTGCGAAGTTTCTCATGTTGCGTATGTGTTGTGCTGGGTTCTATATTACTCTACGCTGTTTCAGAGATTTTCGAGTTATTTTATTATTTTTTTCAGTTTTTCTAAGTTTCATGTTGCATATGTGTTCTGCTGCTTAGCTTCACTACTCTACGCTGCTTCAGAAGATTTCGAGTTATTTTTTTTACTTTTTTGAGCTTTTCGAAGTTTCTCATGTTGCGTATGTGTTGTGCTGTGTTCTGCACTACTCTACGCTGTTGCAGAAGATTTCGAGATATTTGTATACTTTTTTGTGTTTCTCGAAGTGTCTCCTGGTGCATATAGGTTGTGCTGGGTTCTAAACTAACTCTACACTGTTTCAGAGGTTTTCTAGTTATTTCATTACTTTTTTGAGTTTTGCGAAGTTTCTCATGTTGCGTATGTGTTGTGCTGGGTTCTACATTACTCTACGCTGTTTCAGAGATTTTCGAGTTAATTCATTACTTTTTTCAGTTTTTCTAAGTTTCTCATGTTGTGTACGTGTTGTGCTGCTTAACTACACTACACTGTGTTCTACACTACTCTACGCAATTGCAGAAGATTTCGAGTTATTTGTATAATTTTTTGAGTTTTTCGAATTTTCTCCTGGTGCATGTGGCTTGTGCTGCGTTCTACACTACTCTACGCTGTCTCAGATGATTTCGAGGTATTCCATTAGTTTTTTGAGGTTTACGAAGTTTCTCATGTTGTGTATGTGTTGTGCTGTGTTCTACACTACTCTACACTGTTGCAGAAGATTTCGAGTTTTTTGTATATTTATTTGAGCTTTTCGAAGTTTCTTCTGGTGCATATGGGTTGTGCTGGGTTTTAAACTAACTCTACACTGTTGCTGAGGTTTTCGAGTTATTTCATTACTTTTTTGAGTTTTGCGAACTTTCTCATGTTGCGTATGTGCTGTGCTGGGTTCTACATTACTCTACGCTGTATCAGAGATTTTCGAGTTATTTCATTACTTATTTCAGTTTTTCTAAGTTTCTCATGTTGCATATGTAGATTAGCTACACTACTCTACGCTGCTGCAGAAGATTTCGTGTTATGTTTATACTTTTTTCATTTTTTCGTAGTTTCTCATGTTGCATATGTGTTGTGCTGCTTAGCTACACTACTCTACGCTACTTCAGAAGATTTCGAGTTATTTGTATACTTTTTTGAGTTTTTCGAAGTTTCCCCTGCTGCATATAGGTTGTGCTGGGATCTAAACTAACTCTACACTGTTTCTGAGTTTTTCGAGTTATTTCATTACTTTTTTGAGTTTTTGGAAGTTTCTCATGCTGCGTATGTGTTGTGCTGGGTTCGACATTACTCTACGCGGTTGCAGAAGATTTCAAGTTATTTGTATACTTTTTTGAGTTTTTCGAAGTTTCCCCTTGTGCATATAGGTTGTGCTGGGTTCTAAACTAACTCTACACTGCTTCAGAGGTTTTCGAGTTATTTCATTACTTTTTTAATTTTTTAGGCGTTTCTCATGTTGCACATGTGTTGCTCTGTGTTCTACACTACTCTACGCAATTGCAGAAAATTTCGAGTTATTTGTATAATTTTTTGAGTTTTTCGAATTTTCTCCTGGTGCATGTGGCTTGTGCTGCGTTCTACACTACTCTACGCTGTCTCAGATGATTTCGAGGTATTCCATTAGTTTTTTGAGGTTTTCGAAGTTTCTCATGTTGTGTATGTGTTGTGCTGTGTTCTACACTACTCTACACTGTTGCAGAAGATTTCGAGTTTTTTGTATATTTATTTGAGCTTTTCGAAGTTTCTTCTGGTGCATATGGGTTGTGCTGGGTTTTAAACTAACTCTACACTGTTGCTGAGGTTTTCGAGTTATTTCATTACTTTTTTGAGTTTTGCGAACTTTCTCATGTTGCGTATGTGCTGTGCTGGGTTCTACATTACTCTACGCTGTATCAGAGATTTTCGAGTTATTTCATTACTTATTTCAGTTTTTCTAAGTTTCTCATGTTGCATATGTAGATTAGCTACACTACTCTACGCTGTCTCAGATGATTTCGAGGTATTCCATTAGTTTTTTGAGGTTTTCGAAGTTTCTCATGTTGTGTATGTGTTGTGCTGTGTTCTACACTACTCTACACTGTTGCAGAAGATTTCGAGTTATTTGTATACTTTTTTGAGTTTTTCGAAGTTTCCCCTTGTGCATATAGGTTGTGCTGGGTTCTAAACTAACTCTACACTGCTTCAGAGGTTTTCGAGTTATTTCATTACTTTTTTGAGTTTTTCGACGTTTCTCATGTTGCACATGTGTTGCTCTGTGTTCTACACTACTCTGCGCGGTTGCAGAAGATTTCGAGTTATTTGTATACTTTTTTGAGTTTTTCGAAGTTTCCCCTGTGCATATGGGTTGTGCTGGGTTCTGAACTAACTCTACGCTGGTTCAGAGGTTTTCGAGTAATTTTTTCAAATTTTTGATTTTTTCGAAGCTTTTCATGTTGCGTATGTGTTGTGCTGGGTTCTACATTAATCTACGCTGTTTCAGAGATTTTCGAGTTATTTCATTACTTTTTTCAGTTTTTCAAAGTTTCTCATGTTGCAAATGTGTTGTGCTGGGTACTAAACTAACTCTACACTGCTTCAGAGGTTTTCGAGTTATTTCATAACTTTTTTGAGTTTTTCGAAGTTTCTCATGTTGCACATGTGTTGAGCTCTGTTCTACACTACTCGACACTGTTGCAGAAGATTTCGAGTTATTTGTATATTTATTTGAGCTTTTCGAAGTTTCTTCTGGTGCATATGGGTTGTGCTGGGTTTTAAACTAACTCTACACTGTTTCTGAGATTTTCGAGTTATTTCATTACTTTTTTCAGTTTTTCTAAGTTTCTCATGTTGCATATGTAGATTAGCTACACTACTCTACGCTGCTGCAGAAGATTTCGTGTTATGTTTATACTTTTTTCAGTTTTTCTAAGTTTCATGTTGCATATGTGTTCTGCTGCTTAGCTACACTACTCTACGCTGCTGCAGAAGATTTCGAGTTATTTTATTACTTTTTTGAGTTTTTCGAAGTTTCTCATGTTGCGTATGTGTTGTGCTGTGTTCTACACTACTCTACGCTGCTTCAGAAGCTTTCGAGTTATTTCATAATTTTTTGAATTTTTCGAAGTTTCTCATGTTGCACATGTGTTGTGCTGTGTTCTACACTACTCTCCGCTGCTTCACAAGATTTCCAGTTAATTGTATACTTTCTTGAGTTTTTCGTAGTTTCACAAGGTGCATATGGGTTGTGCTGGGTTCTGAACTAACTCTACGCTGGTTCAGAGGTTTTCGAGTAATTTTTTCAAATTTTTGATTTTTTCGAAGCTTTTCATGTTGCGTATGTGTTGTGCTGGGTTCTACATTAATCTACGCTGTTTCAGAGATTTTCGAGTTATTTCATTACTTTTTTCAGTTTTTCAAAGTTTCTCATGTTGCATATGTGTTGTGCTGGGTACTAAACTAACTCTACACTGCTTCTGAGGTTTTCGAGTTATTTCATAACTTTTTTGAGTTTTTCGAAGTTTCTCTGTTGCACATGTGTTGAGCTCTGTTCTACACTACTCTACACTGTTGCAGAAGATTTCGAGTTATTTGTATATTTATTTGAGCTTTTCGAAGTTTCTTTTGGTGCATTTGGGTTGTGCTGGGTTTTAAACTAACTCCACACTGTTTCTGAGGTTTTCGAGTTATTTCATTACTTTTTTGAGTTTTGCGAACTTTCTCATGTTGCATATGGGTTGTGCTGTGTTTTAAACTAATTCTACACTGTTGCTGAGATTTTCGAGTTATTTCATTACTTTTTTCAGTTTTCCTAAGTTTCTCATGTTGCATATGTAGATTAGCTACACTACTCTACGCTGCTGCAGAAGATTTCGTGTTATGTTTATACTTTTTTCAGTTTTTCGAAGTTTCTCATGTTGCGTATGTGTTGTGCTGTGTTCTACACCACTCTACGTTGCTTCACAAGATTTCCAGTTATTTGTATACTTTTTTGAGTTTCTCGAAGTGTCTCCTGGTGCATATAGGTTGTGCTGGGCTCTAATCTAACTCTACACTGTTTGAGGTTTTCTAGTTATTTCATTACTTTTTTGAGTTTTGCGAAGTTTCTCATGTTGCGTATGTGTTGTGCTGGGTTCTATATTACTCTACGCTGTTTCAGAGATTTTCGAGTTATTTTATTATTTTTTTCAGTTTTTCTAAGTTTCATGTTGCATATGTGTTCTGCTGCTTAGCTTCACTACTCTACGCTGCTTCAGAAGATTTCGAGTTATTTTTTTTACTTTTTTGAGCTTTTCGAAGTTTCTCATGTTGCGTATGTGTTGTGCTGTGTTCTGCACTACTCTACGCTGTTGCAGAAGATTTCGAGATATTTGTATACTTTTTTGTGTTTCTCGAAGTGTCTCCTGGTGCATATAGGTTGTGCTGGGTTCTAAACTAACTCTACACTGTTTCAGAGGTTTTCTAGTTATTTCATTACTTTTTTGAGTTTTGCGAAGTTTCTCATGTTGCGTATGTGTTGTGCTGGGTTCTACATTACACTACGCTGTTTCAGAGATTTTCGAGTTAATTCATTACTTTTTTCAGTTTTTCTAAGTTTCTCATGTTGTGTACGTGTTGTGCTGCTTAACTACACTACACTGTGTTCTACACTACTCTACGCAATTGCAGAAAATTTCGAGTTATTTGTATAATTTTTTGAGTTTTTCGAATTTTCTCCTGGTGCATGTGGCTTGTGCTGCGTTCTACACTACTCTACGCTGTCTCAGATGATTTCGAGGTATTCCATTAGTTTTTTGAGGTTTACGAAGTTTCTCATGTTGTGTATGTGTTGTGCTGTGTTCTACACTACTCTACACTGTTGCAGAAGATTTCGAGTTTTTTGTATATTTATTTGAGCTTTTCGAAGTTTCTTCTGGTGCATATGGGTTGTGCTGGGTTTTAAACTAACTCTACACTGTTGCTGAGGTTTTCGAGTTATTTCATTACTTTTTTGAGTTTTGCGAACTTTCTCATGTTGCGTATGTGCTGTGCTGGGTTCTACATTACTCTACGCTGTATCAGAGATTTTCGAGTTATTTCATTACTTATTTCAGTTTTTCTAAGTTTCTCATGTTGCATATGTAGATTAGCTACACTACTCTACGCTGCTGCAGAAGATTTCGTGTTATGTTTATACTTTTTTCATTTTTTCGTAGTTTCTCATGTTGCATATGTGTTGTGCTGCTTAGCTACACTACTCTACGCTACTTCAGAAGATTTCGAGTTATTTGTATACTTTTTTGAGTTTTTCGAAGTTTCCCCTGCTGCATATAGGTTGTGCTGGGATCTAAACTAACTCTACACTGTTTCTGAGTTTTTCGAGTTATTTCATTACTTTTTTGAGTTTTTGGAAGTTTCTCATGCTGCGTATGTGTTGTGCTGGGTTCGACATTACTCTACGCGGTTGCAGAAGATTTCAAGTTATTTGTATACTTTTTTGAGTTTTTCGAAGTTTCCCCTTGTGCATATAGGTTGTGCTGGGTTCTAAACTAACTCTACACTGCTTCAGAGGTTTTCGAGTTATTTCATTACTTTTTTGAGTTTTTCGACGTTTCTCATGTTGCACATGTGTTGCTCTGTGTTCTACACTACTCTGCGCGGTTGCAGAAGATTTCGAGTTATTTGTATACTTTTTTGAGTTTTTCGAAGTTTCCCCTGGTGCATATAGGTTGTGCTGGGTTCTAAACTAACTCTACACTGCTTCAGAGGTTTTCGAGTTATTTCATTACTTTTTTAATTTTTTAGGCGTTTCTCATGTTGCACATGTGTTGCTCTGTGTTCTACACTACTCTACGCAGTTGCAGAAGATTTCGAGTTATTTGTATACTTTTTTGAGTTTTTCGAAGTTTCCCCTGTGCATATGGGTTGTGCTGGGTTCTGAACTAACTCTACGCTGGTTCAGAGGTTTTCGAGTAATGTTTTCAAATTTTTGATTTATTCGAAGCTTTTCATGTTGCGTATGTGTTGTGCTGGGTTCTACATTAATCTACGCTGTTTCAGAGATTTTCGAGTTATTTCATTACTTTTTTCAGTTTTTCAAAGTTTCTCATGTTGCAAATGTGTTGTGCTGGGTACTAAACTAACTCTACACTGCTTCAGAGGTTTTCGAGTTATTTCATAACTTTTTTGAGTTTTTCGAAGTTTCTCATGTTGCACATGTGTTGAGCTCTGTTCTACACTACTCGACACTGTTGCAGAAGATTTCGAGTTATTTGTATATTTATTTGAGCTTTTCGAAGTTTCTTCTGGTGCATATGGGTTGTGCTGGGTTTTAAACTAACTCTACACTGTTTCTGAGATTTTCGAGTTATTTCATTACTTTTTTCAGTTTTTCTAAGTTTCTCATGTTGCATATGTAGATTAGCTACACTACTCTACGCTGCTGCAGAAGATTTCGTGTTATGTTTATACTTTTTTCAGTTTTTCTAAGTTTCATGTTGCATATGTGTTCTGCTGCTTAGCTACACTACTCTACGCTGCTGCAGAAGATTTCGAGTTATTTTATTACTTTTTTGAGTTTTTCGAAGTTTCTCATGTTGCGTATGTGTTGTGCTGTGTTCTACACTACTCTACGCTGCTTCAGAAGATTTCGAGTTATTTGTATATTTTTTTGAGCTTTTCGAAATTTCTTGTGGTGCATTTAGGTTGTGCTGGGTTCTAAACTAACTCTACACTGTTTCTGAGGTTTTCGAGTTATTTCATTACTTTTTTGGGTTTCTCGAACTTTCTCCTGTTGCGTATGTGTGGTGCTGTGTTCTACACTACTCTACGCTATTGCAGAAGATTTCGAGTTATTTGTATAATTTTTTGTGTTTTTCGAATTTGCTCCTGGTGCATGTGGCTTGTGCTGCGTTCTACACTACTCTACGCTGTCTCAGATGATTTCGAGGTATTCCATTAGTTTTTTGAGGTTTTCGAAGTTTCTCATGTTGTGTATGTGTTGTGCTGTGTTCTACACTACTCTACACTGTTGCAGAAGATTTCGAGTTATTTGTATATTTATTTGAGCTTTTCGAAGTTTCTTCTGGTGCATATGGGTTGTGCTGGGTTCTAAACTAACTCTACACTGTTTCTGAGGTTTTCGAGTTATTTCATTACTTTTTTGAGTTTTGCGAACTTTCTCATGTTGCGTATGTGCTGTGCTGGGTTCTACATTACTCTACGCTGTATCAGAGATTTTCGAGTTATTTCATTACTTTTTTCAGTTTTTCTAAGTTTCTCATGTTGCATATGTAGATTAGCTACACTACTCTACGCCGCTGCAGAAGATTTCGTGTTATGTTTATACTTTTTTCAGTTTTTCGAAGTTTCTCATGTTGCATATGTGTTGTGCTGCTTAGCTACACTACTCTACGCTGCTTCAGAAGATTTCGAGTTATTTGTATACTTTTTTGAGTTTTTCGAAGTTTCCCCTGCTGCATATAGGTTGTGCTGGGATCTAAACTAACTCTACACTGTTTCTGAGGTTTTCGAGTTATTTCATTACTTTTTTGAGTTTTTGGAAATTTCTCATGTTGCGTATGTGTTGTGCTGGGTTCTACATTACTCTACGCGGTTGCAGAAGATTTCGAGTTATTTGTATACTTTTTTGAGTTTTTCGAAGTTTCCCCTTGTGCATATAGGTTGTGCTGAACTAACTCTACGCTGGTTCAGAGGTTTTCGAGTTATTTTTTTAAATTTTTGAGTTTTTCGAAGCTTTTCATGTTGCGTATGTGTTGTGCTGGGTACTAAACTAACTCTACACTGCTTCAGAGGTTTTCGAGTTATTTCATAACTTTTTTGAGTTTTTCGAAGTTTCTCATGTTGCACATGTGTTGAGCTCTGTTCTACACTACTCGACACTGTTGCAGAAGATTTCGAGTTATTTGTATATTTATTTGAGCTTTTCGAAGTTTCTTCTGGTGCATATGGGTTGTGCTGGGTTCTCAACTAACTCTACACTGTTTCAGATGTTTTCTAGTTATTTCATTACTTTTTTGAGTTTTGCGAAGTTTCTCATGTTGCGTATGTGTTGTGCTGGGTTCTACATTACTCTACGCTGTTTCAGAGATTTTCGAGTTAATTCATTACTTTTTTCAGTTTTTCTAAGTTTCTCATGTTGCATATGTAGATTAGCTACACTACTCTACGCTGCTGCAGAAGATTTCGTGTTATGTTTATACTTTTTTCAGTTTTTCTAAGTTTCATGTTGCATATGTGTTCTGCTGCTTAGCTACACTATACGCTGCTGCAGAAGATTTCGAGTTATTTGTATACTTTTTTGAGCTTTTCGAAGTTTCTCATGTTGCGTATGTGTTGTGCTGTGTTCTACACTACTCTACGCTGCTTCAGAAGATTTCGAGTTATTTTATTACTTTTTTGAGTTTCTCGAAGTGTCTCCTGGTGCATATAGGTTGTGCTGGGTTCTAAACTAACTCTACACTGTTTCAGATGTTTTCTAGTTATTTCATTACTTTTTTGAGTTTTGCGAAGTTTCTCATGTTGCGTATGTGTTGTGCTGGGTTCTACATTACTCTACGCTGTTGCAGAAGATTTCGAGATATTTGTATACTTTTTTGTGTTTCTCGAAGTGTCTCCTGGTGCATATAGGTTGTGCTGGGTTCTAAACTAACTCTACACTGTTTCAGAGGTTTTCTAGTTATTTCATTACTTTTTTGAGTTTTGCGAAGTTTCTCATGTTGCGTATGTGTTGTGCTGGGTTCTACATTACTCTACGCTGTTTCAGAGATTTTCGAGTTAATTCATTACTTTTTTCAGTTTTTCTAAGTTTCTCATGTTGTGTACGTGTTGTGCTGCTTAACTACACTACACTGTGTTCTACACTACTCTACGCAATTGCAGAAAATTTCGAGTTATTTGTATAATTTTTTGAGTTTTTCGAATTTTCTCCTGGTGCATGTGGCTTGTGCTGCGTTCTACACTACTCTACGCTGTCTCAGATGATTTCGAGGTATTCCATTAGTTTTTTGAGGTTTACGAAGTTTCTCATGTTGTGTATGTGTTGTGCTGTGTTCTACACTACTCTACACTGTTGCAGAAGATTTCGAGTTTTTTGTATATTTATTTGAGCTTTTCGAAGTTTCTTCTGGTGCATATGGGTTGTGCTGGGTTTTAAACTAACTCTACACTGTTGCTGAGGTTTTCGAGTTATTTCATTACTTTTTTGAGTTTTGCGAACTTTCTCATGTTGCGTATGTGCTGTGCTGGGTTCTACATTACTCTACGCTGTATCAGAGATTTTCGAGTTATTTCATTACTTATTTCAGTTTTTCTAAGTTTCTCATGTTGCATATGTAGATTAGCTACACTACTCTACGCTGCTGCAGAAGATTTCGTGTTATGTTTATACTTTTTTCATTTTTTCGTAGTTTCTCATGTTGCATATGTGTTGTGCTGCTTAGCTACACTACTCTACGCTACTTCAGAAGATTTCGAGTTATTTGTATACTTTTTTGAGTTTTTCGAAGTTTCCCCTGCTGCATATAGGTTGTGCTGGGATCTAAACTAACTCTACACTGTTTCTGAGTTTTTCGAGTTATTTCATTACTTTTTTGAGTTTTTGGAAGTTTCTCATGCTGCGTATGTGTTGTGCTGGGTTCGACATTACTCTACGCGGTTGCAGAAGATTTCAAGTTATTTGTATACTTTTTTGAGTTTTTCGAAGTTTCCCCTTGTGCATATAGGTTGTGCTGGGTTCTAAACTAACTCTACACTGCTTCAGAGGTTTTCGAGTTATTTCATTACTTTTTTAATTTTTTAGGCGTTTCTCATGTTGCACATGTGTTGCTCTGTGTTCTACACTACTCTACGCAGTTGCAGAAGATTTCGAGTTATTTGTATACTTTTTTGAGTTTTTCGAAGTTTCCCCTGTGCATATGGGTTGTGCTGGGTTCTGAACTAACTCTACGCTGGTTCAGAGGTTTTCGAGTAATTTTTTCAAATTTTTGATTTTTTCGAAGCTTTTCATGTTGCGTATGTGTTGTGCTGGGTTCTACATTAATCTACGCTGTTTCAGAGATTTTCGAGTTATTTCATTACTTTTTTCAGTTTTTCAAAGTTTCTCATGTTGCAAATGTGTTGTGCTGGGTACTAAACTAACTCTACACTGCTTCAGAGGTTTTCGAGTTATTTCATAACTTTTTTGAGTTTTTCGAAGTTTCTCATGTTGCACATGTGTTGAGCTCTGTTCTACACTACTCGACACTGTTGCAGAAGATTTCGAGTTATTTGTATATTTATTTGAGCTTTTCGAAGTTTCTTCTGGTGCATATGGGTTGTGCTGGGTTTTAAACTAACTCTACACTGTTTCTGAGATTTTCGAGTTATTTCATTACTTTTTTCAGTTTTTCTAAGTTTCTCATGTTGCATATGTAGATTAGCTACACTACTCTACGCTGCTGCAGAAGATTTCGTGTTATGTTTATACTTTTTTCAGTTTTTCTAAGTTTCATGTTGCATATGTGTTCTGCTGCTTAGCTACACTACTCTACGCTGCTGCAGAAGATTTCGAGTTATTTTATTACTTTTTTGAGTTTTTCGAAGTTTCTCATGTTGCGTATGTGTTGTGCTGTGTTCTACACTACTCTACGCTGCTTCAGAAGCTTTCGAGTTATTTCATAATTTTTTTATTTTTTCGAAGTTTCTCATGTTGCTTATGTGTTGTGCTGTGTTCTACACTACTCTACGTTGCTTCACTTGATTTCCAGTTATTTGTATACTTTTTTGTGTTTCTCGAAGTGTCTCCTGGTGCATATAGGTTGTGCTGGGTTCTAAACTAACTCTACACTGTTTCAGAGGTTTTCTAGTTATTTCATTACTTTTTTGAGTTTTGCGAAGTTTCTCATGTTGCGTATGTGTTGTGCTGGGTTCTACATTACTCTACGCTGTTTCAGAGATTTTCGAGTTAATTCATTACTTTTTTCAGTTTTTCTAAGTTTCTCATGTTGTGTACGTGTTGTGCTGCTTAACTACACTACTCTACGCTGCTTCAGAAGATTTCGAGTTATTTGTATATTTTTTTGAGCTTTTCGAAATTTCTTGTGGTGCATTTAGGTTGTGCTGGGTTCTAAACTAACTCTACACTGTTTCTGAGGTTTTCGAGTTATTTCATTACTTTTTTGGGTTTCTCGAACTTTCTCCTGTTGCGTATGTGTGGTGCTGTGTTCTACACTACTCTACGCTATTGCAGAAGATTTCGAGTTATTTGTATAATTTTTTGAGTTTTTCGAATTTGCTCCTGGTGCATGTGGCTTGTGCTGCGTTCTACACTACTCTACGCTGTCTCAGATGATTTCGAGGTATTCCATTAGTTTTTTGAGGTTTTCGAAGTTTCTCATGTTGTGTATGTGTTGTGCTGTGTTCTACACTACTCTACACTGTTGCAGAAGATTTCGAGTTATTTGTATATTTATTTGAGCTTTTCGAAGTTTCTTCTGGTGCATATGGGTTGTGCTGGGTTTTAAACTGTTTCTGAGGTTTTCGAGTTATTTCATTACTTTTTTGAGTTTTGCGAACTTTCTCATGTTGCGTATGTGCTGTGCTGGGTTCTACATTACTCTACGCTGTATCAGAGATTTTCGAGTTATTTCATTACTTTTTTCAGTTTTTCTAAGTTTCTCATGTTGCAGATGTAGATTAGCTACACTACTCTACGCCGCTGCAGAAGATTTCGTGTTATGTTTATACTTTTTTCAGTTTTTCGAAGTTTCTCATGTTGCATATGTGTTGTGCTGCTTAGCTACACTACTCTACGCTGCTTCAGAAGATTTCGAGTTATTTGTATACTTTTTTGAGTTTTTCGAAGTTTCCCCTGCTGCATATAGGTTGTGCTGGGATCTAAACTAACTCTACACTGTTTCTGAGGTTTTCGAGTTATTTCATTACTTTTTTGAGTTTTTGGAAATTTCTCATGTTGCGTATGTGTTGTGCTGGGTTCTACATTACTCTACGCGGTTGCAGAAGATTTCGAGTTATTTGTATACTTTTTTGAGTTTTTTGAAGTTTCCCCTTGTGCATATAGGTTGTGCTGAACTAACTCTACGCTGTATGCTGTTTCAGTGATTGTCGAGTTATTTCATTACTTTTTTCACTTTTTCTAAGTTTCTCATGTTGCATATGTGTTGTTCTCTGTTCTACACTGCTCTACGCGGTTGCAGAAGATTCGAGTTGCTTGTATACTTTCTTGAGTTTTTCGAAGTTTCTCATATTGCACATGTGTTGTTCCGTGTTCTACACTACTCTACGCTGCTTCAGAAGATTTCGAGTTATTTCATTAGTTTTTTGAGTTTTCCGAATTTTCTCCTGGTGCCTATGGGTGGTGCTGGGTTCTGAACTAACTTTACACTGTTTCAGAGGTTTCCAGTTATTTCATTAGTTTTTTGAGTTTTCCGATGTTTCTTCTGGTGCATATGGGTTGTGCTGGGTTCTAAACTAACTCTACACTGTTTCTGAGTTTTTCGAGTTATTTCATTACTTTTTTGAGTTTTTCGAAGTTTCTCATGTTCCGTTTGTGTTGTGCTGGGTTCTACATTACTCTACGCGGTTGCAGAGGATTTCGAGTTATTTGTATACTTTTTTGAGTTTTTCGAAGTTTCCCCTGGTGCATATAGGTTGTGCTGGGTTCTAAACTAACTCTACACTGCTTCAGAGGTTTTCGAGTTATTTCATTACTTTTTAAATTTTTTTCGAAGTTTCTCATGTTGCACATGTGTTGAGCTCTGTTCTACACTACTCTACACTGTTGCAGAAGATTTCGAGTTATTTGTATATTTATTTGAGTTTTTCGTAGTTTCACCTGGTGCATATGGGTTGTGCTGGGTTCTGAACTAACTCTACGCTGGTTCAGAGGTTTTCGAGTTATTTTTTTAAATTTTTGAGTCTTTCGAAGCTTTTCATGTTGCGTATGTGTTGTGCTGGGTTCTACATTACTCTACGCTGCTTCAGAGATTTTCTAGTTATTTCATTACTTTTTTCAGTTTTTCTAAGTTTCTCAGGTTGCATATGTGTTGTGCTGGGTACTAAACTAACTCTACACTGCTTCAGAGGTTTTCGAGTTATTTCATAACTTTTTTGAGTTTTTCGAAGTTTCTCATGTTGCACATGTGTTGTTCTGTGTTCTACACTGTACGCGGTTGCAGAAGATTCGAGTTAATTGTATACTTTTTTGATTTTTTCGATGTTTCTCATGTTGCATATGTGTTGTGTTGTGTTCTACACTTATCTACGCGGTTGCAGAAGATTCGAGTTGTTTGTATACTTTCTTGAGTTTTTCGAAGTTTCTCCTGGTGCATATGGGTTGTGCTCGGTTCTAAACTAACTCTACGCTGCTTCAGAGGTTTTCGAGTTATTTCATTACTTTTTTGAGTTTTTCGACGTTTCTCATGTTGCACATGTGTTGTGCTGCTTAACTAACTGCTCTACGCTGCTTCAGAAGATTTCGAGTTATTTTTATACTTTTTTGAATTTTTCGTAGTTTCACATGGTGCATATGGGTTGTGCTGGGTGCTGAACTAACTCTACGCTGGTTCAGAGGTTTTCGAGTTATTTTTTTAAATTTTTGAGTCTTTCGAAGCTTTTCATGTTGCGTATATGTTGTGCTGGGTTCTACATTACTCTACGCTGCTTCAGAGATTTTCTAGTTATTTCATTACTTTTTTCAGTTTTTCAAAGTTTCTCAGGTTGCATATGTGTTGTGCTGGGTACTAAACTAACTCTACACTGCTTCAGAGGTTTTCGAGTTATTTCATAACTTTTTTGAGTTTTTCGAAGTTTCTCATGTTGCACATGTGTTGTTCTGTGTTCTACACTACTCTACGCGGTTGCAGAAGATTCGAGTTAATTGATTTTTGATTTTTTCGATGTTTCTCATGTTGCATATGTGTTGTGTTGTGTTCTACACTAGTCTACGCGGTTGCAGAAGATTCGAGTTGTTTGTATACTTTCTTGAGTTTTTCGAAGTTTCTCCTGGTGCATATGGGTTGTGCTGGGTTCTAAACTAACTCCACACTGCTTCAGAGGTTTTCGAGTTATTTCATTACTTTTTTGAGTTTTTCGACGTTTCTCATGTTGCCCATGTGTTGTGCTGCTTAACTAACTACTCTACGCTGCTTCAGAAGATTTCGAGTTATTTCATCACTTTTTTGATTTTTTCGATGTTTCTCATGTTGCGTATGTGTTGTGCTGTGTTCTACACTATTCTACGCTGCTTCACAAGATTTCCAGTTAATTGTATACTTTTTTGAGTTTTTCGAAGTTTCTCATTTTGCGAATGTGTTGTGCTGCTTAACTAACTACTCTACGCTGCTTCAGAAGATTTCGAGTTATTTCATCACTTTTTTGATTTTTTCGATGTTTCTCATGTTGCATATATGTTGTGCTGTGGTGTAGAACACAGAACAACACATACGCAACATGAAAAGCTTCGAAAGACTCAAAAATTAAAAAAAATAACTCAAAAACCTCTGAACCAGCGTAGAGTTAGTTCAGAACCCAGCACAACCCATATGCACCTTGTGAAACTACGACAAACTCAAGAAAGTATAAAAATAACTCGAAATCTTCTGAAGCAGCGTAGAGTAGTTAGGTAAGCAGCACAACACATGTGCAACATGAGAAACGTCGAAAAACTCAAAAAAGTAATGAAATAACTCGAAAACCTCTGAAGCAGTGTAGAGTTAGTTTAGAACCCAGCACAACCCATATGCACCAGGAGAAACTTCGAAAAACTCAAGAAAGTATACAAACAACTCGAATCTTCTGCAACCGCGTAGACTAGTGTAGAACACAACACAACACATATGCAACATGAGAAACTTCGAAAAACTCAAAAAAGTAAAAAAATAACTCGAAATCTTCTGAAGCAGCATAGAGTAGTGTAGTTACGCAGCACAACACATACACAACATGAGATACTTCGAAAAACTCAAAAAAGTATACAATTAACTGGTAATCTTGTGAAGCAGCGTAGAGTAGTGCAGAACACAGCACAGCATATACGCAACATGAGAAACATCGAAAAAATCAAAAAAGTGATGAAATAACTCGAAATCTTCTGAAGCAGCGCAGAGTAGTTACTTAAGCAGCACAACACATTCGCAACATGAGAAACATCGAAAAAAATCAAAAAAGTGATGAAATAACTCGAAATCTTCTGAAGCAGCGTAGAGTAGTTAGTTAAGCAGCACAACACATTCGCAACATGAGAAACTTCGAAAAACTCAAAAAAGTATACAATTAACTGGAAATCTTGTGAAGCAGCGTAGAGTAGTGTAGAACACAGCACAACACATACGCAACATGAGAAACATCGAAAAAATCAAAAAAGTAATGCAATAACTCGAAATCTTCTGAAGCAGCGTAGAGTAGTTAGTTAAGCAGCACAACACATTCGCAACATGAGAAACTTCGAAAAACTCAAAAAAGTATACATTTAACTGGAAATCTTCTGAAGCAGCGGAGTAGTGTAGAACACAGCACAACACATACGCAACATGAGAAACATCGAAAAAAACAAAAAAGTGATGAAATAACTCGAAATCTTCTGAAGCAGCGTAGAGTAGTTAGTTAAACAGCACAACACATTCGCAACATGAGAAACTTCGAAAAACTCAAGAAAGTATACAAACAACTCGAATCTTCTGCAACAGCGTAGAGTTGTGTAGAACACAGAACAACACATACGCAACATGAAAAGCTTCGAAAGACTCAAAAATTAAAAAAAATAACTCAAAAACCTCTGAACCAGCGTAGAGTTAGTTCAGAACCCAGCACAACCCATATGCACCTTGTGAAACTACGACAAACTCAAGAAAGTATAAAAATAACTCGAAATCTTCTGAAGCAGCGTAGAGTAGTTAGGTAAGCAGCACAACACATGTGCAACATGAGAAACGTCGAAAAACTCAAAAAAGTAATGAAATAACTCGAAAACCTATGGAGCAGTGTAGAGTTAGTTTAGAACCCAGCACAACCCATATGCACCAGGAGAAACTTCGAAAAACTCAAGAAAGTATACAAACAACTCGAATCTTCTGCAACCGCGTAGACTAGTGTAGAACACAACACAACACATATGCAACATGAGAAACTTCGAAAAACTCAAAAAAGTAAAAAAATAACTCGAAATCTTCTGAAGCAGCATAGAGTAGTGTAGTTACGCAGCACAACACATACACAACATGAGATACTTCGAAAAACTCAAAAAAGTATACAATTAACTGGTAATCTTGTGAAGCAGCGTAGAGTAGTGCAGAACACAGCACAACATATACGCAACATGAGAAACATCGAAAAAATCAAAAAAGTGATGAAATAACTCGAAATCTTCTGAAGCAGCGCAGAGTAGTTACTTAAGCAGCAGAACACATTCGCAACATGAGAAACTTCGAAAAACTCAAAAAAGTATACAATTAACTGGAAATCTTGTGAAGCAGCGTAGAATAGTGTAGAACACAGCACAACACATACGCAACATGAGAAACATCGAAAAAAATCAAAAAAGTGATGAAATAACTCGAAATCTTCTGAAGCAGCGTAGATTAGTTAGTTAAGCAGCACAACACATTCGCAACATGAGAAACTTCGAAAAACTCAAAAAAGTATACAATTAACTGGTAATCTTGTGAAGCAGCGTAGAGTAGTGCAGAACACAGCACAACATATACGCAACATGAGAAACATCGAAAAAATCAAAAAAGTGATGAAATAACTCGAAATCTTCTGAAGCAGCGCAGAGTAGTTACTTAAGCAGCACAACACATTCGCAACATGTGAAACTACGAAAAACTCAAGAAAGTATACAATTAACTGGAAATCTTGTGAAGCAGCGGAGAGTAGTGCAGAACACAGCACAACACATGTGCAACATGAGAAACTTCGAAAAATTCAAAAAAGTATAAAAATAACTCGAAATCTTCTGAAGCAGCGTAGAGTAGTTATTTAAGCAGCACAACACATGTGCAACATGAGAAACGTCGAAAAACTCAAAAAAGTAATGAAATAACTCGAAAACCTATGAAGCAGTGTAGAGTTAGTTTAGAACCCAGCACAACCCATATGCACCAGGAGAAACTTCGAAAAACTCAAGAAAGTATACAAACAACTCGAATCTTCTGCAACCGCGTAGACTAGTGTAGAACACAACACAACACATAAACAACATGAGAAACTTCGAAAAACTCAAAAAAGTAAAAAAATAATTCGAAATCTTCTGAAGCAGCATAGAGTAGTGCAGAACACAGCACAACATATACGCAACATGAGAAACATCGAAAAAATCAAAAAAGTGATGAAATAACTCGAAATCTTCTGAAGCAGCGTAGAGTAGTTAGTTAAGCAGCACAACACATTCGCAACATGAGAAACTTCGCAAAACTCAAGAAAGTATACAATTAACTGGAAATCTTGTGAAGCAGCGTAGAATAGTGTAGAACACAGCACAACACATACGCAACATGAGAAACATCGAAAAAATCAAAAAAGTGATGAAATAACTCGAAATCTTCTGAAGCAGCGCAGAGTAGTTACTTAAGCAGCACAACACATTCGCAACATGAGAAACTTCGAAAAACTCAAAAAAGTAAAAAATTAACTGGAAATCTTGTGAAGCAGCGTAGAGTAGTGCAGAACACAGCACAACACATACGCAACATGAGAAACATCGAAAAAAATCAAAAAAGTGATGAAATAACTCGAAATCTTCTGAAGCAGCGTAGAGTAGTTAGTTAAGCAGCACAACACATTCGCAACATGAGAAACTTCGAAAAACTCAAAAAAGTATACAATTAACTGGAAATCTTGTAAAGCAGCGTAGAGTAGTGTAGAACACAGCACAACACATACGCAACATAAGAAACATCGAAAAAATCAAAAAAGTAATGCAATAACTCGAAATCTTCTGAAGGAAGCGTAGAGTAGTTAGTTAAACAGCACAACACATTCGCAACATCAGAAACTTCGAAAAACTCAAGAAAGTATGCAAACAGCTCGAATCTTCTGCAACCGCGTATAGTGTAGAACACAGAACAACACATGTGCAACATGAGAAACTTCGAAAAACTCAAAAAAGTTATGAAATAACTCGAAAACCTCTGAAGCAGTGTAGAGTTAGTTTAGTACCCAGCACAACACATATGCAACCTGAGAAACTTAGAAAAACTGAAAAAAGTAATGAAATAACTAGAAAATCTCTGAAACAGCGTAGAGTAATGTAGAGCCCAGCACAACACATACGCAACATGAAAAGCTTCGAAAGACTCAAAAATTAAAAAAAGTAACTCGAAAACCTCTGAACCAGCGTAGAGTTAGTTCAGAACCCAGCACAACCCATATGCACCAGGAGAAACTACGAAAAGCTCAACAAAGTATACAAATAACTCGAAATCTTCTGCAACAGTGCAGAGTAGTGTAGAACCCAGCACGACCCATATGCAATATGAGAAACTTCGAAAAACTCAAAAAAGTATACAATTAACTGGAAATCTTGTGAAGCAGCGTAGAATAGTGTAGAACACAGCACAACACATACGCAACATGAGAAACATCGAAAAAAATCAAAAAAAATGATGAACTAACTCGAAATCTTCTGAAGCAGCGTAGAGTAGTTAGTTAAGCAGCACAACACATTCGCAACATGAGAAACTTCGAAAAACTCAAAAAAGTATACAATTAACTGGAAATCTTGTGAAGCAGCGGAGTAGTGTAGAACACAGCACAACACATACGCAACATGAGAAACATCGAAAAAAACAAAAAAGTGATGAAATAACTCGAAATCTTCTGAAGCAGCGTAGAGTAGTTAGTTAAACAGCACAACACATTCGCAACATGAGAAACTTCGAAAAACTCAAGAAAGTATACAAACAACTCGAATCTTCTGCAACAGCGTAGAGTTGTGTAGAACACAGAACAACACATACGCAACATGAAAAGCTTCGAAAGACTCAAAAATTAAAAAAAATAACTCAAAAACCTCTGAACCAGCGTAGAGTTAGTTCAGAACCCAGCACAACCCATATGCACCTTGTGAAACTACGACAAACTCAAGAAAGTATAAAAATAACTCGAAATCTTCTGAAGCAGCGTAGAGTAGTTAGGTAAGCAGCACAACACATGTGCAACATGAGAAACGTCGAAAAACTCAAAAAAGTAATGAAATAACTCGAAAACCTCTGAAGCAGTGTAGAGTTAGTTTAGAACCCAGCACAACCCATATGCACCAGGAGAAACTTCGAAAAACTCAAGAAAGTATACAAACAACTCGAATCTTCTGCAACCGCGTAGACTAGTGTAGAACACAACACAACACATATGCAACATGAGAAACTTCGAAAAACTCAAAAAAGTAAAAAAATAACTCGAAATCTTCTGAAGCAGCATAGAGTAGTGTAGTTACGCAGCACAACACATACACAACATGAGATACTTCGAAAAACTCAAAAAAGTATACAATTAACTGGTAATCTTGTGAAGCAGCGTAGAGTAGTGCAGAACACAGCACAACATATACGCAACATGAGAAACATCGAAAAAATCAAAAAAGTGATGAAATAACTCGAAATCTTCTGAAGCAGCGCAGAGTAGTTACTTAAGCAGCACAACACATTCGCAACATGAGAAACATCGAAAAAAATCAAAAAAGTGATGAAATAACTCGAAATCTTCTGAAGCAGCGTAGAGTAGTTAGTTAAGCAGCACAACACATTCGCAACATGAGAAACTTCGAAAAACTCAAAAAAGTATACAATTAACTGGAAATCTTGTGAAGCAGCGTAGAGTAGTGTAGAACACAGCACAACACATACGCAACATGAGAAACATCGAAAAAATCAAAAAAGTAATGCAATAACTCGAAATCTTCTGAAGCAGCGTAGAGTAGTTAGTTAAACAGCACAACACATTCGCAACATCAGAAACTTCGAAAAACTCAAGAAAGTATACAAACTCGAATCTTCTGCAACCGCGTAGAGTAGTGTAGAACACAGAACAACACATGTGCAACATGAGAAACTTCGAAAAACTCAAAAAAGTTATGAAATAACTCGAAAACCTCTGAAGCAGTGTAGAGTTAGTTTAGTACCCAGCACAACACATATGCAACATGAGAAACTTAGAAAAACTGAAAAAAGTAATGAAATAACTAGAAAATCTCTAAAACAGCGTAGAGTAATGTAGAGCCCAGCACAACACATACGCAACATGAAAAGCTTCGAAAGACTCAAGAATTTAAAAAAATAACTCGAAAACCTCTGAACCAGCGTAGAGTTAGTTCAGAACCCAGCACAACCCATATGCACCAGGAGAAACTACGAAAAGCTCAACAAAGTATACAAATAACTCGAAATCTTCTGCAACAGTGCAGAGTAGTGTAGAACCCAGCACGACCCATATGCACCAGGAGAAACTTCGAAAAACTCAAGAAAGTGTACAAACAACTCGAATCTTCTGCAACCGCGTAGACTAGTGTAGAATACAACACAACACATATGCAATATGAGAAACTTCGAAAAACTCAAAAAAGTATACAATTAACTGGAAATTTTGTGAAGCAGCGTAGAGTAGTGTAGAACACAGCACAACACATACGCAACATGAGAAACATCGAAAAAATCAAAAAAGTAATGCAATAACTCGAAATCTTCTGAAGCAGCGTAGAGTAGTTAGTTAAACAGCACAACACATTCGCAACATCAGAAACTTCGAAAAACTCAAGAAAGTATACAAACTCGAATCTTCTGCAACCGCGTAGAGTAGTGTAGAACACAGAACAACACATGTGCAACATGAGAAACTTCGAAAAACTCAGAAAAGTTATGAAATAACTCGAAAACCTCTGAAGCAGTGTAGAGTTAGTTTAGTACCCAGCACAACACATATGCAACATGAGAAACTTAGAAAAACTGAAAAAAGTAATGAAATAACTAGAAAATCTCTGAAACAGCGTAGAGTAATGTAGAGCCCAGCACAACACATACGCAACATGAAAAGCTTCGAAAGACTCAAGAATTTAAAAAAATAACTCGAAAACCTCTGAACCAGCGTAGAGTTAGTTCAGAACCCAGCACAACCCATATGCACCAGGAGAAACTACGAAAAGCTCAACAAAGTATACAAATAACTCGAAATCTTCTGCAACAGTGCAGAGTAGTGTAGAACCCAGCACGACCCATATGCACCAGGAGAAACTTCGAAAAACTCAAGAAAGTGTACAAACAGCTCGAATCTTCTGCAACCGCGTAGACTAGTGTAGAACACAACACAACACATATGCAATATGAGAAACTTCGAAAAACTCAAAAAAGTATACAATGAACTGGAAATCTTGTGAAGCAGCGTAGAATAGTGTAGAACACAGCACAACACATACGCAACATGAGAAACATCGAAAAAAATCAAAAAAATGATGAAATAACTCGAAATCTTCTGAAGCAGCGTAGAGTCGTTAGTTAAACAGCACAACACATTCGCAACATGAGAAACTTCGAAAAACTCAAGAAAGTATACAAACAACTCGAATCTTCTGCAACCGCGTAGAGTTGTGTAGAACACAGAACAACACATACGCAACATGAAAAGCTTCGAAAGACTCAAAAATTTAAAAAAATAACTCAAAAACCTCTGAACCAGCGTAGAGTTAGTTCAGAACCCAGCACAACCCATATGCACCTTGTGAAACTACGAAAAACTCAAGAAAGTATACAATTAACTGGAAATCTTGTGAAGCAGCGGAGAGTAGTGTAGAACACAGCACAACACATGTGCAACATGAGAAACGTCGAAAAACTCAAAAAAGTAATGAAATAACTCGAAAACCTCTGAAGCAGTGTAGAGTTAGTTTAGAACCCAGCACAACCCATATGCACCAGGAGAAACTTCGAAAAACTCAAGAAAGTATACAAACAACTCGAATCTTCTGCAACCGCGTAGACTAGTGTAGAACACAACACAACACATATGCAACATGAGAAACTTCGAAAAACTCAAAAAAGTAAAAAAGTAACTCGCAATCTTCTGAAGCAGCATAGAGTAGTGTAGTTACGCAGCACAACACATACACAACATGAGAAACTTCGAAAAACTCAAAAAAGTATACAATTAACTGGAAATCTTTTGAAGCAGCGTAGAGTAGTGCAGAACACAGCACACAACATATACGCAACATGAGAAACATCGAAAAAATCAAAAAAGTGATGAAATAACTCGAAATCTTCTGAAGCAGCGTAGAGTAGTTAGTTAAGCAGCACAACACATTCGCAACATGAGAAACTTCGACAAACTCAAAAAAGTATACAATTAACTGGAAATCTTGTGAAGCAGCGTAGAGTAGTGTAGAACACAGCACAACACATACGCAACATGAGAAACATCGAAAAAATCAAAAAAGTAATGCAATAACTCGAAATCTTCGGAAGCAGCGTAGAGTAGTTAGTTAAACAGCACAACACATTCGCAACATGAGAAACTTCGAAAAACTCAAGAAAGTATACAAACAACTCGAATCTTCTGCAACCGCGTAGAGTAGTGTAGAACACAGAACAACACATGTGCAACATGAGAAAGTTCGAAAAACTCAAAAAAGTTATGAAATAACTCGAAAACCTCTGAAGCAGTGTAGAGTTAGTTTAGTACCCAGCACAACACATATGCAACCTGAGAAACTTAGAAAAACTCAAAAAAGTAAAAAAATAACTCGAAATCTTCTGCAGCAGAGAGTAGTGTAGTTACGCAGCACAACACATACACAACATGAGAAACTTCGAAAAACTCAAAAAAGTATACAATTAACTGGTAATCTTGTGAAGCAGCGTAGAGTAGTGCAGAACACAGCACAACATATACGCAACATGAGAAACATCGAAAAAATCAAAAAAGTGATGAAATAACTCGAAATCTTCTGAAGCAGCGCCAGAGTAGTTACTTAAGCAGCACAACACATTCGCAACATGAGAAACTTCGAAAAACTCAAAAAAGTATACAATTAACTGGAAATCTTGTGAAGCAGCGTAGAGTAGTGTAGAACACAGCACAACACATACGCAACATGAGAAACATCGAAAAAATCAAAAAAGTAATGCAATAACTCGAAATCTTCTGAAGCAGCGTAGAATAGTTAGTTAAACAGCACAACACATTCGCAACATGAGAAACTTCGAAAAACTCAAGAAAGTATACAAACAACTCGAATCTTCTGCAACCGCGTAGAGTAGTGTAGAACACAGAACAACACATGTGCAACATGAGAAAGTTCGAAAAACTCAAAAAAGTTATGAAATAACTCGAAAACCTCTGAAGCAGTGTAGAGTTAGTTTAGTACCCAGCACAACACATATGCAACCTGAGAAACTTAGAAAAACTCAAAAAAGTAAAAAAATAACTCGAAATCTTCTGAAGCAGCATAGAGTAGTGTAGTTACGCAGCACAACACTTACACAACATGAGAAACTTCGAAAAACTCAAAAAAGTATACAATTAACTGGTAATCTTGTGAAGCAGCGTAGAGTAGTGCAGAACACAGCACAACATAGACGCAACATGAGAAACATCGAAAAAATCAAAAAAGTGATGAAATAACTCGAAATCTTCTGAAGCAGCGTAGAGTAGTTAGTTAAGCAGCACAACACATTCGCAACATGAGAAACTTCGCAAAACTCAAAAAAGTATACAATTAACTGGAAATCTTGTGAAGCAGCGTAGAATAGTGTAGAACACAGCACAACACATACGCAACATGAGAAACATCGAAAAAATCAAAAAAGTGATGAAATAACTCGAAATCTTCTGAAGCAGCGCAGAGTAGTTTCTTAAGCAGCACAACACATTCGCAACATGAGAAACTTCGAAAAACTCAAAAAAGTATAAAATTAACTGGAAATCTTGTGAAGCAGCGTAGAGTAGTGCAGAACACAGCACAACACATACGCAACATGAGAAACATCGAAAAAAATCAAAAAAGTGATGAAATAACTCGAAATCTTCTGAAGCAGCGTAGAGTAGTTAGTTAAGCAGCACAACACATTCGCAACATGAGAAACTTCGAAAAACTCAAAAAAGTATACAATTAACTGGAAATCTTGTAAAGCAGCGTAGAGTAGTGTAGAACACAGCACAACACATACGCAACATAAGAAACATCGAAAAAATCAAAAAAGTAATGCAATAACTCGAAATCTTCTGAAGGAAGCGTAGAGTAGTTAGTTAAACAGCACAACACATTCGCAACATCAGAAACTTCGAAAAACTCAAGAAAGTATGCAAACAGCTCGAATCTTCTGCAACCGCGTATAGTGTAGAACACAGAATGTGCAACATGAGAAACTTCGAAAAACTCAAAAAAGTTATGAAATAACTCGAAAACCTCTGAAGCAGTGTAGAGTTAGTTTAGTACCCAGCACAACACATATGCAACCTGAGAAACTTAGAAAAACTGAAAAAAGTAATGTAATAACTAGAAAATCTCTGAAACAGCGTAGAGTAATGTAGAGCCCAGCACAACACATACGCAACATGAAAAGCTTCGAAAGACTCAAAAATTAAAAAAAGTAACTCGAAAACCTCTGAACCAGCGTAGAGTTAGTTCAGAACCCAGCACAACCCATATGCACCAGGAGAAACTACGAAAAGCTCAACAAAGTATACAAATAACTCGAAATCTTCTGCAACAGTGCAGAGTAGTGTAGAACCCAGCACGACCCATATGCAATATGAGAAACTTCGAAAAACTCAAAAAAGTATACAATTAACTGGAAATCTTGTGAAGCAGCGTAGAATAGTGTAGAACACAGCACAACACATACGCAACATGAGAAACATCGAAAAAAATCAAAAAAATGATGAAATAACTCGAAATCTTCTGAAGCAGCGTAGAGTAGTTAGTTAAGCAGCACAACACATTCGCAACATGAGAAACTTCGAAAAACTCAAAAAAGTATACAATTAACTGGAAATCTTGTGAAGCAGCGGAGTAGTGTAGAACACAGCACAACACATACGCAACATGAGAAACATCGAAAAAAACAAAAAAGTGATGAAATAACTCGAAATCTTCTGAAGCAGCGTAGAGTAGTTAGTTAAACAGCACAACACATTCGCAACATGAGAAACTTCGAAAAACTCAAGAAAGTATACAAACAACTCGAATCTTCTGCAACAGCGTAGAGTTGTGTAGAACACAGAACAACACATACGCAACATGAAAAGCTTCGAAAGACTCAAAAATTAAAAAAAATAACTCAAAAACCTCTGAACCAGCGTAGAGTTAGTTCAGAACCCAGCACAACCCATATGCACCTTGTGAAACTACGACAAACTCAAGAAAGTATAAAAATAACTCGAAATCTTCTGAAGCAGCGTAGAGTAGTTAGGTAAGCAGCACAACACATGTGCAACATGAGAAACGTCGAAAAACTCAAAAAAGTAATGAAATAACTCGAAAACCTCTGAAGCAGTGTAGAGTTAGTTTAGAACCCAGCACAACCCATATGCACCAGGAGAAACTTCGAAAAACTCAAGAAAGTATACAAACAACTCGAATCTTCTGCAACCGCGTAGACTAGTGCAGAACACAGCACACAACATATACGCAACATGAGAAACATCGAAAAAATCAAAAAAGTGATGAAATAACTCGAAATCTTCTGAAGCAGCGTAGAGTAGTTAGTTAAGCAGCACAACACATTCGCAACATGAGAAACTTCGCAAAACTCAAGAAAGTATACAATTAACTGGAAATCTTGTGAAGCAGCGTAGAATAGTGTAGAACACAGCACAACACATACGCAACATGAGAAACATCGAAAAAATCAAAAAAGTGATGAAATAACTCGAAATCTTCTGAAGCAGCGCAGAGTAGTTACTTCAGCAGCACAACACATTCGCAACATGAGAAACTTCGAAAAACTCAAAAAAGTATAAAATTAACTGGAAATCTTGTGAAGCAGCGTAGAGTAGTGCAGAACACAGCACAACACATACGCAACATGAGAAACATCGAAAAAAATCAAAAAAGTATACAATTAACTGGAAATCTTGTAAAGCAGCGTAGAGTAGTGTAGAACACAGCACAACACATACGCAACATAAGAAACATCGAAAAAATCAAAAAAGTAATGCAATAACTCGAAATCTTCTGAAGGAAGCGTAGAGTAGTTAGTTAAACAGCACAACACATTCGCAACATCAGAAACTTCGAAAAACTCAAGAAAGTATGCAAACAGCTCGAATCTTCTGCAACCGCGTATAGTGTAGAACACAGAACAACACATGTGCAACATGAGAAACTTCGAAAAACTCAAAAAAGTTATGAAATAACTCGAAAACCTCTGAAGCAGTGTAGAGTTAGTTTAGTACCGAGCACAACACATATGCAACCTGAGAAACTTAGAAAAACTGAAAAAAGTAATGAAATAACTAGAAAATCTCTGAAACAGCGTAGAGTAATGTAGAGCCCAGCACAACACATACGCAACATGAAAAGCTTCGAAAGACTCAAAAATTAAAAAAAGTAACTCGAAAACCTCTGAACCAGCGTAGAGTTAGTTCAGAACCCAGCACAACCCATATGCACCAGGAGAAACTACGAAAAGCTCAACAAAGTATACAAATAACTCGAAATCTTCTGCAACAGTGCAGAGTAGTGTAGAACCCAGCACGACCCATATGCAATATGAGAAACTTCGAAAAACTCAAAAAAGTATACAATTAACTGGAAATCTTGTGAAGCAGCGTAGAATAGTGTAGAACACAGCACAACACATACGCAACATGAGAAACATCGAAAAAAATCAAAAAAATGATGAAATAACTCGAAATCTTCTGAAGCAGCGTAGAGTAGTTAGTTAAGCAGCACAACACATTCGCAACATGAGAAACTTCGAAAAACTCAAAAAAGTATACAATTAACTGGAAATCTTGTGAAGCAGCGGAGTAGTGTAGAACACAGCACAACAACATACGCAACATGAGAAACATCGAAAAAAACAAAAAAGTGATGAAATAACTCGAAATCTTCTGAAGCAGCGTAGAGTAGTTAGTTAAACAGCACAACACATTCGCAACATGAGAAACTTCGAAAAACTCAAGAAAGTATACAAACAACTCGAATCTTCTGCAACAGCGTAGAGTTGTGTAGAACACAGAACAACACATACGCAACATGAAAAGCTTCGAAAGACTCAAAAATTAAAAAAAATAACTCAAAAACCTCTGAACCAGCGTAGAGTTAGTTCAGAACCCAGCACAACCCATATGCACCTTGTGAAACTACGACAAACTCAAGAAAGTATAAAAATAACTCGAAATCTTCTGAAGCAGCGTAGAGTAGTTAGGTAAGCAGCACAACACATGTGCAACATGAGAAACGTCGAAAAACTCAAAAAAGTAATGAAATAACTCGAAAACCTATGGAGCAGTGTAGAGTTAGTTTAGAACCCAGCACAACCCATATGCACCAGGAGAAACTTCGAAAAACTCAAGAAAGTATACAAACAACTCGAATCTTCTGCAACCGCGTAGACTAGTGTAGAACACAACACAACACATATGCAACATGAGAAACTTCGAAAAACTCAAAAAAGTAAAAAAATAACTCGAAATCTTCTGAAGCAGCATAGAGTAGTGTAGTTACGCAGCACAACACATACACAACATGAGATACTTCGAAAAACTCAAAAAAGTATACAATTAACTGGTAATCTTGTGAAGCAGCGTAGAGTAGTGCAGAACACAGCACAACATATACGCAACATGAGAAACATCGAAAAAATCAAAAAAGTGATGAAATAACTCGAAATCTTCTGAAGCAGCGCAGAGTAGTTACTTAAGCAGCAGAACACATTCGCAACATGAGAAACTTCGAAAAACTCAAAAAAGTATACAATTAACTGGAAATCTTGTGAAGCAGCGTAGAATAGTGTAGAACACAGCACAACACATACGCAACATGAGAAACATCGAAAAAAATCAAACAAGTGATGAAATAACTCGAAATCTTCTGAAGCAGCGTAGAGTAGTTAGTTAAGCAGCACAACACATTCGCAACATGAGAAACTTCGAAAAACTCAAAAAAGTATACAATTAACTGGTAATCTTGTGAAGCAGCGTAGAATAGTGCAGAACACAGCACAACATATACGCAACATGAGAAACATCGAAAAAATCAAAAAAGTGATGAAATAACTCGAAATCTTCTGAAGCAGCGCAGAGTAGTTACTTAAGCAGCACAACACATTCGCAACATGTGAAACTACGAAAAACTCAAGAAAGTATACAATTAACTGGAAATCTTGTGAAGCAGCGGAGAGTAGTGTAGAACACAGCACAACACATGTGCAACATGAGAAACTTCGATAAATTCAAAAAAGTATAAAAATAACTCGAAATCTTCTGAAGCAGCGTAGAGTAGTTATTTAAGCAGCACAACACATGTGCAACATGAGAAACGTCGAAAAACTCAAAAAAGTAATGAAATAACTCGAAAACCTATGAAGCAGTGTAGAGTTAGTTTAGAACCCAGCACAACCCATATGCACCAGGAGAAACTTCGAAAAACTCAAGAAAGTATACAAACAACTCGAATCTTCTGCAACCGCGTAGACTAGTGTAGAACACAACACAACACATAAACAACATGAGAAACTTCGAAAAACTCAAAAAAGTAAAAAAATAATTCGAAATCTTCTGAAGCAGCATAGAGTAGTGCAGAACACAGCACAACATATACGCAACATGAGAAACATCGAAAAAATCAAAAAAGTGATGAAATAACTCGAAATCTTCTGAAGCAGCATAGAGTAGTGTAGTTACGCAGCACAACACATACACAACATGAGAAACTTCGAAAAACTCAAAAAAGTATACAATTAACTGGTAATCTTGTGAAGCAGCGTAGAGTAGTGCAGAACACAGCACAACATATACGCAACATGAGAAACATCGAAAAAATCAAAAAAGTGATGAAATAACTCGAAATCTTCTGAAGCAGCGCAGAGTAGTTACTTAAGCAGCAGAACACATTCGCAACATGAGAAACTTCGAAAAACTCACAAAAGTATACAATTAACTGGAAATCTTGTGAAGCAGCGTAGAATAGTGTAGAACACAGCACAACACATACGCAACATGAGAAACATCGAAAAAAATCAAAAAAGTGATGAAATAACTCGAAATCTTCTGAAGCAGCGTAGAGTAGTTAGTTAAGCAGCACAACACATTCGCAACATGAGAAACTTCGAAAAACTCAAAAAAGTATACAATTAACTGGAAATCTTGTAAAGCAGCGTAGAGTAGTGTAGAACACAGCACAACACATACGCAACATAAGAAACATCGAAAAAATCAAAAAAGTAATGCAATAACTCGAAATCTTCTGAAGGAAGCGTAGAGTAGTTAGTTAAACAGCACAACACATTCGCAACATCAGAAACTTCGAAAAACTCAAGAAAGTATGCAAACAGCTCGAATCTTCTGCAACCGCGTATAGTGTAGAACACAGAACAACACATGTGCAACATGAGAAACTTCGAAAAACTCAAAAAAGTTATGAAATAACTCGAAAACCTCTGAAGCAGTGTAGAGTTAGTTTAGTACCGAGCACAACACATATGCAACCTGAGAAACTTAGAAAAACTGAAAAAAGTAATGAAATAACTAGAAAATCTCTGAAACAGCGTAGAGTAATGTAGAGCCCAGCACAACACATACGCAACATGAAAAGCTTCGAAAGACTCAAAAATTAAAAAAAGTAACTCGAAAACCTCTGAACCAGCGTAGAGTTAGTTCAGAACCCAGCACAACCCATATGCACCAGGAGAAACTACGAAAAGCTCAACAAAGTATACAAATAACTCGAAATCTTCTGCAACAGTGCAGAGTAGTGTAGAACCCAGCACGACCCATATGCAATATGAGAAACTTCGAAAAACTCAAAAAAGTATACAATTAACTGGAAATCTTGTGAAGCAGCGTAGAATAGTGTAGAACACAGCACAACACATACGCAACATGAGAAACATCGAAAAAAATCAAAAAAATGATGAAATAACTCGAAATCTTCTGAAGCAGCGTAGAGTAGTTAGTTAAGCAGCACAACACATTCGCAACATGAGAAACTTCGAAAAACTCAAAAAAGTATACAATTAACTGGAAATCTTGTGAAGCAGCGGAGTAGTGTAGAACACAGCACAACAACATACGCAACATGAGAAACATCGAAAAAAACAAAAAAGTGATGAAATAACTCGAAATCTTCTGAAGCAGCGTAGAGTAGTTAGTTAAACAGCACAACACATTCGCAACATGAGAAACTTCGAAAAACTCAAGAAAGTATACAAACAACTCGAATCTTCTGCAACAGCGTAGAGTTGTGTAGAACACAGAACAACACATACGCAACATGAAAAGCTTCGAAAGACTCAAAAATTAAAAAAAATAACTCAAAAACCTCTGAACCAGCGTAGAGTTAGTTCAGAACCCAGCACAACCCATATGCACCTTGTGAAACTACGACAAACTCAAGAAAGTATAAAAATAACTCGAAATCTTCTGAAGCAGCGTAGAGTAGTTAGGTAAGCAGCACAACACATGTGCAACATGAGAAACGTCGAAAAACTCAAAAAAGTAATGAAATAACTCGAAAACCTATGGAGCAGTGTAGAGTTAGTTTAGAACCCAGCACAACCCATATGCACCAGGAGAAACTTCGAAAAACTCAAGAAAGTATACAAACAACTCGAATCTTCTGCAACCGCGTAGACTAGTGTAGAACACAACACAACACATATGCAACATGAGAAACTTCGAAAAACTCAAAAAAGTAAAAAAATAACTCGAAATCTTCTGAAGCAGCATAGAGTAGTGTAGTTACGCAGCACAACACATACACAACATGAGATACTTCGAAAAACTCAAAAAAGTATACAATTAACTGGTAATCTTGTGAAGCAGCGTAGAGTAGTGCAGAACACAGCACAACATATACGCAACATGAGAAACATCGAAAAAATCAAAAAAGTGATGAAATAACTCGAAATCTTCTGAAGCAGCGCAGAGTAGTTACTTAAGCAGCAGAACACATTCGCAACATGAGAAACTTCGAAAAACTCAAAAAAGTATACAATTAACTGGAAATCTTGTGAAGCAGCGTAGAATAGTGTAGAACACAGCACAACACATACGCAACATGAGAAACATCGAAAAAAATCAAAAAAGTGATGAAATAACTCGAAATCTTCTGAAGCAGCGTAGAGTAGTTAGTTAAGCAGCACAACACATTCGCAACATGAGAAACTTCGAAAAACTCAAAAAAGTATACAATTAACTGGTAATCTTGTGAAGCAGCGTAGAGTAGTGCAGAACACAGCACAACATATACGCAACATGAGAAACATCGAAAAAATCAAAAAAGTGATGAAATAACTCGAAATCTTCTGAAGCAGCGCAGAGTAGTTACTTAAGCAGCACAACACATTCGCAACATGTGAAACTACGAAAAACTCAAGAAAGTATACAATTAACTGGAAATCTTGTGAAGCAGCGGAGAGTAGTGTAGAACACAGCACAACACATGTGCAACATGAGAAACTTCGATAAATTCAAAAAAGTATAAAAATAACTCGAAATCTTCTGAAGCAGCGTAGAGTAGTTATTTAAGCAGCACAACACATGTGCAACATGAGAAACGTCGAAAAACTCAAAAAAGTAATGAAATAACTCGAAAACCTATGAAGCAGTGTAGAGTTAGTTTAGAACCCAGCACAACCCATATGCACCAGGAGAAACTTCGAAAAACTCAAGAAAGTATACAAACAACTCGAATCTTCTGCAACCGCGTAGACTAGTGTAGAACACAACACAACACATAAACAACATGAGAAACTTCGAAAAACTCAAAAAAGTAAAAAAATAATTCGAAATCTTCTGAAGCAGCATAGAGTAGTGCAGAACACAGCACAACATATACGCAACATGAGAAACATCGAAAAAATCAAAAAAGTGATGAAATAACTCGAAATCTTCTGAAGCAGCGTAGAGTAGTTAGTTAAGCAGCACAACACATTCGCAACATGAGAAACTTCGCAAAACTCAAGAAAGTATACAATTAACTGGAAATCTTGTGAAGCAGCGTAGAATAGTGTAGAACACAGCACAACACATACGCAACATGAGAAACATCGAAAAAATCAAAAAAGTGATGAAATAACTCGAAATCTTCTGAAGCAGCGCAGAGTAGTTACTTAAGCAGCACAACACATTCGCAACATGAGAAACTTCGAAAAACTCAAAAAAGTAAAAAATTAACTGGAAATCTTGTGAAGCAGCGTAGAGTAGTGCAGAACACAGCACAACACATACGCAACATGAGAAACATCGAAAAAAATCAAAAAAGTGATGAAATAACTCGAAATCTTCTGAAGCAGCGTAGAGTAGTTAGTTAAGCAGCACAACACATTCGCAACATGAGAAACTTCGAAAAACTCAAAAAAGTATACAATTAACTGGAAATCTTGTAAAGCAGCGTAGAGTAGTGTAGAACACAGCACAACACATACGCAACATAAGAAACATCGAAAAAATCAAAAAAGTAATGCAATAACTCGAAATCTTCTGAAGGAAGCGTAGAGTAGTTAGTTAAACAGCACAACACATTCGCAACATCAGAAACTTCGAAAAACTCAAGAAAGTATGCAAACAGCTCGAATCTTCTGCAACCGCGTATAGTGTAGAACACAGAACAACACATGTGCAACATGAGAAACTTCGAAAAACTCAAAAAAGTTATGAAATAACTCGAAAACCTCTGAAGCAGTGTAGAGTTAGTTTAGTACCCAGCACAACACATATGCAACCTGAGAAACTTAGAAAAACTGAAAAAAGTAATGAAATAACTAGAAAATCTCTGAAACAGCGTAGAGTAATGTAGAGCCCAGCACAACACATACGCAACATGAAAAGCTTCGAAAGACTCAAAAATTAAAAAAAGTAACTCGAAAACCTCTGAACCAGCGTAGAGTTAGTTCAGAACCCAGCACAACCCATATGCACCAGGAGAAACTACGAAAAGCTCAACAAAGTATACAAATAACTCGAAATCTTCTGCAACAGTGCAGAGTAGTGTAGAACCCAGCACGACCCATATGCAATATGAGAAACTTCGAAAAACTCAAAAAAGTATACAATTAACTGGAAATCTTGTGAAGCAGCGTAGAATAGTGTAGAACACAGCACAACACATACGCAACATGAGAAACATCGAAAAAAATCAAAAAAATGATGAAATAACTCGAAATCTTCTGAAGCAGCGTAGAGTAGTTAGTTAAGCAGCACAACACATTCGCAACATGAGAAACTTCGAAAAACTCAAAAAAGTATACAATTAACTGGAAATCTTGTGAAGCAGCGGAGTAGTGTAGAACACAGCACAACACATACGCAACATGAGAAACATCGAAAAAAACAAAAAAGTGATGAAATAACTCGAAATCTTCTGAAGCAGCGTAGAGTAGTTAGTTAAACAGCACAACACATTCGCAACATGAGAAACTTCGAAAAGCTCAAGAAAGTATACAAACAACTCGAATCTTCTGCAACAGCGTAGAGTTGTGTAGAACACAGAACAACACATACGCAACATGAAAAGCTTCGAAAGACTCAAAAATTAAAAAAAATAACTCAAAAACCTCTGTACCAGCGTAGAGTTAGTTCAGAACCCAGCACAACCCATATGCACCTTGTGAAACTACGAAAAACTCAAGAAAGTATAAAAATAACTCGAAATCTTCTGAAGCAGCGTAGAGTAGTTAGGTAAGCAGCACAACACATGTGCAACATGAGAAACGTCGAAAAACTCAAAAAAGTAATGAAATAACTCGAAAACCTCTGAAGCAGTGTAGAGTTAGTTTAGAACCCAGCACAACCCATATGCACCAGGAGAAACTTCGAAAAACTCAAGAAAGTATACAAACAACTCGAATCTTCTGCAACCGCGTAGACTAGTGTAGAACACAACACAACACATATGCAACATGAGAAACTTCGAAAAACTCAAAAAAGTAAAAAAATAACTCGAAATCTTCTGAAGCAGCATAGAGTAGTGTAGTTACGCAGCACAACACATACACAACATGAGATACTTCGAAAAACTCAAAAAAGTATACAATTAACTGGTAATCTTGTGAAGCAGCGTAGAGTAGTGCAGAACACAGCACAACATATACGCAACATGAGAAACATCGAAAAAATCAAAAAAGTGATGAAATAACTCGAAATCTTCTGAAGCAGCGCAGAGTAGTTACTTAAGCAGCACAACACATTCGCAACATGAGAAACATCGAAAAAAATCAAAAAAGTGATGAAATAACTCGAAATCTTCTGAAGCAGCGTAGAGTAGTTAGTTAAGCAGCACAACACATTCGCAACATGAGAAACTTCGAAAAACTCAAAAAAGTATACAATTAACTGGAAATCTTGTGAAGCAGCGTAGAGTAGTGTAGAACACAGCACAACACATACGCAACATGAGAAACATCGAAAAAATCAAAAAAGTAATGCAATAACTCGAAATCTTCTGAAGCAGCGTAGAGTAGTTAGTTAAACAGCACAACACATTCGCAACATCAGAAACTTCGAAAAACTCAAGAAAGTATACAAACTCGAATCTTCTGCAACCGCGTAGAGTAGTGTAGAACACAGAACAACACATGTGCAATATGAGAAACTTCGAAAAACTCAAAAAAGTTATGAAATAACTCGAAAACCTCTGAAGCAGTGTAGAGTTAGTTTAGTACCCAGCACATATGCAACATGAGAAACTTAGAAAAACTGAAAAAAGTAATGAAATAACTAGAAAATCTCTGAAACAGCATAGAGTAATGTAGAGCCCAGCACAACACATACGCAACATGAAAAGCTTCGAAAGACTCAAGAATTTAAAAAAATAACTCGAAAACCTCTGAACCAGCGTAGAGTTAGTTCAGAACCCAGCACAACCCATATGCACCAGGAGAAACTACGAAAAGCTCAACAAAGTATACAAATAACTCGAAATCTTCTGCAACAGTGTAGAGTAGTGTAGAACCCAGCACGACCCATATGCACCAGGAGAAACTTCGAAAAACTCAAGAAAGTATACAAACAACTCGAATCTTCTGCAACCGCGTAGAGTAGTGTAGAACACAGAACAACACATGTGCAACATGAGAAACTTCGAAAAACTCAAAAAGGTTATGAAATAACTCGAAAACCTCTGAAGCAGTGTAGAGTTAGTTTAGTACCCAGCACAACACATATGCAACCTGAGAAACTTAGAAAAACTGAAAAAAGTAATGAAATAACTAGAAAATCTCTGAAACAGCGTAGAGTAATGTAGAGCCCAGCACAACACATACGCAACATGAAAAGCTTCGAAAGACTCAAAAATTAAAAAAAGTAACTCGAAAACCTCTGAACCAGCGTAGAGTTAGTTCAGAACCCAGCACAACCCATATGCACCAGGAGAAACTACGAAAAGCTCAACAAAGTATACAAATAACTCGAAATCTTCTGCAACAGTGTAGAGTAGTGTAGAACCCAGCGCGACCCATATGCACCAGGAGAAACTTCGAAAAACTCAAGAAAGTGTACAAACAACTCGAATCTTCTGCAACCGCGTAGACTAGTGTAGAACACAACACAACACATATGCAACATTAGAAACTTCGAAAAACTCAAAAAAGTATACAATTAACTGGGAATCTTGTGAAGCAGCGTAGAATAGTGTAGAACACAGCACAACACATACGCAACATGAGAAACTTCGAAAAACTCAAAAAAGTAAAAAAATAACTCGAAATCTTCTGAAGCAGCATAGAGTAGTGTAGTTACGCAGCACAACACATACACAACATGAGATACTTCGAAAAACTCAAAAAAGTATACAATTAACTGGTAATCTTGTGAAGCAGCGTAGAGTAGTGCAGAACACAGCACAACATATACGCAACATGAGAAACATCGAAAAAATCAAAAAAGTGATGAAATAACTCGAAATCTTCTGAAGCAGCGCAGAGTAGTTACTTAAGCAGCAGAACACATTCGCAACATGAGAAACTTCGAAAAACTCAAAAAAGTATACAATTAACTGGAAATCTTGTGAAGCAGCGTAGAATAGTGTAGAACACAGCACAACACATACGCAACATGAGAAACATCGAAAAAAATCAAAAAAGTGATGAAATAACTCGAAATCTTCTGAAGCAGCGTAGATTAGTTAGTTAAGCAGCACAACACATTCGCAACATGAGAAACTTCGAAAAACTCAAAAAAGTATACAATTAACTGGTAATCTTGTGAAGCAGCGTAGAGTAGTGCAGAACACAGCACAACATATACGCAACATGAGAAACATCGAAAAAATCAAAAAAGTGATGAAATAACTCGAAATCTTCTGAAGCAGCGCAGAGTAGTTACTTAAGCAGCACAACACATTCGCAACATGTGAAACTACGAAAAACTCAAGAAAGTATACAATTAACTGGAAATCTTGTAAAGCAGCGTAGAGTAGTGTAGAACACAGCACAACACATACGCAACATAAGAAACATCGAAAAAATCAAAAAAGTAATGCAATAACTCGAAATCTTCTGAAGGAAGCGTAGAGTAGTTAGTTAAACAGCACAACACATTCGCAACATCAGAAACTTCGAAAAACTCAAGAAAGTATGCAAACAGCTCGAATCTTCTGCAACCGCGTATAGTGTAGAACACAGAACAACACATGTGCAACATGAGAAACTTCGAAAAACTCAAAAAAGTTATGAAATAACTCGAAAACCTCTGAAGCAGTGTAGAGTTAGTTTAGTACCCAGCACAACACATATGCAACCTGAGAAACTTAGAAAAACTGAAAAAAGTAATGAAATAACTAGAAAATCTCTGAAACAGCGTAGAGTAATGTAGAGCCCAGCACAACACATACGCAACATGAAAAGCTTCGAAAGACTCAAAAATTAAAAAAAGTAACTCGAAAACCTCTGAACCAGCGTAGAGTTAGTTCAGAACCCAGCACAACCCATATGCACCAGGAGAAACTACGAAAAGCTCAACAAAGTATACAAATAACTCGAAATCTTCTGCAACAGTGCAGAGTAGTGTAGAACCCAGCACGACCCATATGCAATATGAGAAACTTCGAAAAACTCAAAAAAGTATACAATTAACTGGAAATCTTGTGAAGCAGCGTAGAATAGTGTAGAACACAGCACAACACATACGCAACATGAGAAACATCGAAAAAAATCAAAAAAATGATGAAATAACTCGAAATCTTCTGAAGCAGCGTAGAGTAGTTAGTTAAGCAGCACAACACATTCGCAACATGAGAAACTTCGAAAAACTCAAAAAAGTATACAATTAACTGGAAATCTTGTGAAGCAGCGGAGTAGTGTAGAACACAGCACAACACATACGCAACATGAGAAACATCGAAAAAAACAAAAAAGTGATGAAATAACTCGAAATCTTCTGAAGCAGCGTAGAGTAGTTAGTTAAACAGCACAACACATTCGCAACATGAGAAACTTCGAAAAGCTCAAGAAAGTATACAAACAACTCGAATCTTCTGCAACAGCGTAGAGTTGTGTAGAACACAGAACAACACATACGCAACATGAAAAGCTTCGAAAGACTCAAAAATTAAAAAAAATAACTCAAAAACCTCTGTACCAGCGTAGAGTTAGTTCAGAACCCAGCACAACCCATATGCACCTTGTGAAACTACGAAAAACTCAAGAAAGTATAAAAATAACTCGAAATCTTCTGAAGCAGCGTAGAGTAGTTAGGTAAGCAGCACAACACATGTGCAACATGAGAAACGTCGAAAAACTCAAAAAAGTAATGAAATAACTCGAAAACCTCTGAAGCAGTGTAGAGTTAGTTTAGAACCCAGCACAACCCATATGCACCAGGAGAAACTTCGAAAAACTCAAGAAAGTATACAAACAACTCGAATCTTCTGCAACCGCGTAGACTAGTGTAGAACACAACACAACACATATGCAACATGAGAAACTTCGAAAAACTCAAAAAAGTAAAAAAATAACTCGAAATCTTCTGAAGCAGCATAGAGTAGTGTAGTTACGCAGCACAACACATACACAACATGAGATACTTCGAAAAACTCAAAAAAGTATACAATTAACTGGTAATCTTGTGAAGCAGCGTAGAGTAGTGCAGAACACAGCACAACATATACGCAACATGAGAAACATCGAAAAAATCAAAAAAGTGATGAAATAACTCGAAATCTTCTGAAGCAGCGCAGAGTAGTTACTTAAGCAGCACAACACATTCGCAACATGAGAAACATCGAAAAAAATCAAAAAAGTGATGAAATAACTCGAAATCTTCTGAAGCAGCGTAGAGTAGTTAGTTAAGCAGCACAACACATTCGCAACATGAGAAACTTCGAAAAACTCAAAAAAGTATACAATTAACTGGAAATCTTGTGAAGCAGCGTAGAGTAGTGTAGAACACAGCACAACACATACGCAACATGAGAAACATCGAAAAAATCAAAAAAGTAATGCAATAACTCGAAATCTTCTGAAGCAGCGTAGAGTAGTTAGTTAAACAGCACAACACATTCGCAACATCAGAAACTTCGAAAAACTCAAGAAAGTATACAAACTCGAATCTTCTGCAACCGCGTAGAGTAGTGTAGAACACAGAACAACACATGTGCAACATGAGAAACTTCGAAAAACTCAAAAAAGTTATGAAATAACTCGAAAACCTCTGAAGCAGTGTAGAGTTAGTTTAGTACCCAGCACATATGCAACATGAGAAACTTAGAAAAACTGAAAAAAGTAATGAAATAACTAGAAAATCTCTGAAACAGCATAGAGTAATGTAGAGCCCAGCACAACACATACGCAACATGAAAAGCTTCGAAAGACTCAAGAATTTAAAAAAATAACTCGAAAACCTCTGAACCAGCGTAGAGTTAGTTCAGAACCCAGCACAACCCATATGCACCAGGAGAAACTACGAAAAGCTCAACAAAGTATACAAATAACTCGAAATCTTCTGCAACAGTGTAGAGTAGTGTAGAACCCAGCACGACCCATATGCACCAGGAGAAACTTCGAAAAACTCAAGAAAGTATACAAACAACTCGAATCTTCTGCAACCGCGTAGAGTAGTGTAGAACACAGAACAACACATGTGCAACATGAGAAACTTCGAAAAACTCAAAAAGGTTATGAAATAACTCGAAAACCTCTGAAGCAGTGTAGAGTTAGTTTAGTACCCAGCACAACACATATGCAACCTGAGAAACTTAGAAAAACTGAAAAAAGTAATGAAATAACTAGAAAATCTCTGAAACAGCGTAGAGTAATGTAGAGCCCAGCACAACACATACGCAACATGAAAAGCTTCGAAAGACTCAAAAATTAAAAAAAGTAACTCGAAAACCTCTGAACCAGCGTAGAGTTAGTTCAGAACCCAGCACAACCCATATGCACCAGGAGAAACTACGAAAAGCTCAACAAAGTATACAAATAACTCGAAATCTTCTGCAACAGTGTAGAGTAGTGTAGAACCCAGCGCGACCCATATGCACCAGGAGAAACTTCGAAAAACTCAAGAAAGTGTACAAACAACTCGAATCTTCTGCAACCGCGTAGACTAGTGTAGAACACAACACAACACATATGCAACATTAGAAACTTCGAAAAACTCAAAAAAGTATACAATTAACTGGGAATCTTGTGAAGCAGCGTAGAATAGTGTAGAACACAGCACAACACATACGCAACATGAGAAACTTCGAAAAACTCAAAAAAGTAAAAAAATAACTCGAAATCTTCTGAAGCAGCATAGAGTAGTGTAGTTACGCAGCACAACACATACACAACATGAGATACTTCGAAAAACTCAAAAAAGTATACAATTAACTGGTAATCTTGTGAAGCAGCGTAGAGTAGTGCAGAACACAGCACAACATATACGCAACATGAGAAACATCGAAAAAATCAAAAAAGTGATGAAATAACTCGAAATCTTCTGAAGCAGCGCAGAGTAGTTACTTAAGCAGCAGAACACATTCGCAACATGAGAAACTTCGAAAAACTCAAAAAAGTATACAATTAACTGGAAATCTTGTGAAGCAGCGTAGAATAGTGTAGAACACAGCACAACACATACGCAACATGAGAAACATCGAAAAAAATCAAAAAAGTGATGAAATAACTCGAAATCTTCTGAAGCAGCGTAGATTAGTTAGTTAAGCAGCACAACACATTCGCAACATGAGAAACTTCGAAAAACTCAAAAAAGTATACAATTAACTGGTAATCTTGTGAAGCAGCGTAGAGTAGTGCAGAACACAGCACAACATATACGCAACATGAGAAACATCGAAAAAATCAAAAAAGTGATGAAATAACTCGAAATCTTCTGAAGCAGCGCAGAGTAGTTACTTAAGCAGCACAACACATTCGCAACATGTGAAACTACGAAAAACTCAAGAAAGTATACAATTAACTGGAAATCTTGTAAAGCAGCGTAGAGTAGTGTAGAACACAGCACAACACATACGCAACATAAGAAACATCGAAAAAATCAAAAAAGTAATGCAATAACTCGAAATCTTCTGAAGGAAGCGTAGAGTAGTTAGTTAAACAGCACAACACATTCGCAACATCAGAAACTTCGAAAAACTCAAGAAAGTATGCAAACAGCTCGAATCTTCTGCAACCGCGTATAGTGTAGAACACAGAACAACACATGTGCAACATGAGAAACTTCGAAAAACTCAAAAAAGTTATGAAATAACTCGAAAACCTCTGAAGCAGTGTAGAGTTAGTTTAGTACCCAGCACAACACATATGCAACCTGAGAAACTTAGAAAAACTGAAAAAAGTAATGAAATAACTAGAAAATCTCTGAAACAGCGTAGAGTAATGTAGAGCCCAGCACAACACATACGCAACATGAAAAGCTTCGAAAGACTCAAAAATTAAAAAAAGTAACTCGAAAACCTCTGAACCAGCGTAGAGTTAGTTCAGAACCCAGCACAACCCATATGCACCAGGAGAAACTACGAAAAGCTCAACAAAGTATACAAATAACTCGAAATCTTCTGCAACAGTGCAGAGTAGTGTAGAACCCAGCACGACCCATATGCAATATGAGAAACTTCGAAAAACTCAAAAAAGTATACAATTAACTGGAAATCTTGTGAAGCAGCGTAGAATAGTGTAGAACACAGCACAACACATACGCAACATGAGAAACATCGAAAAAAATCAAAAAAATGATGAAATAACTCGAAATCTTCTGAAGCAGCGTAGAGTAGTTAGTTAAGCAGCACAACACATTCGCAACATGAGAAACTTCGAAAAACTCAAAAAAGTATACAATTAACTGGAAATCTTGTGAAGCAGCGGAGTAGTGTAGAACACAGCACAACACATACGCAACATGAGAAACATCGAAAAAAACAAAAAAGTGATGAAATAACTCGAAATCTTCTGAAGCAGCGTAGAGTAGTTAGTTAAACAGCACAACACATTCGCAACATGAGAAACTTCGAAAAGCTCAAGAAAGTATACAAACAACTCGAATCTTCTGCAACAGCGTAGAGTTGTGTAGAACACAGAACAACACATACGCAACATGAAAAGCTTCGAAAGACTCAAAAATTAAAAAAAATAACTCAAAAACCTCTGTACCAGCGTAGAGTTAGTTCAGAACCCAGCACAACCCATATGCACCTTGTGAAACTACGAAAAACTCAAGAAAGTATAAAAATAACTCGAAATCTTCTGAAGCAGCGTAGAGTAGTTAGGTAAGCAGCACAACACATGTGCAACATGAGAAACGTCGAAAAACTCAAAAAAGTAATGAAATAACTCGAAAACCTCTGAAGCAGTGTAGAGTTAGTTTAGAACCCAGCACAACCCATATGCACCAGGAGAAACTTCGAAAAACTCAAGAAAGTATACAAACAACTCGAATCTTCTGCAACCGCGTAGACTAGTGTAGAACACAACACAACACATATGCAACATGAGAAACTTCGAAAAACTCAAAAAAGTAAAAAAATAACTCGAAATCTTCTGAAGCAGCATAGAGTAGTGTAGTTACGCAGCACAACACATACACAACATGAGATACTTCGAAAAACTCAAAAAAGTATACAATTAACTGGTAATCTTGTGAAGCAGCGTAGAGTAGTGCAGAACA
The DNA here is from genome assembly GCF_044704955.1 of Pristiophorus japonicus. Taxonomy (NCBI): domain Eukaryota; kingdom Metazoa; phylum Chordata; class Chondrichthyes; family Pristiophoridae; genus Pristiophorus; species Pristiophorus japonicus. The sequence goes on from NC_091985.1 coordinate 177,164,025, forward strand.
CAGCACAACATATACGCAACATGAGAAACATCGAAAAAATCAAAAAAGTGATGAAATAACTCGAAATCTTCTGAAGCAGCGCAGAGTAGTTACTTAAGCAGCACAACACATTCGCAACATGAGAAACATCGAAAAAAATCAAAAAAGTGATGAAATAACTCGAAATCTTCTGAAGCAGCGTAGAGTAGTTAGTTAAGCAGCACAACACATTCGCAACATGAGAAACTTCGAAAAACTCAAAAAAGTATACAATTAACTGGAAATCTTGTGAAGCAGCGTAGAGTAGTGTAGAACACAGCACAACACATACGCAACATGAGAAACATCGAAAAAATCAAAAAAGTAATGCAATAACTCGAAATCTTCTGAAGCAGCGTAGAGTAGTTAGTTAAACAGCACAACACATTCGCAACATCAGAAACTTCGAAAAACTCAAGAAAGTATACAAACTCGAATCTTCTGCAACCGCGTAGAGTAGTGTAGAACACAGAACAACACATGTGCAACATGAGAAACTTCGAAAAACTCAAAAAAGTTATGAAATAACTCGAAAACCTCTGAAGCAGTGTAGAGTTAGTTTAGTACCCAGCACATATGCAACATGAGAAACTTAGAAAAACTGAAAAAAGTAATGAAATAACTAGAAAATCTCTGAAACAGCATAGAGTAATGTAGAGCCCAGCACAACACATACGCAACATGAAAAGCTTCGAAAGACTCAAGAATTTAAAAAAATAACTCGAAAACCTCTGAACCAGCGTAGAGTTAGTTCAGAACCCAGCACAACCCATATGCACCAGGAGAAACTACGAAAAGCTCAACAAAGTATACAAATAACTCGAAATCTTCTGCAACAGTGTAGAGTAGTGTAGAACCCAGCACGACCCATATGCACCAGGAGAAACTTCGAAAAACTCAAGAAAGTATACAAACAACTCGAATCTTCTGCAACCGCGTAGAGTAGTGTAGAACACAGAACAACACATGTGCAACATGAGAAACTTCGAAAAACTCAAAAAGGTTATGAAATAACTCGAAAACCTCTGAAGCAGTGTAGAGTTAGTTTAGTACCCAGCACAACACATATGCAACCTGAGAAACTTAGAAAAACTGAAAAAAGTAATGAAATAACTAGAAAATCTCTGAAACAGCGTAGAGTAATGTAGAGCCCAGCACAACACATACGCAACATGAAAAGCTTCGAAAGACTCAAAAATTAAAAAAAGTAACTCGAAAACCTCTGAACCAGCGTAGAGTTAGTTCAGAACCCAGCACAACCCATATGCACCAGGAGAAACTACGAAAAGCTCAACAAAGTATACAAATAACTCGAAATCTTCTGCAACAGTGTAGAGTAGTGTAGAACCCAGCGCGACCCATATGCACCAGGAGAAACTTCGAAAAACTCAAGAAAGTGTACAAACAACTCGAATCTTCTGCAACCGCGTAGACTAGTGTAGAACACAACACAACACATATGCAACATTAGAAACTTCGAAAAACTCAAAAAAGTATACAATTAACTGGGAATCTTGTGAAGCAGCGTAGAATAGTGTAGAACACAGCACAACACATACGCAACATGAGAAACTTCGAAAAACTCAAAAAAGTAAAAAAATAACTCGAAATCTTCTGAAGCAGCATAGAGTAGTGTAGTTACGCAGCACAACACATACACAACATGAGATACTTCGAAAAACTCAAAAAAGTATACAATTAACTGGTAATCTTGTGAAGCAGCGTAGAGTAGTGCAGAACACAGCACAACATATACGCAACATGAGAAACATCGAAAAAATCAAAAAAGTGATGAAATAACTCGAAATCTTCTGAAGCAGCGCAGAGTAGTTACTTAAGCAGCAGAACACATTCGCAACATGAGAAACTTCGAAAAACTCAAAAAAGTATACAATTAACTGGAAATCTTGTGAAGCAGCGTAGAATAGTGTAGAACACAGCACAACACATACGCAACATGAGAAACATCGAAAAAAATCAAAAAAGTGATGAAATAACTCGAAATCTTCTGAAGCAGCGTAGATTAGTTAGTTAAGCAGCACAACACATTCGCAACATGAGAAACTTCGAAAAACTCAAAAAAGTATACAATTAACTGGTAATCTTGTGAAGCAGCGTAGAGTAGTGCAGAACACAGCACAACATATACGCAACATGAGAAACATCGAAAAAATCAAAAAAGTGATGAAATAACTCGAAATCTTCTGAAGCAGCGCAGAGTAGTTACTTAAGCAGCACAACACATTCGCAACATGTGAAACTACGAAAAACTCAAGAAAGTATACAATTAACTGGAAATCTTGTGAAGCAGCGGAGAGTAGTGTAGAACACAGCACAACACATGTGCAACATGAGAAACTTCGAAAAATTCAAAAAAGTATAAAAATAACTCGAAATCTTCTGAAGCAGCGTAGAGTAGTTATTTAAGCAGCACAACACATGTGCAACATGAGAAACGTCGAAAAACTCAAAAAAGTAATGAAATAACTCGAAAACCTATGAAGCAGTGTAGAGTTAGTTTAGAACCCAGCACAACCCATATGCACCAGGAGAAACTTCGAAAAACTCAAGAAAGTATACAAACAACTCGAATCTTCTGCAACCGCGTAGACTAGTGTAGAACACAACACAACACATAAACAACATGAGAAACTTCGAAAAACTCAAAAAAGTAAAAAAATAATTCGAAATCTTCTGAAGCAGCATAGAGTAGTGCAGAACACAGCACAACATATACGCAACATGAGAAACATCGAAAAAATCAAAAAAGTGATGAAATAACTCGAAATCTTCTGAAGCAGCGTAGAGTAGTTAGTTAAGCAGCACAACACATTCGCAACATGAGAAACTTCGAAAAACTCAAAAAAGTAAAAAATTAACTGGAAATCTTGTGAAGCAGCGTAGAGTAGTGCAGAACACAGCACAACACATACGCAACATGAGAAACATCGAAAAAAATCAAAAAAGTGATGAAATAACTCGAAATCTTCTGAAGCAGCGTAGAGTAGTTAGTTAAGCAGCACAACACATTCGCAACATGAGAAACTTCGAAAAACTCAAAAAAGTATACAATTAACTGGAAATCTTGTAAAGCAGCGTAGAGTAGTGTAGAACACAGCACAACACATACGCAACATAAGAAACATCGAAAAAATCAAAAAAGTAATGCAATAACTCGAAATCTTCTGAAGGAAGCGTAGAGTAGTTAGTTAAACAGCACAACACATTCGCAACATCAGAAACTTCGAAAAACTCAAGAAAGTATGCAAACAGCTCGAATCTTCTGCAACCGCGTATAGTGTAGAACACAGAACAACACATGTGCAACATGAGAAACTTCGAAAAACTCAAAAAAGTTATGAAATAACTCGAAAACCTCTGAAGCAGTGTAGAGTTAGTTTAGTACCCAGCACAACACATATGCAACCTGAGAAACTTAGAAAAACTGAAAAAAGTAATGAAATAACTAGAAAATCTCTGAAACAGCGTAGAGTAATGTAGAGCCCAGCACAACACATACGCAACATGAAAAGCTTCGAAAGACTCAAAAATTAAAAAAAGTAACTCGAAAACCTCTGAACCAGCGTAGAGTTAGTTCAGAACCCAGCACAACCCATATGCACCAGGAGAAACTACGAAAAGCTCAACAAAGTATACAAATAACTCGAAATCTTCTGCAACAGTGCAGAGTAGTGTAGAACCCAGCACGACCCATATGCAATATGAGAAACTTCGAAAAACTCAAAAAAGTATACAATTAACTGGAAATCTTGTGAAGCAGCGTAGAATAGTGTAGAACACAGCACAACACATACGCAACATGAGAAACATCGAAAAAAATCAAAAAAAATGATGAACTAACTCGAAATCTTCTGAAGCAGCGTAGAGTAGTTAGTTAAGCAGCACAACACATTCGCAACATGAGAAACTTCGAAAAACTCAAAAAAGTATACAATTAACTGGAAATCTTGTGAAGCAGCGGAGTAGTGTAGAACACAGCACAACACATACGCAACATGAGAAACATCGAAAAAAACAAAAAAGTGATGAAATAACTCGAAATCTTCTGAAGCAGCGTAGAGTAGTTAGTTAAACAGCACAACACATTCGCAACATGAGAAACTTCGAAAAACTCAAGAAAGTATACAAACAACTCGAATCTTCTGCAACAGCGTAGAGTTGTGTAGAACACAGAACAACACATACGCAACATGAAAAGCTTCGAAAGACTCAAAAATTAAAAAAAATAACTCAAAAACCTCTGAACCAGCGTAGAGTTAGTTCAGAACCCAGCACAACCCATATGCACCTTGTGAAACTACGACAAACTCAAGAAAGTATAAAAATAACTCGAAATCTTCTGAAGCAGCGTAGAGTAGTTAGGTAAGCAGCACAACACATGTGCAACATGAGAAACGTCGAAAAACTCAAAAAAGTAATGAAATAACTCGAAAACCTCTGAAGCAGTGTAGAGTTAGTTTAGAACCCAGCACAACCCATATGCACCAGGAGAAACTTCGAAAAACTCAAGAAAGTATACAAACAACTCGAATCTTCTGCAACCGCGTAGACTAGTGTAGAACACAACACAACACATTCGCAACATGAGAAACTTCGAAAAACTCAAAAAAGTATACAATTAACTGGAAATCTTGTGAAGCAGCGTAGAGTAGTGTAGAACACAGCACAACACATACGCAACATGAGAAACATCGAAAAAATCAAAAAAGTAATGCAATAACTCGAAATCTTCTGAAGCAGCGTAGAGTAGTTAGTTAAACAGCACAACACATTCGCAACATCAGAAACTTCGAAAAACTCAAGAAAGTATACAAACTCGAATCTTCTGCAACCGCGTAGAGTAGTGTAGAACACAGAACAACACATGTGCAACATGAGAAACTTCGAAAAACTCAAAAAAGTTATGAAATAACTCGAAAACCTCTGAAGCAGTGTAGAGTTAGTTTAGTACCCAGCACATATGCAACATGAGAAACTTAGAAAAACTGAAAAAAGTAATGAAATAACTAGAAAATCTCTGAAACAGCATAGAGTAATGTAGAGCCCAGCACAACACATACGCAACATGAAAAGCTTCGAAAGACTCAAGAATTTAAAAAAATAACTCGAAAACCTCTGAACCAGCGTAGAGTTAGTTCAGAACCCAGCACAACCCATATGCACCAGGAGAAACTACGAAAAGCTCAACAAAGTATACAAATAACTCGAAATCTTCTGCAACAGTGTAGAGTAGTGTAGAACCCAGCACGACCCATATGCACCAGGAGAAACTTCGAAAAACTCAAGAAAGTATACAAACAACTCGAATCTTCTGCAACCGCGTAGAGTAGTGTAGAACACAGAACAACACATGTGCAACATGAGAAACTTCGAAAAACTCAAAAAGGTTATGAAATAACTCGAAAACCTCTGAAGCAGTGTAGAGTTAGTTTAGTACCCAGCACAACACATATGCAACCTGAGAAACTTAGAAAAACTGAAAAAAGTAATGAAATAACTAGAAAATCTCTGAAACAGCGTAGAGTAATGTAGAGCCCAGCACAACACATACGCAACATGAAAAGCTTCGAAAGACTCAAAAATTAAAAAAAGTAACTCGAAAACCTCTGAACCAGCGTAGAGTTAGTTCAGAACCCAGCACAACCCATATGCACCAGGAGAAACTACGAAAAGCTCAACAAAGTATACAAATAACTCGAAATCTTCTGCAACAGTGTAGAGTAGTGTAGAACCCAGCGCGACCCATATGCACCAGGAGAAACTTCGAAAAACTCAAGAAAGTGTACAAACAACTCGAATCTTCTGCAACCGCGTAGACTAGTGTAGAACACAACACAACACATATGCAACATTAGAAACTTCGAAAAACTCAAAAAAGTATACAATTAACTGGGAATCTTGTGAAGCAGCGTAGAATAGTGTAGAACACAGCACAACACATACGCAACATGAGAAACTTCGAAAAACTCAAAAAAGTAAAAAAATAACTCGAAATCTTCTGAAGCAGCATAGAGTAGTGTAGTTACGCAGCACAACACATACACAACATGAGATACTTCGAAAAACTCAAAAAAGTATACAATTAACTGGTAATCTTGTGAAGCAGCGTAGAGTAGTGCAGAACACAGCACAACATATACGCAACATGAGAAACATCGAAAAAATCAAAAAAGTGATGAAATAACTCGAAATCTTCTGAAGCAGCGCAGAGTAGTTACTTAAGCAGCAGAACACATTCGCAACATGAGAAACTTCGAAAAACTCAAAAAAGTATACAATTAACTGGAAATCTTGTGAAGCAGCGTAGAATAGTGTAGAACACAGCACAACACATACGCAACATGAGAAACATCGAAAAAAATCAAAAAAGTGATGAAATAACTCGAAATCTTCTGAAGCAGCGTAGATTAGTTAGTTAAGCAGCACAACACATTCGCAACATGAGAAACTTCGAAAAACTCAAAAAAGTATACAATTAACTGGTAATCTTGTGAAGCAGCGTAGAGTAGTGCAGAACACAGCACAACATATACGCAACATGAGAAACATCGAAAAAATCAAAAAAGTGATGAAATAACTCGAAATCTTCTGAAGCAGCGCAGAGTAGTTACTTAAGCAGCACAACACATTCGCAACATGTGAAACTACGAAAAACTCAAGAAAGTATACAATTAACTGGAAATCTTGTGAAGCAGCGGAGAGTAGTGTAGAACACAGCACAACACATGTGCAACATGAGAAACTTCGAAAAATTCAAAAAAGTATAAAAATAACTCGAAATCTTCTGAAGCAGCGTAGAGTAGTTATTTAAGCAGCACAACACATGTGCAACATGAGAAACGTCGAAAAACTCAAAAAAGTAATGAAATAACTCGAAAACCTATGAAGCAGTGTAGAGTTAGTTTAGAACCCAGCACAACCCATATGCACCAGGAGAAACTTCGAAAAACTCAAGAAAGTATACAAACAACTCGAATCTTCTGCAACCGCGTAGACTAGTGTAGAACACAACACAACACATAAACAACATGAGAAACTTCGAAAAACTCAAAAAAGTAAAAAAATAATTCGAAATCTTCTGAAGCAGCATAGAGTAGTGCAGAACACAGCACAACATATACGCAACATGAGAAACATCGAAAAAATCAAAAAAGTGATGAAATAACTCGAAATCTTCTGAAGCAGCGTAGAGTAGTTAGTTAAGCAGCACAACACATTCGCAACATGAGAAACTTCGAAAAACTCAAAAAAGTAAAAAATTAACTGGAAATCTTGTGAAGCAGCGTAGAGTAGTGCAGAACACAGCACAACACATACGCAACATGAGAAACATCGAAAAAAATCAAAAAAGTGATGAAATAACTCGAAATCTTCTGAAGCAGCGTAGAGTAGTTAGTTAAGCAGCACAACACATTCGCAACATGAGAAACTTCGAAAAACTCAAAAAAGTATACAATTAACTGGAAATCTTGTAAAGCAGCGTAGAGTAGTGTAGAACACAGCACAACACATACGCAACATAAGAAACATCGAAAAAATCAAAAAAGTAATGCAATAACTCGAAATCTTCTGAAGGAAGCGTAGAGTAGTTAGTTAAACAGCACAACACATTCGCAACATCAGAAACTTCGAAAAACTCAAGAAAGTATGCAAACAGCTCGAATCTTCTGCAACCGCGTATAGTGTAGAACACAGAACAACACATGTGCAACATGAGAAACTTCGAAAAACTCAAAAAAGTTATGAAATAACTCGAAAACCTCTGAAGCAGTGTAGAGTTAGTTTAGTACCCAGCACAACACATATGCAACCTGAGAAACTTAGAAAAACTGAAAAAAGTAATGAAATAACTAGAAAATCTCTGAAACAGCGTAGAGTAATGTAGAGCCCAGCACAACACATACGCAACATGAAAAGCTTCGAAAGACTCAAAAATTAAAAAAAGTAACTCGAAAACCTCTGAACCAGCGTAGAGTTAGTTCAGAACCCAGCACAACCCATATGCACCAGGAGAAACTACGAAAAGCTCAACAAAGTATACAAATAACTCGAAATCTTCTGCAACAGTGCAGAGTAGTGTAGAACCCAGCACGACCCATATGCAATATGAGAAACTTCGAAAAACTCAAAAAAGTATACAATTAACTGGAAATCTTGTGAAGCAGCGTAGAATAGTGTAGAACACAGCACAACACATACGCAACATGAGAAACATCGAAAAAAACAAAAAAGTGATGAAATAACTCGAAATCTTCTGAAGCAGCGTAGAGTAGTTAGTTAAACAGCACAACACATTCGCAACATGAGAAACTTCGAAAAACTCAAGAAAGTATACAAACAACTCGAATCTTCTGCAACAGCGTAGAGTTGTGTAGAACACAGAACAACACATACGCAACATGAAAAGCTTCGAAAGACTCAAAAATTAAAAAAAATAACTCAAAAACCTCTGTACCAGCGTAGAGTTAGTTCAGAACCCAGCACAACCCATATGCACCTTGTGAAACTACGAAAAACTCAAGAAAGTATAAAAATAACTCGAAATCTTCTGAAGCAGCGTAGAGTAGTTAGGTAAGCAGCACAACACATGTGCAACATGAGAAACGTCGAAAAACTCAAAAAAGTAATGAAATAACTCGAAAACCTCTGAAGCAGTGTAGAGTTAGTTTAGAACCCAGCACAACCCATATGCACCAGGAGAAACTTCGAAAAACTCAAGAAAGTATACAAACAACTCGAATCTTCTGCAACCGCGTAGACTAGTGTAGAACACAACACAACACATATGCAACATGAGAAACTTCGAAAAACTCAAAAAAGTAAAAAAATAACTCGAAATCTTCTGAAGCAGCATAGAGTAGTGTAGTTACGCAGCACAACACATACACAACATGAGATACTTCGAAAAACTCAAAAAAGTATACAATTAACTGGTAATCTTGTGAAGCAGCGTAGAGTAGTGCAGAACACAGCACAACATATACGCAACATGAGAAACATCGAAAAAATCAAAAAAGTGATGAAATAACTCGAAATCTTCTGAAGCAGCGCAGAGTAGTTACTTAAGCAGCACAACACATTCGCAACATGAGAAACATCGAAAAAAATCAAAAAAGTGATGAAATAACTCGAAATCTTCTGAAGCAGCGTAGAGTAGTTAGTTAAGCAGCACAACACATTCGCAACATGAGAAACTTCGAAAAACTCAAAAAAGTATACAATTAACTGGAAATCTTGTGAAGCAGCGTAGAGTAGTGTAGAACACAGCACAACACATACGCAACATGAGAAACATCGAAAAAATCAAAAAAGTAATGCAATAACTCGAAATCTTCTGAAGCAGCGTAGAGTAGTTAGTTAAACAGCACAACACATTCGCAACATCAGAAACTTCGAAAAACTCAAGAAAGTATACAAACTCGAATCTTCTGCAACCGCGTAGAGTAGTGTAGAACACAGAACAACACATGTGCAACATGAGAAACTTCGAAAAACTCAAAAAAGTTATGAAATAACTCGAAAACCTCTGAAGCAGTGTAGAGTTAGTTTAGTACCCAGCACATATGCAACATGAGAAACTTAGAAAAACTGAAAAAAGTAATGAAATAACTAGAAAATCTCTGAAACAGCATAGAGTAATGTAGAGCCCAGCACAACACATACGCAACATGAAAAGCTTCGAAAGACTCAAGAATTTAAAAAAATAACTCGAAAACCTCTGAACCAGTGTAGAGTTAGTTCAGAACCCAGCACAACCCATATGCACCAGGAGAAACTACGAAAAGCTCAACAAAGTATACAAATAACTCGAAATCTTCTGCAACAGTGTAGAGTAGTGTAGAACCCAGCACGACCCATATGCACCAGGAGAAACTTCGAAAAACTCAAGAAAGTATACAAACAACTCGAATCTTCTGCAACCGCGTAGAGTAGTGTAGAACACAGAACAACACATGTGCAACATGAGAAACTTCGAAAAACTCAAAAAGGTTATGAAATAACTCGAAAACCTCTGAAGCAGTGTAGAGTTAGTTTAGTACCCAGCACAACACATATGCAACCTGAGAAACTTAGAAAAACTGAAAAAAGTAATGAAATAACTAGAAAATCTCTGAAACAGCGTAGAGTAATGTAGAGCCCAGCACAACACATACGCAACATGAAAAGCTTCGAAAGACTCAAAAATTAAAAAAAGTAACTCGAAAACCTCTGAACCAGCGTAGAGTTAGTTCAGAACCCAGCACAACCCATATGCACCAGGAGAAACTACGAAAAGCTCAACAAAGTATACAAATAACTCGAAATCTTCTGCAACAGTGTAGAGTAGTGTAGAACCCAGCGCGACCCATATGCACCAGGAGAAACTTCGAAAAACTCAAGAAAGTGTACAAACAACTCGAATCTTCTGCAACCGCGTAGACTAGTGTAGAACACAACACAACACATATGCAACATTAGAAACTTCGAAAAACTCAAAAAAGTATACAATTAACTGGGAATCTTGTGAAGCAGCGTAGAATAGTGTAGAACACAGCACAACACATACGCAACATGAGAAACAGCGAAAAAAATTAAAAAAATGATGAAATAACTCGAAATCTTCTGAAGCAGCGTAGAGTAGTTAGTTAAGCAGCACAACACATTCGCAACATGAGAAACTTCGAAAAACTCAAAAAAGTATACAATTAACTGGAAATCTTGTGAAGCAGCGGAGAGTAGTGTAGAACACAGCACAACACATACGCAACATGAGAAACATCGAAAAAAACAAAAAAGTGATGAAATAACTCGAAATCTTCTGAAGCAGCGTAGAGTAGTTAGTTAAACAGCACAACACATTCGCAACATGAGAAACTTCGAAAAACTCAAGAAAGTATACAAACAACTCGAATCTTCTGCAACCGCGTAGAGTTGTGTAGAACACAGAACAACACATACGCAACATGAAAAGCTTCGAAAGACTCAAAAATTTAAAAAAATAACTCAAAAACCTCTGAACCAGCGTAGAGTTAGTTTAGAACCCAGCACAACCCATATGCACCTTGTGAAACTACGCAAAACTCAAGAAAGTATACAATTAACTGGAAATCTTGTGAAGCAGCGGAGAGTAGTGTAGAACACATGTGCAACATGAGAAACTTCGAAAAATTCAAAAAAGTATAAAAATAACTCGAAATCTTCTGAAGCAGCGTAGAGTAGTTAGTTAAGCAGCACAACACATTCGCAACATGAGAAACTTCGAAAAACTCAAAAAAGTATACAATTAACTGGAAATCTTCTGAAGCAGCGTAGAGTAGTGTAGAGCCCAGCACAACACATACGCAACATGAAAATCTTCGAAAGACTCAAGAATTATAAAAAATAACTCGAAAACCTCTGAACCAGCGTAGAGATAGTTCAGAACCCAGCACAACCCATATGCACCAGGAGAAACTACGAAAAGCTCAACAAAGTATACAAATAACTCGAAATCTTCTGCAACAGTGCAGAGTAGTGTAGAACCCAGCACGACCCATATGCACCAGGAGAAACTTCGAAAAACTCAAGAAAGTGTACAAACAACTCGAATCTTCTGCAACCGCGTAGACTAGTGTAGAACACAACACAACACATATGCAATATGAGAAACTTCGAAAAACTCAAAAAAGTATACAATTAACTGGAAATCTTGTGAAGCAGCGGAGAGTAGTGTAGAACACAGCACAACACATACGCAACATGAGAAACATCGAAAAAAACAAAAAAGTGATGAAATAACTCGAAACCTTCTGAAGCAGCGTAGAGTAGTTAGTTAAACAGCACAACACATTCGCAACATCAGAAACTTCGAAAAACTCAAGAAAGTATACAAACAACTCGAATCTTCTGCAACCGCGTAGAGTTGTGTAGAACACAGAACAACACATACGCAACATGAAAAGCTTCGAAAGACTCAAAAATTTAAAAAAATAACTCAAAAACCTCTGAACCAGCGTAGAGTTAGTTCAGAACCCGGCACAACCCATATGCACCTTGTGAAACTACGAAAAACTCAAGAAAGTATACAATTAACTGGAAATCTTGTGAAGCAGCGGAGAGTAGTGTAGAACACAGCACAACACATGTGCAACATGAGAAACGTCGAAAAACTCAAAAAAGTAATGAAATAACTCGAAAACCTCTGAAGCAGTGTAGAGTTAGTTTAGAACCCAGCACAACCCATATGCACCAGGAGAAACTTCGAAAAACTCAAGAAAGTATACAAACAACTCGAATCTTCTGCAACCGCGTAGACTAGTGTAGAACACAACACAGCACATATGCAACATGAGAAACTTCGAAAAACTCAAAAAAGTAAAAAAATAACTCGAAATCTTCTGAAGCAGCATAGAGTAGTGTAGTTACGCAGCACAACACATACACAACATGAGAAACTTCTAAAAACTCAAAAAAGTATACAATTAACTGGTAATCTTGTGAAGCAGCGTAGAGTAGTGCAGAACACAGCACAACATATACGCAACATGAGAAACATCGAAAAAATCAAAAAAGTGATGAAATAACTCGAAATCTTCTGAAGCAGCGCAGAGTAGTTACTTAAGCAGCACAACACATTCGCAACATGAGAAACTTCGAAAAACTCAAGAAAGTATACAAACAACTCGAATCTTCTGCAACCGCGTAGAGTTGTGTAGAACACAGAACAACACATGTGCAACATGAGAAACTTCGAAAAACTCAAAAAAGTAAAAAAATAACTCGAAAACCTCTGAAGCAGTGTAGAGTTAGTTTAGTACCCAGCACAACACATATGCAACCTGAGAAACTTAGAAAAACTGAAAAAAGTAATGAAATAACTAGAAAATCTCTGAAACAGCGTAGAGTAATGTAGAGCCCAGCACAACACATACGCAACATGAAAAGCTTCGAAAGACTCAAAAATTAAAAAAAGTAACTCGAAAACCTCTGAACCAGCGTAGAGTTAGTTCAGAACCCAGCACAACCCATATGCACCAGGAGAAACTACGAAAAGCTCAACAAAGTATACAAATAACTCGAAATCTTCTGCAACAGTGTAGAGTAGTGTAGAACCCAGCACGACCCATATGCACCAGGAGAAACTTCGAAAAACTCAAGAAAGTGTACAAACAACTCGAATCTTCTGCAACCGCGTAGACTAGTGTAGAACACAACACAACACATATGCAACATTAGAAACTTCGAAAAACTCAAAAAAGTATACAATTAACTGGAAATCTTGTGAAGCAGCGTAGAATAGTGTAGAACACAGCACAACACATACGTAACATGAGAAACATCGAAAAAAATCAAAAAAATGATGAAATAACTCGAAATCTTCTGAAGCAGCGTAGAGTAGTTAGTTAAGCAGCACAACACATTCGCAACATGAGAAACTTCGAAAAACTCAAAAAAGTATACAATTAACTGGAAATCTTGTGAAGCAGCGGAGAGTAGTGTAGAACACAGCACAACACATACGCAACATGAGAAACATCGAAAAAAACAAAAAAGTGATGAAATAACTCGAAATCTTCTGAAGCAGCGTAGAGTAGTTAGTTAAACAGCACAACACATTCGCAACATCAGAAACTTCGAAAAACTCAAGAAAGTATACAAACAACTCGAATCTTCTGCAACCGCGTAGAGTTGTGTAGAACACAGAACAACACATACGCAACATGAAAAGCTTCGAAAGACTCAAAAATTTAAAAAAATAACTCAAAAACCTCTGAACCAGCGTAGAGTTAGTTCAGAACCCGGCACAACCCATATGCACCTTGTGAAACTACGAAAAACTCAAGAAAGTATACAATTAACTGGAAATCTTGTGAAGCAGC